>NW_020172985.1:1735710-1779049 GCF_003031525.2 Neophocaena asiaeorientalis asiaeorientalis | reverse complement strand
CCTTAAAAAGAAACGAAATTGAGCTATTTGTAATGAGGTGGATTGACCTAGAGTCTGTCATACAGAGTGAAGTAAGCCAGAAAGAAAAAGACAAATACCATATGCTAACACGTATATATGGAATTTAAAAAAATGTCATGAAGAACCTAGGGTTAAGACAGGAATAAAGACACAGACCTACTGGAGAAAGGACTTGAGGATATGGAGAGGGGGAAGGGTGAGCTCTGACAGGGCGAGAGAGAGGCATGGGCATATATACACTAACAAAAGTAAGGTAGATAGCTAGTGGGAAGCAGTCGCATGGTCGGATTCACTTTGTTATAAAGCATAAACTAACACACCATTGTAAAGCAGTTATACCCCAATATAAATGTTAAAAAAAAATCAACACCCATTTATGGTGAAAACCTTGCAGAAAGTAGGCATAGAGGGAATTTTCCTCAATATAATAAAGGCCATATATGACAAACCTGAAGCCAACACTGTCCTCATTGGTTTTATAAAGCATAAACTAACACACCATTGTAAAGCAGTTATACCCCAATATAAATGTTAAAAAAAAATCAACACCCATTTATGGTGAAAACCTTGCAGAAAGTAGGCATAGAGGGAATTTTCCTCAATATAATAAAGGCCATATATGACAAACCTGAAGCCAACACTGTCCTCATTGGTGAAAAACTGAAAGCATTTCTACTAAGATCAGGAATAAGACAAGTTTGCCAACTCTCACCACTCTTATTCAACATAGTTTTGGAAGTTTTAGCCAAAGCAATCAGAGAAGAAAAGGAAATAAAACGAATCTAAATTGGAAAAGTAGAAGTAAAGCTGTCACTCTTTGCAGATGACATGATACTATACATAGTGAATTCTAAATTGCTACCAGAAAACTACTAGAGCTAATCAATGAATTTGGTAGTAGCAGGATACAAAATAAATGCACAGAAATTGCTGGCATTCCTATACACTAATGATGAAAAATCTGAAAGTGAAATTAAGAAAACACTCCCATTTACCATTGCAACAAAAACAATAAAATATCTAGCAATAAATCTACCTAAGGAGACAAAAGAACTGTATGCAGAAAATGATAAGACACAGATGAAAGAAATTAAAGATATAGATGGAGAGATATACCATGTTCTTGGATTGGAACAATCAACATTGTGAAAATGACTATACTACCCAAAGCAATCTATAGATTGAATGCAATCCCTTTCAAACGACAACAGGCATTTTTCACAGAACTAGAAAAAAAGAATTTCACCTTTTGTATGGAAGCACAAAAGACCCCAAATAGCCAGAGAAAACTTGAAAAAGAAAAATGGAGCTGGAAGAATCAGGCTCACTGATTTCAGAGTATAATACAAAGCTACAATAATCAAGACAGTATGGTACTGGCACAAAAACAGAAAGATCGATCAATAGAACAGCATAGAAAACCCAGAGATAACCCCACGCACATGTGGTCACCTTATCTTTGATAAAGGAGACAGGAATGTACAGTGGAGAAAGGACAGCCTGTTCAATAAGTGGTGCTTGGAAAACTGGACAGGTACATATAAAAGTATGAGATTATAACACTCCTTAACACCATACCCAAAAATAAGCTCAAAATGGATTAAAGACCTAAATGTAAGGCCAGAAACTATCAAACTCTTAGAGGAAAACATAGGCAGAACACTCCATGACATAAATCACAGCAAGGTCCTTTTTGACACACCTTCTAGAGAAATGGAAATAAAAACAAATATAAACAAATGGGACCTAATGAAACTTGAAAGCTTTTGCACAGCAAAGGAAACGATAAACAAGACCAAAAGACAACCCTCAGAATGGGAGAAAATATTTGCAAATGAAGCAACTGACAAAGGATTACTCTTCAAAATTTATAAGCAGCTCATGCAGCTCGATAACAAACAACACAATCCAAAAATGGGCAGCACAGCTAAATAGATATTTCTCCAAAGAAGGTATACAGATTGCCAACAAACACATGAAAGAATACTCAACATCATTAATCATTACAGAAAGGCAAATCAAAACTGCAATGAGATATCATCTCACACCGGTCAGAATGGTCATCATCAAGAAAGGTAGAAACAATAAATACTGGAGAGGGTGTGGAGAGAAGAGAAGACTCTTGCACTGCTGGTGTGAATGTGAATTGGTACAGCCACTATGGAGAACAGTATGAAGGCTCCTTAAAAAACTACAAATAGAACTATCATATGACCCAGCAATCCCACTATTCAGCATATACCATGAGAAAACCATAAATCAAAAATAGTCATGTCCCAAAATGATCATTGCAGCTCTATTTACAATAGTCAAGAGATGGAAACAACCTAAGTGTCCATCATTGGATGAATGAATAGAGAAGTGGGCACATATATACAATGGAATATAACTCAGCCATAAAAAGAAACAAAATTGAGTTATTTGTAGTGAGGTGGATGGACCTAGAGTCTGTCATACAGAGTGAAGTAATTCAGAAAGCAAAAGACAAATATCATATGCTAACACATATATATGGAATCTAAGGGAAAAAAAATGTCATGAAGAACCTAGGGGTAAGATGTGAATAAAGACACAGATGTACTAGAGAATGGACTTGAGCATATGGGGAGGAGGAATGGTAAGCTGTGACAAAGCGAGAGAGTGGCATGGACATATATACACTATCAAAGGTAAATTAGATAGTTAGTGGGAAGCAGCCGCATAACACAGGGAAATCAGCTCGGTGCCTTTGTGACCACCTAGAGGGGTGGGATATGGAGGGTGGGAGGGAGGGAGTCTCAAGAGGGAAGAGATATGGGAACATATGTATATGTATAACTGATTCACTTTGTTATAAAGCAGAAAGGAACACACCATTGTAAAGAAATTATACTCCAATAAAGTTGTTTAAAAACATGCAAATGTCTTTATCATGCGTATCTCTACAAATCAGGAATGTAAATACAATGCACAGTTACCTCAGACTGCGCTTAACTTAGGACAATCTGGTAGTACCTGAAATCAAAGGGGAAATAATGGGAAAAAGGGGCCTTTCTAACACAGACCACTGGAAAGGCTCTTTCACCCAAAATCTAATTCATATATTCCTTAAGGATTTATTGAGGACAGATTCAAATCTTAATAATCTTTTCCACAAATAATAAAGCCTTTGTCATCTGAGAAAACAAATTTAACTTTTTCCAATTCTTTTTCATAAACTAGTAAGTTTATATTGCAATATGTGTTTCATAACTAAGTTCTTAAAGTGAAACCCTGAGATCTCTAGTTTTGTCTGTTTATATATCTGTGTGTACTTTATACATATGATATCTCTACCTCTGGATAATAGTTTCTCACTGTGCTATGCGGCTGCTTCCCACTAGCTATCTATTTTACATTTGGTAGTGTATACATGTCCATGCCACTCTCTCACTTTGTCACAGCTTACCCTTCCCCCTCCCCATATCCTTAAGTCCATTCTCTAATAGGTCTGTGTCTTTATTCCTGTCTTACCACTAGGCTCTTCATGACATTTTTTTCTTAGATTTCTTATATATGTGTTAGCACACGGTATTTGTCTTTCTCTTTCTGACTTACTTCACTCTGTATGACAGACTTTTGATCCATCAACCTCACTACAAATAACTCAATTTCATTTCTTTTTGTTGCTGATTAATATTCCATTGTATATATGTGCCACATCTTCTTTATCTATTCATCTCATGATGGACACTTAGGTTTTTTCCATCTCCTGGCTATTGTAAAAAGAGCTGCAATGAACATTTTGGTACATGATGCTTTTTGAATTATGGTTTTCTCAGGGTATATGCCCACTAGTGGGAGTGCTGGGTCATATGGTAGTTCTACTTGTACTTTTTTAAGGAATCTCCATACTATTCTTCATAGTGGCTGTACCAATTCACATTCCCACCAGCAGTGTAAGAGTCTTCCCTTTTCACCACACCCCTCCAGCATTTATAGTTTCTAGATTTTTTTTTCTTTTTTTGTGCGGTATGTGGGGATTTCACTGTTGTGGCCTCTCTCATTGTAGAATACAGGCTACGGACGCGGAGGCTCGGTGGCCATGTCTTATGGGCCTAGCCGCTCCAGGGCATGTGGGATCTTCCTGGGCCAGGGCACTAACCCGTGTCCCCTGCATCAGTAGTCGGAGTCTCAATCACTGCGTCACCAGGGAAGCCCTGTTTCTAGATTTTTTGATGATGGCCATTCTGACTGGTGTGAGATGATATCTCATTGTACTATTATTTGCATTTCTCTAATGATTAATGTTGTTGAGCATTCTTTCATGTATTTTTTGAAACTCTGTATATCTTCTTTGGAGAAATGTCTATTTAGGTCTTCTGACCATTTTTGGATTGGGTTGTTTGTTTTTTTATATTGAGCTGCATGAGCTGCTTGTAAATTTTGGAGATTAATCCTTTGTCAGTTGCTTCATTTGCAAATATCTTCTCCCATTCTGAGGGTTGTCTTTTGGTCCTGTTTATGGTTTCCTTTGCTGTGCAAAAGCTTTAAAGTTTCATTAGGTCCCATTTGTTTATTTTTGTTTTTATTTCCATTTCTCTAGCACGTGAATCAAAAGGAATTGCTGTGATTTATGCCATAGAGTGATCTGCCTATGTTTTCCAATAAGAGTTTGATAGTTTCTGGCCTTACATTTAGGTCTTTAATCCATTTTGAGCTTATTTTTGTGTATGGTGTTAGGGAGTGTTATAATCTCATATTTTTAAAAGTACCTGTCCTGTTTTCCCAGGACCACATATTGAATAGGCTGTCCTTTCTCCACTGTACATTCCTGCCTCCTTTATCAAAGATAAGGTTACTGTATGTTGTGGGTTTATCTCTGGACTTTCTATCCTGTTCCATTGATCTATCTTTCTGTTTTTGTGCCAGTACCATACTGTCTTGATTACTGTAGCTTTGTAGTATTGTCTGAAGTCCAGGAGCCTGATTCCATCAGGTCCATTTTTCATTCTCAAGATTGCTTTGGCTATACGGGGTCTTTTGTGTTCCCATACAAATTGTGAACTTTTTTGTTCTAATGCTGTGAAAAATGCGAGTGGCAGTTTGTGAGGGATTGCATTGAATCTGTAGATTGCTTTGGGTAGTACAGACATTTTCAAAACGTTGATTCTTCCAATCTAAGAAGATGGTATAACTTTCCATCTATTTGTATCATCTTTAATTTCTTTCATCAGTGTCTTATAATTTTCAGCAAACAGGTCTTTTGTCTCCTTAGGTAGGTTTATAGCTAGATATTTTATTCTTTTTTTTTTTTTGCAGTGGTAAATGGGAGTGTTTTCTTGAATTCACTTTCAGATTTTTCATCATTAGTTTATAGGATTGACAGAGATTTCCGTGCATTTATTTTGGATCCTGCTACTTTACCAAATTCATTGATTAGCTCTAGTAGTTTTCTGGTAGCATCTTTCGGATTCTCTATGTGTAGTATCATGGCATCTGCAAAGAGTGACAACTTTACTTCTTCTGTTCCGATTTGGATTCCTTTTATTTCTTTTTCTTCTCTGCTTGCTGTGGCTAAAACTTCCAAAACTATGTTGAATAAGCGTGGTGAGAGTGGACAACCTTGTCTTGTTCCTGATCTTAGTGAAAATGCTTTCAGTTTTTCACCATTGAGGACGATGTTGGCTGTGGTTTTGTCATATATGGCCTTTATTATGTTGAAGCATCTGGTCCTGGGCTTTTGTTTGTTGGAAGGTTTTTAATCACAGTTTCAATTTCAGTGCTTGTGATTGGCCTGTTCATATTTTCTATTTCTTCCTGATTCTGTCTTGGCGGGTTGTGCATTTGTAAGAATTTGTCCTTTTTTTCCAAGTTGTCCATTTTATGGCATAGAGTTGCTTGTAGTAATCTCTCATGATCTTTTGTATTTCTGCAGTGTGAGTTGTTACTTCTCCTTTTTCATTTCTAATTCTATTGTTTTGAGTCTTCTCCCTTTTTTGATTGGTGAGTGTCACTAATGTTTTTTCAATTTTGTGTATCATCTCAAAGAACCAGCTTTTAGTTTTATTGATCTTTGCTATAGTTTCCCTCATTTCTTTTTCATTTACTTCTGATCTTTTTTTAATGATTTCTTTCCTTCTGTTAACTTTGCAGTTTTTTGTTTTTCTTTCTCTAATTGCTTTAGGTGCAAGGTTAGGTTGTTTATTTGAGATATTTCCTGTTTCTTAAGGTAGGATTATATTGCTATAAACTTCCCTCTTAGAACTGCTTTTTCTGCATCCCATAGGTTTTCGATCCTCGTGTCTCCATTGTCATTTGTTTCTAGGTATTTTTTTATTTCCTCTCTGATTTATTCAGTGATCACTTCGTTATTAAGTAGTGTATTGTTTAGCTTCCATGTGTTTGTATTTTTACATATCTTTTCCTGTTAACTGATATGTAGTCTCATAGCATTGTGGTCAGAAAAGATACCTGATACAACTTTAATTTTCTTAAATTTACCAAGGCTTGATTTTTGACCCAAGATATGATCTATCTCAGAGAATGTTCCATGAGCACTTTAGAAAAATGTGTATTCTGTTGTTTTTGGATGGAATGTCCTATAAATATCAATTAAGTCCACCTCGCTTAATGTATCATTTAAAGCTCGTTTTCCCTTATATATTTTAATTTTGGATGATCTGTCTATTGGTGAAACTGGGGTGCTAAAGTGCCCTACTATGAATGTGTTACTGTTGATTTCCCCTTTTATGGCTGTTAGTATTTGCCTTATGTATTGAGGTGCTCCTATGTTGGGTGCATAAATATTTACAATTGTTATATCTTCTTGTTGGATCGATCCCTTGATCTTTGTGTAGTGTCCTCCTTTGTCTCATCTAATAGTCTTTATTTTAAAATCTATTTTGTCTGATATGAGAATTGCTACTCAAGCTTTCTTTTGGTTTCCATTTGCATGGAGTATCTTTTTCCATCCCCTTACGTTTAGTCTGTATGTGTCTGTAGGTGTGAAGTGGGTCTCTTATAGGCAGCATATATATGGTGCTTTTTTTCGTAACCTTTTAGCTAATCTGTGTCTTTTGTTGGGAGCATTTAGTCCATTTACATTTAAGGTAATTATCGATATGTATGCTCCTCTTCCCATTTTCTTAATTATTTTTGGTTCCTTATTGTAGGTCTTTTCCTTCTCTTCTGTTTCTTGCCTAGAGAAGTTCCTTTAGCATTTGTTGTAAAGCTGGTTTGGTGGTGCTGAACTCTCTCAGCTTTTTCTTGTCTGTAAATATTTTAATTTCTCCATCAAATCTGAATGAGATCCTTGCTGATTAGAGTAATCATGGTTGCAGGTTTTCCTCCTTCATCACTTTAAATATGTCCTGCCCATCCCTTCTGGCTTGCCGAGTTTCTGCTGTAAGATCACCTGTTAACCTTCTGGGGATTCCCTTATGTGTTAATCGTTGTTTTTCCCTTGCTGCTTTTAATATGTTTTCTCTGTATTTAATTTTTGACAGTTTGATTAGAATGTGTCTTGACCTATTTCTCCTTGCGTTTATCTTGTATGGGACGCTCTGTGCTTCCTGGACTGGATTAACTATTTCCTTTTCCATATTAGGGAAGTTTTCCACTCTAATCTCTTCAAATATTTTCTCAGTCCCTTTCTTTTTCTCTTCTTCTTCTGGAACCCCTATAATTCGAATGTTGGTGCGTTTAATGTTGTCCCAGAGGTCTCTGAGACTGTCCTCAGTTCTTTTCATTCTTTTTTCTTTACTCTGCTCTGCAGTAGTTATTTCCACTATTTTATCTTCCAGGTCACTTATCCGTTCTTCTGCCTCAGTTATTCTGCTCTTGATCACATCTAGAGTACTTTTAATTTCATTTAACGTGTTGTTCTTCGTTGCTTGTTTCATCTTTAGGTCTTCCAAGTCCTTGTTAAACATTTCTTGCATTTTGTCTATTCTATTTCCCAGATTTTGGATCACGTTTTCTATCATTATTCTGAATTCCTTTTCATGTAGACTGCGTATTTCCTCTTCATTTGTTAGGTCTCGTGGGTTTTTATTTTCCTTCTTCATCTGCTGTGTGTTTTTCTGTCTTCTCATTTTGCTTATCTTACTGTGTTTGTGGTCTCCTTTTTGCTGGCTGCAGTGTTCATAGTTCCCATTGTTCTTGGTGTCTGTCCCCATTGGCTGAAGTTGGTTCAGTGGGTTGTGTAGGCTTCCTGGTGGAGAGGACTAGTGCCAGTGTTCTGGTGGTTGAGCCTGGATCTTCTCTTTCTGATGGCAGGTCCACCTCTGATGGTGTGTTTTGGGGTGTCTGTGGACTTATTATGATTTTAGGCAGCCTCTCTTCTAATGGGTGTGGTTGTGTTCCTGTTTTGCTAGTTGTTTGGCATAGGGTGTTCAGCACTGTCGCTTGCTGGTCTTTGAGTGAAGCTGAGTGTTGTTGTTGTTATGGAGATCTCTGGGAGATTTTAGCCATTTGATGTTATGTGGAGCTGGGAGGTCTCTTGTGGACCAGTATCATGAAGTTGGCTCTCCCACCTCAGAGGCACAGCCCTGACTCCTGGCTAGAGCAACAAGAGTGGTAAAATAATTATTAAAATATAAATTAATTTTTACCAAAAAACTATTTTGGAAAAGAAAAAAAATCTGACAGATAATACCTTAGGACATATTGTGGAAGCAAAGGTATCCTGACAAAATCTCACACAGAAACATACACATACACACTCACAAAGAGAGGAAAAGGGGAAAAAAATCATAAAACTTGCTCTCAAAGTCCACCTCCTCAGTTTGAGATGTTTCGTTGTCTATGCAGGTATTCCACAGATGCAGGGTACATCAAGTTGATTGTGGAGCTTTAATCCACTGCTTCTGAGGCTGCTGGGAGAGATTTCCTTTTCTTCTTTATTCTCACAGCTCCTGGGGCTCAGCTTTGGATTTGGCCCCGCCTATGCATGTAGGTCGCCGGAGGGCGTCTGTTCTTCGCTCAAACAGGACGGGGTTAAAGGAGCAACTGCTTCAGAGACTCTGGCTCACTCAGACCAGGGGAAGGGAGGGGTACGGAGTGCGGGGAGAGCCTGCGGCGGCAGAGGCCAGCGTGACATTGCACCAGCCTGAGGCGTGCCGTGCGTTCTCCCGGGGAAGTTGTCCCTGGATCCCAGGACCCTGGCAGTGGTGGGTTGCACAGGCTCCCCAGAAGGAGGGTGTGCATAGTGTCCTGTGCTCACACACAGGCTTCTTTGTGGCGGCAGCAGCAGCCTTAGCGTCTCATGCCTGTCTCTGGTGTCCGCGCTTTTAGCCGTGGCTTGCGCCCGTCTCTGGAGCTCCTTTAAGCAGCGCTCTTAATCCCCTCTCCTCGCGCACCAGGAAACAAAGAGGGAAGAAAAAGTCTCTTGACTCTTCGGCAGGTCCAGACTTTCCCCCGGACTCCCTCCTGGTTATCAATGGTGCACTAACCCCCTGCAGGTTGTGTTCACGCTGCCAACCCCAGTCCTCTCCCTGCGCTCCGACTGAAGCCCGAGCCTCAGCTCCCAGCCCTGTCCACCCCGGCGGGTGAGCAGACAAGCCTCTCGGGCTGGTGAGTGCCGGTCAGCACCGATCCTCTGTGCGGGAATCTCTCCACTTTGCCCTCCGCACCCCTGTTGCTGTGCTCTACTCCGTGGCTCCGAAGCTTTCCCCTCCGCTTCCCACAGTCTCTGCCCGCGAAGGGGCTTCCTAGTGTGTGGAAACCTCTCCTCCTTCACAGCTCACTCCCATTGGTGCGGGTCCCGTCCTTATCCTTTTTTCTCTGTTTATTCTTTCTTCTGTAGCCTTACCCAGGTGCGTGGGGCCTTTCTTGCCTTTTGGGAGGTCTGAGGTCTTCTGCCCATGTTCAGTAGGTGTTCTGTAGGAGTTGTTCCACGTGTAAATGTAGTTCTGGTGTATCTGTGGGGAGAAAGGTGATCTCTGCGTCTTACTCTTCTGCCATCTTCCCCTCCATGAGATTACGGTTTTCAAGTGTTAAAATTTTAATATATAATTTAAGCTACTGGGATAATAAGGAAAACATTTCCATATGCAAGGAATGTAGGATGTGTGTTTTCAGCAAAAGAAGGTACCAGGGAATGGAAATGCATTTTGTTAAGCAGAAATAAAATGATTTTTCTTTGTCCTAAAGCTAGTTATTTCTAAATGGAAAAGAAAAATAAGAGATAAAGTAATATAGATATAAAAGGTTGTGGAAGAATTGTAAACAGGGAGCTCTGAGACAAGAGATTTTTACAAGGTCAAGCTGCGATTGGATTGAATTTACTTAGGTAAATGAATTTTGTTACTGAGGGTGGGCTGATGCAGGACTGGAGTTTAGTTCTTTCTGTTAAGAGAACAAAGTTTCCTTGGATTGTTGACACTCATGGGAACCTCTGATCTGTAGTGATTAGAATCACAGTTTAAGAAACCTGGACTTTTGGCTAGGCTCTGAAGTAGTGGTGGGTTGGCGGGGGTGGGGGGTGTTTGGTGACTTGTAAAGCTGAGCACTTAACCTATGGGAACTGATGGTATCTCCAGGTAGATTGTCAGAATTGAATTGAATTTTAGGAGATCCAGGTGGTGTCTGAGGATTGCTTGATGTTGTGTGGGAAACCCTTGCTACACACACACACAAAGACACACACACACACACACACACACACACACACATATTGAAATTGAGTTCAGGAAGCCCAAAGACTACAAAAACCTTTTCTTTTTTCTTTCTTTCTTTCTTTCTTTCTTTCTTTCTTTCTTTCTTTCTTTCTTTCTTTCTTTCTTTCTTTCTTTCTTTCTTTCTCTTTCTTTTTTCTCTTCCTTCCTTCCTTGCTTTCTTTCTTTTCTCTCTTTCTTACTATTTAGCTATCTATCCAACTGTAAGCAGATAGAGTAGGACATCCCTGAAGAGAAAGAACCAGGCATAGCTTTCTTGACATAAGAGAAGCCATTTTAGGCCTAGGCCAATTTGTGATCTAAGCCTGGCCACAATGCTTGCCCATGCAGAAAAACATGTCTGAGTAGTTAATGATTGTAAGGAACAAATGAATGTAGGAACAAGCAGCTATTGCCAGGCCAGGGGAATAACCATATCAGAGACAATAAATCAGTCACTAAGACTCCCGGTTCTGTTTCAAAGTTAAAGAATAGCCTGACACACATTCTTGAGCTGTTTTACAGGGTCCAAACCCCCTTAAACAATCAACAACCAGACTAACTGGAGCCAGAGAATTGATTATGCTGAACTTTGCTGGCCTTTGTGACTTCAATCAACTAAAATCTTAACTCCAACCTAGGATGGCTCTTGCCCCAGTTATATGCTAAATTGTTGTTTGAGCAAGTCCCCTTATGGATATGCATGAACTTAAAACTTCCTCAATTTTACTGTTTAGGTAGACAGTAGACTGCTTTTGTGTTCTCCTTACTTGTTGCAAGTAATAAAATTTTTCCTTCTCCTGTTCTTTGGCTTGATTGTGTCTTTTGTTTTGACATCCACCAAGAGGCAAACCCAGGTTTTGGGTAACACAACTATCTGTCTAATTAAAATCCATGAGTTCATACTGATTCTTCCAATACCATTTCAATAGCACTTCAAGGTTTGTTCCAGCCTTCCCCCTTTCTTTGTTAGTTCTTTTTCTGACAGTGAGAAATGAGACCTTTGTTATCTACAGTATATTTACAGATTTGTTCACCATTAATATACAAATAAATTAGTTTCAGAATCTCTAACCCATAAGCCGGTGAGAAGTAACTTTGTCCCCTGGGGTATAATGTTTGTGTGCAGGGTTCTTTGTACTTTTAAAATTTTTTTTTGGTATTAGACTATCTAGTCAAAGCACTGTTTCCCAAAGTTATTTAGGTCAGCTTCATTCTTCTCCATGTTTTTCAATATAATTATGTGATTCATTTTTAATACAATTGGATTTATTTTTTACAGCCTACTTTCCCCACCTCATTTTGGTTGACTTTTAAAATTAATATATAATGAAATTCACTTTTGTTGTTATAGTTCTGTGGATTTTGAAATGCATAGAGTCATATGTCCATCAACAAACTTCCATATAGAAGAGTTTAATCACCCCAAACTTCCCCAGTACTATCCCCTTATAGTTACCCCTCCCTATATGCCCAAACATTGGCATCCACTGATCTATTTTCCTCTCCATAGTTATGGCTTCTTCAGAGTGTCATACAAATGGAATTATACAATATAAAGATTTTGAGTTTGGCTTCTTCAACTTTGCAAAGTACATTTAAGGTTCATCTATGTTGATGCATTAATCAATAGCTCATTCCTTTCTCTTGCTATGTAGTATTCCCTTGTATGGATGTACCGTTGTTTTCTAGTGATTAATGGACACCTAAATTGTTTCCATTTTTGACAATTATGAATAAAGCTGCTGTAAATGTTTGTGTACTGGTTTTTGCATAAGCATAAGTACTCAATTCAGTTGAGAAGATACACAGGAGTGGGACCTCTGGGTTATGTGGTAAAGTGTATGTTTAAATTTAAGGAACTTAAAAAGTATTTTCCAAAATGGCTCTACCATTTTGGATTCTCAGCAGAAATGTATGAGAATTACAGTTTTTCTGCATCTTCAATAGCACTTAGCATTGACAGGGATAGGTTTTCTGTTTGTTTTATTTCCTTTCTTATTTTGTTTTGCTTTAAGATATTTTTGAAAGTGGATGGTGGTATTATTGTGGGTTTCACTGAATTTTCAAATGATTGATTAAGAATGATTAACATCTTTTCATGTGCTTATTTACTACCTATATATCTTTGTTGTTGAATTCTCTTCAGATCTTTTGCCAATTAAAAAAAGTGGAGGTTTTTAATTTTCTTATTTTGTTTTTTATGTATTATTTAGTTATTCTTTATGTAAGCCCTTTGTCAGAAATGTGGTTTGCAAATGTTTTCTCCTAGTTTTTGGTTTGTATTTTATTTTATTAATAGTGTAGACCAAAGGACAATGGTATTTTAAAATTTTCAGTGAAGCCCAATTTATAAACTTTTTACTGGGTTAGACAAAGAATTCAGGAAAGATCTGAACAAATGCTTTGGCCAACCCAGTACTTTATGGATTTTGCTTTTTGTATTGTATCTAAAAGCTCTTTTTCTTAACACAAGTTTCACAGTTTTTCTCCTATGATTTTATCTACAAAGTTTATAGCTTTATATTTTGCATTTCAGTCTATGATCCATTTAAAGTTAATTTTGTATAACCTGTTAGATCTAGGTCAATGTTCTTTTTTTTGCATATAATCCTTCAATTGTTTCAACACTATTTGCTGAAAAGACTATTCTTTTTCCATTGAATTGCCTTATTGTTCTGTCAAAAATTAACTATGTTTGTGGGTCTATTTCTGGCCTCTCTATTCTGTTCTATTAATATATATGTCCTTATTTTCACCAAAACCACACTGTGTTAATTATTATGGTTTTATAATAAATCTTGAAATTATAAAATTCAAAGAACCAGCTTTGGGCTTCATTGATTTTGTATACTGTTTTTATGTTTTCAATTTTATTGTTTCTTGCTGTTATCTTAATTATTTCCTTCTTTCTCTGTGCTTATGGTTGAATTTGCTATTCTTCTTGTAGTTTAGATTATACTGGTTTGAGACTTTCTTTTTTATAATATAGCCATTTAACACAATAAATTTCCCTCTATACATTCCACAAATTTTGATATGCTGTATTTTGTTTTCATTCAGTACATTTTTTTTTTACCTTTCCATTTGGATTTCTCTTTGACCTATACTTATGTAAAATGGGCTTTTCAAACTTCCAAAAAAATGGAGATTTTACAAATATCTTTCTGTTATTGAATTCTGGTTAAATTGCACTATGATCTGAGAATCTGCTTTTATGATTTTTATTCTTTCAAATTTGTAGATATTTCTTTTATTACCCAATATATTATCAATTTTGCTCAATGCTTCAGGTTCACTTTGTTGACCTGAAATAAATCATCTGCCAGATATTTCTCTAGTAAAGATGGGTTTATTTGGGATCAGTGGAGAATTGCAATTCAGGGTCTGCAACCATGGCAAGCCACATGCAGGTTCCTGCACAGCATGGTAATGAGGACTGTTTTATAGAGACAAAATGGAATTTGGGAGGTCTATAATAAACAGAGATTCCATGACTTTTTATTGGCTGATTCCTTGCCAGGAAAGGAGAGAAGTCTTCTTCCTGTGTAGTTCTGCTATTATCCCAGGGCATAAGAGTTCCCCCATCTGGTCTCATGATTATTTAATTAAATGTTTTAATCAAATTTTCACATTTCCCCCTTTTGATCAAGGTCTTTCTCTGAATGCATGCTGATCAAGAGTCAGTTTTTTTAGTTTCAGCAGCTTTTTGTCCCTCAGGGTCAGGAAAGACCTTTCCTGGGTGTAATGTCTCATGGAAAGGAAAGTGCACAGATTGGAAACTTATTAAGGTCACATTCAAGTAATAAGAAGGGCTAGGAAGGAGAGCTCTTGGGCATTTTTTATCTAAAGTCCATATGTTATCAAGATGATAGACATTGGAGATTATCTGAAATATTGTGTCATCATCAATGGTTTGGTAACAGACTTCCAATAGGTGTCATCTGCTTCAATTCTGAGAAATGTTTAATTTCAGGTCACTAGTTGAAGTGCAGATCCAGTTAGGTTTGGCGCTTTCTTTAGGTGTGTCATATGAATCCAAGAGCCCATTTCTTGGAGTTTGGTTATCAGTACCTGATAGGGGTCTTTTCAATGAGGTTGAAGAGAGTTCTTCTGGAAGTGTCTTTTCCAATAGGTGAAATTTCTAGGTTGCAAGGTGTGATGCTTAAAATCTTCATCTCCTGAGCACACACAGTGAAAAAATTTCTCTATCAAAGCATGCTTATTTTTAGTAGAAGCAATTAGACCTTTGCAATATTGGAGTATATCTCCTTTTATCAGATGTGGATAAATGGAAGCAGAAGCCAAGTGCATTGGATATACAATGACTATCTTAATGGGTGAGAGTTTGTGAGTACCAAAAGGAGTGGATCTGAGATTTAGAAGGACCAATGGTAATGTTTTTGGCCAAGGTATTTGGAGGGTGTCTACAAATTTCGCCATTTGAGTCTTAATATTGCCATTAGTATGTCCAACTAAACCAGAGGATTGAGGATAGTAAGCATAGTGAAAGTGCTATAAAACTGGCCAAATAGTGCAGATTTGTTGAAGTACCTGGCCAGTTAAATGGGCTCCTCAGTCATCACAAAATTTAAGAAGAGTTCCCCAGGTAGAGATAGTCTTTTCCAAAAGGACTTTATCCACAGAAGAAGCAGTAGCCTGTCTGCAAGGGAAAGTTTCAATCAGTGTGAAAGCATACAGACCATGACCAAAACATATTTGTATCCATAAGACAGAGGAAGTTATATGAAGTCAATTTGCCAGATCTTGAACGGTCCATTAGGCAGTTTAAAATCTCTGGGAGCAGTACAAAGAAATTTCCCTGGGTTGTATTTCAGACAAGTGGGACAAGTGAGGTAGGCACTTTTGCAAACTTGTTAATGTTTTCCCACCAATATTGATTCATGAAGCTATCATTTTGTCAGTAGACTAATGAGTTAATTCAGGTACAGTGAGGAGTAAGAATTTTAGAGTTTCTGGTAGGACTGGGTTTTTATTTGGTCCAAACCAGAGCTTTCTCTTTTTATCAAACAATTGTTGAATTTCAAATCTTGTGGTTTTTTTTTCTTTTCTGAGGCCAATTGTTGGGTTTCTCTAGCTAGTTTTTCCAAGTTATTATTTGGGCAAATATTTCTTTGGACCATGACATAGGTTTGACTGCTGTTGGTTCCTTTAAAGGCAGCAGCATTCTTTTTGGAAATGTCAGCAAGTTGATTTCCCTTAGCTTCCAGAGAGTCAAGTTTAGAATGCCCCAGAATTTTAATAATAGCAAAAGTGGCAGGTTAAAGTATTGCATCCAATAATTCCTGAACATAGGGGACATTTTTAATTTTATTTCTTCTGGAAGCAAGGAAACTACTTTACTTCCACAATATTCCAAAATCATGAGCTACTCCAAAAGCATATCTGCTATCGGTATAAATATTGATAGTTTTGTCCTTGGCTAAAGTACAAGCGTATGTAAGAGAATATAGTTCAGGCTGTTGGACTGAAGTAGCCATAGGTAAAGATGCTGCCTCAATCAAAAGGATGTGTAAATAGCATACCCAGAACAATATTTGTCATTGTCACCTTTTAAATAAGAACCATCAGTTAACCATGAGAAGTCATCATTAGCTAAAGAATTTGCTACAGGAGTCAGGAGGTGATCCATCAGCATTAAGCAGTGGTTAGTGACTTCATCAGTGCTGGGAGGGGATAAGAGTGGCAGGGCTAAGTTTATTGATATTATAATGTAAAATAGTTATAAGAAGAGCATTTAACAAAAGAACTTCATAGGAGGTAAGGCATCTGACTGAGAAATGTTGAGTTGAGAATTCAAGAGGGCTTCTACTACATAAGGTACAAAAATGGTTAAAGAGGATCTCACAACGTTTTTTTCAGTGGACTTAACCAAATGGGCAGTGGTCATAATGGCTCTAAGTCAAGGTGAGTATCCCTGTGCCACAGGGTCCAGTCACTGGCTATACTATCCTCTGGGTGGATGGTGGTCCCAGTGTTTTGGGATGAGTAACCCAAGGGCATTCTCTTCCCTTTCATATTCAAAACAGAAAAAGGGACTCTTATAATTGGGATTCCTAAGGGCAGGTGGGTTTCTCAAACTCTCCGTTAAGGCCTTGAAATCTATGTCATCTAGTTCTTCCCATAAAAGTGGGTCAGTGTTGTTATAGTTGAGCAAAACATACAGAAGTTTGGCCATAAGAGAGAAATTTAGAATCCAACTTCAACAATAGCCAAGTAGCCCAAGAAAACCTTGCAGTTGACACTTAGTTTTAGGTTTGGGGAAACTTAGGATACCCTGAAGTCTAATTAGTGCAGCCTTTGTTCTAATATCAAGTGCCTTAATATTGAACCTGTGTTTGGGCAACTGCAATTTTTCTTTGGTGACCATTATATTCCTTTAAGGCTAAAAGCTTTAGTAAATGGACACTGTCTCTCTGTGAGGAGACTTGAGTAGAAGAGAAAAGAAGCAAATCACCCCCATACTGAAACAAAGTAGAATCTCTAGGAAACTTTATGTCATCCAGATCAGCCTTTAAGATTTGCTGAAGAAATAAGGACTCTCAGTAAAACCCTGAGGCACCACTGTCCTGGTGAATTGTTTTTCTTCCCAAGAGAAGGTAAAAATGTATTGACTAATTTCATCAACTGAAATACTAAAGAATGCACTGTATAAAGCAATTATAGTAAATAATTTACTTCGGGTGGAATGGATGTTAGTAACATATGAGGATTAGAAACAACAGGATGTTGAGGAATAACAATGTTGTTTATTACTCAGGGTCCTAGACAAACCTCCTCCCTCGGTCCTTAGGTTTTTTCACTGGTAAAATGAGAGTATTACAGAGGCTAGTACAAGGGATAGTAACATCTTGGGTCTTGTCGTCTTCTACTATGGGCTGTATTCCTTGAAAGTCTTCTTTACATAAAGAGTATTGATTAATTCTGGGGGGAGGTTTTGAGGGATCTATTTGAATCTTGATGGGAGGTGCATTGTGAATTTTTCCAATATCAGTTGGAAAACTTGCCCATAAAGAAGATGGCAGCTGATTCAATAAGGACTAATAATCAGTGTTTCCAGAGTCAGTTCTAGTACCATTAGAGATGGAACAAATAAAATATGTCAAAGAGTTATGTCATTCTCCTAGTTGGTTACTTTGACTACTGTCAAATTATAGAATTATCCCTCCATTTTGGGAGAAAGAATTTCTGACATGATATTTCTCTAATTCTCAATCTAATAAATGTGTAAGGGTGGAGGAACTAAGGAGAAAAATGTATGTATCTCCCAAAGGGCCTAAACAAAAGGGAATAGGTTCAGAGACAGGAACCTCTTGAGGCAGGGACTATTTTATAGCAGTGGGGTTGATCACTGAGGGTGTAGCTCTAATGTCAATTAGAACTGGAAGAGATTCATCCCACATCTGGAGAAATGTTTCTTCAAGCTGATTAAGAGGGAAGATTGGAAAGAGCCCCTGTATTTCCTCAGAGTTCCATCACTGAGCATTGGGAGGACACAGGAAGGCTGGTTAGAGGGCTGAAGGCACCTAAATCACTTCAATTTGTAACAATCTCTGTTCCAATATCTTGACTCTTTGCAATAATAGCAGAAAATAGGAGGGTTTTTGTTTTGTTTAGAAGCCTTCATTTTCTGGAGTTGAAGATTAAGAATTTTTGTGGCCTTCCTTGTGAAGCCAAATCCAGCCTCTGTACCCTGACACCAAATTAAATCTTGGAGACAAAGTTTGGGGTGAAGTAGAAAAGAATAGCTTTATTGCTTTGCCAAGCAAAGGGGGCCATAGTGGGCTAATGCCTTCAAAACTGTGTGTGCCTACCTGGAGAGAGTAGTGAGGAGTTTTATAGTAATGGTTCAAAGAGGGTGTGACCAGCTCGTGGACATTCTTCTGATTGGTTGGTGGTGAGGTAAGTGAGAATCAGCATCATCAGCCTTCTGGTTCCAACTGGTCTAGGGTCCATGTGCTTGTGGGCAGCATGCTGTTAACTTCTCCCACCTGGTGGGGGTTTCAGTATCTGCAAAACAGCTCAAAGATATTGTTATGTATATCCCATGAGGGGGAACCAGGACCCTATCCCAAGGCTGCATTATCTTTTCTTGACTGTTCCTTGTCTCTGCATCCCCTCCCTTCCCTAATTAGCAACTGTTTGAATCTGCCAGTTTGAACTCAGGGAAAGTCATGGAGACTGAATGAAGCCTACTACTTGTAATCAACAAATAGGGGACACAGAAAGGCTTTTGTGCTCAGAAGCCCCATAGGGTCCCACTTGGTTTTACTTGGTGATGACTCATCTAGAGTGTGAGAAAGCTGGTTTTCCAGATTAACTAAATCTGGAGTGAACATAGTTTCCCATTCAATCCTGGTCTTTTCACAAGAAGGGGTCCCAGTTCAGCCTATTAATATACATAGAGTTAAAAGCTAGTTAGGTGAAATAAACATCTGAAGGAAGACCAGAATTTTCTTTAAAAACAATCTGAAGTCAATTGTAATAATCATGAACACGTTCATCAGATTTTTGTGTACAAGGCTGAATTTTGTTCCAATCATCAGGCTTTGGAAAAGCCCTAGGAATTGCTCAATGAATTCACTTAGCAATTGCTTGAGCCTGATCATATAAGTTAGTGGGCTGGTCTCCTGGTTGTAATTCTAGAGACCTTTCAGGATTTTCCCAATTAGTGGGTTTTATTCAATGCTGGGCTTGGCCTTCATTGGCTAGCATATGAACTAGCTGTCATAAGCTGGAAAACCAGGCTTATAAGTTTTAATCACTATATTAAATTCCTCAGCAAACCTGTGAGAATCTTTGGTTACTTTTTTTTTTTTCCTTTGGTTACTTTGAGAAAACCTTTGACTATGGCTCACAGTTCAGCTTTAGACCAGGGAATATAAGAAATTAACATTTTAGCTTCTGAATTCTTAAAAGGCTTAATCTTAAAAGGACACGCTCTGACAAGTTCAGAGGAAAAGGGAATGAGGAGAACTTCAGAGAAAAGGGGAAGTTAGGTGAGAGAATTCATATGGGGGAATTGAGGGTATAGGGGAGCTGTAGGCAGAATAGAAGGGAAAGATGAAGATGGTGCCAGAAGTGGAGTCTGGCCATGAGGAGCTGAGGGAGAGAGATAAGATGGTGTCAGAGGTAGAGCCTGAGACAAAGAAGCTAGAGCCTAAGTAAGTCTTCAGGAGACATTATATCTTTCTTTAATTGTTTGTTAGCCTCAGTTAATCTTAAAATCTTATTTTGTAGAGAGGCAATTTTAGACTCCTTATAACATTGGGAAGCCTTAAAATACTAATAGAAATAAGCATTCCACTCAGTTCTGGGGATTTTTTTAATATTGTAGTCCAATTCAGTTTTAAGAAAATTAAGATTGAGGATTTCAAAAGTTCTTCATAATCTCCATTGATTTTCTAAATTACCTTTGGTCAGGTTGGTCCAAGTAGTTAGAAATGCACATGACAAAGGACCATGATTTTTAAACGTAATATTGGCCAGAATCCCTGTGGGTTGGGGCACCCTCAAAATACTTAGATAACTGGGATTCCATTTATAAGAGGTTTTTCCTCTAGAGTAAAGAACAATTTTCAAACAACTTAAACAGCGTACAGTACAAATAGCTCAATTCTAACAACTAACAAGCCAATCCCAGCCAGTACTAAGAAGACAGCTTGATTCTGAGGAGGAGCCAGGCTGAAGGTTTTTTTTTTTTTTTTTCCACTCTCCAGAGATAGGTTTTCCAAAGGAATAGGCTGAAAGTCTAAAAAACTGACACAGTTTCATCTGAAGCAGTTCATTCCCAAAGGAATTAGGTCAAAGACATTTTCAGCCAGCTTTGGTTGAGACAGCTCAAAATCAGACTGAAGTGCCAAACAACGACTCATATACAGAACAAGGTCTTAATCAGAAAAGCAAAACCTTAAAATGGATCCTGAATAAAACCTGGGGACCTTTTAGCACAAAGAGTGTGTGAGCTTGGATCTAGGATAAAGATATAACTTCAAACCATGTGGTCATCAAGAAAACAGTGAGCAACAATGGACTCGATTATAACTCAGTTGTACCTCAAATGGGTACTGCACCTATTTGCTCACCATCCCCAGATCCATCAGAGGGTCTTCTCTGGTCCCTGTCCAGGCCACCAAAATGTTGACCTGAAATATATATTGTGGCAGATATTTCTGTAGCAAAGATGAGTTTATTCAGGATCAGCAGAGGATTGCAATATGGGGTCTGCAACCATGGTGAACCACATACAAGTCCCCACACAGCAAGGGAGGGCATTTTCTTTTTGTAGAGTGGAAATAAAAGTTGGAAGGGCTATCATAAACAAAGGCACCATGACTTTTCATTGACTGAGTCCTTGCCAGGAAAGAAGAGGAGTGTTTCTTCTTCCTGTGGGTTTTGCTTTCATCACAGGACATGGGAGCTCCCCCTTCTGGTCTCCCAACTCTTTTCATTTGAGGTTTCTGTTTGTTAATTTTTTACAACTTGAAAATAAATTATATTCTGTTCTTGTTGGATAGTGTTTTATAATGGCCAATTAGTTCTAGCTGTTTGATAATGTTCAGGTCTTCTACACACTTACTGATTTCTGTTTACATGTTGTATCAGTAACTGAAAGAAAGGTGATGGAGTCTTCAAATATAATTGTGGATTTGTCTATTTCTCCTTTCAGTTCCATCCATTTGTCTCATATATTTTGAAGTTCTGATGTTAGGTGCATGACCATTTAGGATTCAATTTTCTTTTAATGAATTGACCTGTTTATCATTGTTTAATGTTTTCTTTAGCCTTGATACTATTCCTCATATTAATATAGCTATTCCAGCTAACTTTGGGATAATGTTTTAATGGTGTATTTTTCTCCATCGTTTTATGTTTGACCTACTATAGCTTTATATTTAAAGTGAGTTTCTTGTAGCCAGCATAGAGTTGGGTCTTGGTCATTTTTAAATCAAATTTGATAATCTCTTATAACCGGTGTGATTAGACAATTCATATTTAATGTGCCTAGTGATACATTTTTCCCTAGTTGTTCCATCTGTTCTTTGTTTCCTTTATTTTCTTGACTTCTCTTGGTGTTAATCAACATTTTGGGATTTCACTATATCTCTTCTATTGATTAATTATTTTATTTTGCTTTTAAAATAATTGGTTTTAGTGGTTACAATTGGGTCTACAAAATACTTCTTTAATTAATCAGAGCCTAACTTTAAATAACCTTATATAGTTTCAAGTGCATTATTAGAAACTTAAAATGGAAAATTCTCAATTCCCCCCACATCTGTGCTGTTATTGTCATACTTTTTACTTTTATATATACTATAAACGATAAAAAGCATTGCTATTATTTTTGCTTCAGACTATATATTTAGACTTTTAGAGCAATAAAAAAGACAAAAATGAATTTTATTTATTTTTAATAAAAATTGTTTTGATACACATATACATAGTGAAATGATTATTACAGTCAGGCTAATTAACATATCCACCTCCTCACATAGTTATATTTTGTGTGTGTGTGGTGAGAGCAACTGAAATTTATTCTCTTGGCAAATGTCTAGATTATAGTTAATAATACAGTACAGTAGTATTTGATCAGCATCTCCTCTTTTCCCCCACCTCCCCACTCTGCTTCTATGAATTTGACTTTTTTAGATTCCACGTATAAGTGAGATCATACAGTATTTTTCTTTCTGTGTCTGGCTTATTTCACTGTTCCTATTCCAATTTGCACCATGGAATGGTACACCAATCAACAGTCAGGTAGATCAGTATAAACATGGGAGCCATCTCATTCTTGATAGAGTCCTAAACAAAGGCCCTGGCAGTTTTATGGATTCTGGTGTTGGGGAGAGGGTGCAATATTGTGATTTATAAGAAATATATATTTGGTCCTTTAGATCAGGGGTCCCCAACCCCTGGGCCATGGACTGGTACTGGTCTGTGGCCTTTTAGGAACCATGTCACACAGCAGGAGGTGAGCAGTGAGCGAGCCAGCTAAGCTTCATCTGCCACTCCCCATTGCTCCCCAATGCTCACATTACTACCTGCACCATCCCCTCTCTCCCCCGGTCTGTGGAAAAATTGTCTTCCGCGAAACTGGTTCCTGGTGCCAAAACGGTTCGGGACCACCACTTTAAATGACCAAAATATATTTCTCATATGTATTTGGTCTTTATCCACAGTTCCTGGCTCAACGATCCCAAAATTCTTGGAATTTCCTAAGTGTTGAGAGGAGTGAATAAAAGTGTCCTGTGTTACATGAATGAGGTGACTTTTAGAAGCATCTAAAAATGGTGGCTCATTGCCAGGAGAACCAACCAAGTGATTAGAAGGTTGGAACTTTCAGTCTCATTGCTGATTTCTGAGGGGAGAGAGGCTGGAGGTTGAATCAATCACTACTGGCCAATGATTAGTCAATTGTGACTATGTAATGAAACCTCTATAAAAACCCAAAAGGACAGCTTTTTGTTCCTTATCAGAGAGCTTCCATGTGGGAGAAGCAGGGTGCTTCTTTGTGCCACTGTGTCAGGGCCCCAAGCTCCACAAGGACAGAAGCTCCTTTGTTCAGGACCTCACCCTATATATCTCTTTATCTGGTCATTGATTCATATCCTTTAAAATCCTTTTATAATAAATTAGTAATCTAGTGAGTAAACAGTTTTCCTGAGTTCTATGAGCTGTTCTGGCCAATTAATTTAACCTGAGGAGGGGGTTAGGAGAACCTCTGGCTTATAGCCAGTTGGTCAGAAGTACAGGTAACAACCTAGACTTGTGATTAGCATTCTGTGTTGGAAGGGGTCACTGGAACCTCCAATTTACATCCAGTCAGTCAGAAACATAATAACAACTTGGGCTTGAGACTGGCACCTGAAGTGGAGAGTGGTCTTGTAGGATTGAGCCCACACATGTTGGAATTGGGTCCAGGGCCAGGGGAGAGGCCTGGGTACTGGGTGAGAGTATGGAAATGTCCTCAAGGTTTCTTCCTCTTTCCCCCATAAGAAGGTCTCTGCAGAGATGTGTAAAGAGGAACTATGCCCATGGTCTCAGATAAAGAGACCTAAGAATGAAAGTGCTGGGACTAAGAATGTAAATATTTAGGGAGCATGACCTGCCAGAGAAGCTTGAGTCCTAGACTGCAACTTCCTTCACAGGCTGCTATGCATTGGCTGTGTCCCTTGTCTGGCATGGGGAGGGCATCTTCCCCCATGAGGCTTGCCAAGGAAGGGCTTTATAATTGCTTGTGGTCAGGCATAAAAAATCACACATAGATTTTTAACCAGGAGCTGGACTCCTTAACTCTACTGTTGTACTTTTTATGACATGAGCAAGAAACTTAGGCTACTCCATCATGAACCTGAATAAGTTAGACTTTGAGGTGCTGTGACAATAACCAGGTGATTAGTCAGAGACAACAGCAGACTAAGGCTATGATCAAGACCACTCCAAGCAGGATGATCAGGCCTACCTGGAGGATTGAACATAACCATGAATTTCAGTTGCTTAGCCAGGAAAAAATATTTCATAACTTATCATTAGGGTCTAATTTAGAGAGACAGGAGGAGGTTTTTACCTTTCTTTTACAAAATTGAAGTATATTTGATTTACAATGCTGTATTAGTCTCAGGTGTACAACATAGTGATTTGATATTTTTATAGTTTGTACTCCACTTAAAGTTATTACAAAATGTTAACTACATTCCTTGTGCTGTACATTTTGTATCTCATTTATTTTATACCTAGTAGTTTGTACCTCTTAATCCCCTTCTCTTAACTCTCCCCCACTCCGCTTTCCTCTCCCTGCTGGTAACCATTAGTTTTTTCTCTATATCTAGGAGTCTTCTTCTTTTATATGCACTATTTAGTTTTATTTTTTAGATTCCACATATAAGTGAAAACGTAGAATATCTGTTGTTCTCTGCCTGACTTATTTCAGTAAGTGTAATACACTCCAGGTCCACCTATGTTGCTGCAAATGACAAAATTTCATTATTGTTTATTATTATTTATGGCTGAGTAGTATTCCATTGTGTATGTGTATATATGTATATATATGCCACATCTTCTTTATCCATTCATCCACTGATGGACAGCTGGGTTGTTTCCATATCTTGGCAATTGTAAATAATGTTGCTGTACTGTTATGAACATTGGGGTACATATATCTTTTCAAAGTGTTTTCATTTTCTTAAGATATATATCCAGGAGTGGAGTTGCTGGATCATATTGTAGTTCTATTTTTAATTTTTAAAAGAACCTCCATACTGTTTCCTCAGGAGGCTTTTTCTTTAAGTTTTTGTATAAATCTTTTTTATTTTTACCTGGCCTGAGGTATCAATTTAGGCACAGCACAGCTGACCCGAATGACTTCCAGTGGTGAAGCAATGTAATGATAATCAGGGTACATACATAAGAAGCATAATCCCAGAGGACACATTTGGTATACCTGAAAACAAAGAGTTTACATTGTTAGGTCATTCTAAACTAGACATATATTCATCAGACAGTCACGTTAACAAGGCCTTCAATGTGACTTTCCAGTATGGGGGTCTCTTGCTGTAGGATTCCCTGTCTAGTCCATATTATTTAGTTTAGTATTTGGTTTAAGAAGGACTGCCCGAAGCAGTCAGTTTTAAACAGTTTTATTTGTCCGTGACATCAGTGTATCTGCCACACAAATGTGGATGACATATAGAGATATTTCATGTGGAAATCGCAGGAGCTGAGGCCATCCTTTGTTGTCTCATTGTTAACATTGTCAGGTGTGATCATAGGCTCAGCAGTCAGTCTGAAGAAGCAGTCAGTCTGCAGCTTGGAAAAATAACACAGAGAGTTGTTTTTAAAAGGAGGGGAACTCTTTCAGGAGTAGTTCTGAAACATAAAGATTATTAATGCCCTCTACCACCCCTGTGTTTTCCTAGGTGTTAGGGATTTAATTTGTGGTTTTCATTATCAGTGTGTCCCATATTACATTTTAAATCATTCCTCAGTTTTATCTAGACATTTTGTTCTGAAGGATTGTATGCAAGAGGAACAAAAGTATTTTTACAGAAAAATATTTTTATAATGTAATCATAAAACATATCATGTTTAAGAATTGGTTAGAACAAAATCCTGAATTTTCAAAAGATTTCAAAAATGTGTTTATATAATTCCTCAACCCTTGTTGTTTAATAGTTATTTCAATCTCCCATTTACTTGAGTCTTTGAAAAGGAGTCAAAGGGAATAGAAGGCTCTTGCAGCATCTTCCACGGTGACCAAGGTGTGAATAACTGTAAAAGAAGGGTGTACAATTGAAGGAAGAGAGCAGACAGTCTGGTCAAACATAAGGAGCAAATGAGAAGTACCCTTTTGGGGAACTGCTGCATTAAAAGACCAGACTGCTTGCCTGAGATGTTTAGTCTAGACTGGGGTTGTCTTGTCCCCTCCCGTCAGTTGCTTAAGTCTGTCTTTTAGTAGTCCATTAGAACATTCAACCACACTTGCAGCTTGGGGCTGATATAGAGCATGGATATTCCATAGTATGCCTCATGATTGGGTCCACCAATATGTAGCTTGGTCCACAAATTCAGGCTGTTATCTGATGCAATATGCTCAGGAAATCTGAACAGGAGACCAATGTGGTCTCATAGGGCCTGGATAGTGTGGTCTGAGTCAATGGAACAATTGGAGATAGAAAGGCCAAATCTGGTGAAATTATCAACTGCAGAAAAACCATCTGGATGGCATGAGAGGCCCAATATGATCTACCTACCAAGAAAGTCCTGGTCTGTTGGGTGCTATTTTGAGCTTTGGCCAGGCTCTGGCAGACAGGGTAGCTATTCATGCTGCTTTGGCAATTTCTGATGATAGTGGCAGTCCATATGTACAGGTCTAGTAAGATGGTGTCTGACTTTTTATGGACTGTCGTCTTATTGGTCTAGGAAGTAGCTGTATATCCGATTGCTCTGGGACAGAGGACAGGTCAATCTCTACATTTAACTATCAAACACAGTCTGCTTGTTGGTTATGGTCTCCCTTGTCAGCATAATGTTCTCTCTGGTAAAAAGCTTATTTGGGGTCAGAAAGAATTTTTATCCAAATGCCTTATCCTCATAGGGGGGCTTATTTTATGTCAGTCTAAGGCTTTCCTATGGTCCAATCAAACGGTGAGGTTATTAGTTATAGTTTATGAATCAGGAAGGCTTACAGTCTTCTATATGCCCCTTTATAATGACCCTAAGTACAGCAATTCCTATCAGAGCTTGGAGGCAAAGGCTAGCAGAGGTGCACAGAAACATCAACATCAATAATACATTCAGTAATGGGGACTATAATGGTGGAGGTTTGTAGGGACCCAAAGGGACATACCTATAGTCAGACCTGGGTTACAGTAGCATCATATCCCAAACTAGAGAACATTATTTTGCTTTTCCCTCTTCTTAGTGCCAGGCATTGCAGGGATAACAGTCATCTAAGCACCAGTACCTAAAAGCTCAAGAAGTATATTTTCTTTTTTATATTGAACTCAAATCTTGACATAGGTCCTCCAGTTCTTCCTGAGTGCAGAGAGACATCAGTCTAACTCCTAGCCTTGTCTATTTTTAAAAGCTGAAATGTGTGGATAAATGATAGTGAGGCACTCCAAGCTATCCCTAGGCCCACAGGGAAGGGCAGAAGGAACCAAATCTTTTTCAGTCACAGGGGCTGCTCATCAGAGTTTAGCCTTGCATTTTATGGGGCTGCAGAGGGAGTGAAGAGCCTGGTGGAGCAGCCAGCAGAGATGGACGTCAATTTTTTGTTTGGAACTCCCAGGGGTTTCCTGAGCTGGGACATGCATCTTCTGTTGCCTTGGCATCAGTGCTCCTGGGTCTTAGGCCTTCAGATTCAGACTGAATTACACCACCAGTTTTCCTAGTCCTCCAATTTGCAGATTCTCTCTCTCTCTCTCTTTCATACACACATCCACACATACACACACACTCAGGTCCAAATTCATCCTGTGGTTATTACCCCTGTTCTGGAAAGCATAATTGGAAGAGACATCCTAAGCAACTGGCAGAAGCCTTATATTGGTTCCATAATTGTAGAGTGAGGATTATTATGGTGGGAAAGACCAAGTGGAAACCACTAGAACTGCTTCTACCTATGAAAATAGTAAATCAAAAGCAATACCTCATTCTTTGAGGCATTGCAGAGATTAATGCCACCATCAAGGACTTGAAAAATGCAGAGGTGGTGATTCCCACCTTATCCTTATTCAACTCCCATATTTGGCTTTTGCAGAAAACAGTTGGCTCTTGGGGAATGAAGGTAGATTATCATAAGCTTAACCAGGTGGTGACTCCAATTTTAGCTGCTATACTATACGTAGATTCATTTCTTGGGAAAATTCACACATCCACTGGTACTTGGTATGCAGCTATTGAGTTGATAAATTTTTTCCCCTTATCTGTTGGTAAAGACTACTAGAAGAAGTATGATTTCAATTAGCAAGACAAACAATATAACTTGACTGTCCTACCCTAGGTGTATATCAATTCTCCAGGCCTAAGTCATAATTTAGTACATAGAGATCATTTTTTGCCTTTCCTGTCCACAAGACATCACACTAGTCCATTTAATTGATGAAATTATGCTGATTGGAGCTAGTGAGCAGGAAGTAGCAACTACTTTAGACTTATTGCCAACGTATTTGCATGTCAGAGGGTAGGAAATATATTCTATGAAGATTCAGAAGTCTTCTATCTCAGTCAGATTTCTAGGAGTCCAGTGTTGTGAAGCATGTCAAGATATCCCTTCTAAGGTGAAAAGCAATTTGTTGCATCTGACCCTTGCTACAATCTAAGAGGAGGTACAGTGCCTAATGAGGCTCTTTGGATTTTGAAGGGAGCATATTTTCTGTTTGGATGTAATACTTCAACCCCTTTACCATGTGACCCCAAAAGCTGCTAGTTTTGAGTGAGACCTAGAACATGAGAAGGCTCTAATGTCCAGGCTGCCATGCAAGCTGCTCTGCCACATGGGCTATATGATCCAGCAGATTCAATGGTGCTTGAAGTGGCAGTGGCAGAAAGTGATGCTTTTTGGACCTTTTGCAGTCCCCTATAGGTAAATCACAGTGCAGGCTCTTAAGATTTTGAAGCAAAGTCCTGTCATTTTCTGTGGATAATTACTTTCAAAAGCCATTGAGAAATAGCTTTGGGCTTGCTACTGGGCCTTAATACAGACTGAATGCTTAAGCACAGTCCATCAAGTTACCATGTACCTCAACTGTCTATCATGAACTGGGTGTGTCTGATGCACCAAGCCATAAAGTTGGGCATGCACAACAGTCCTCCACTATCAAATAGAAGTGGTGTATATGAGATTGGGCTTGAGCAGGCCCTGAAGGAAAATGCAAGTCACTTGAGGAATTGGTCCACATGCTCATGGTCCTTACCCCTGCTACACTACCTTCTCTTTCTCATCCTGTACCTACTGCCTCATGGGGCTTTCCTTACAATCAGTTAACAGAGGAAGAGAAAATGCAGTTCTCTTTTACAGATAATTCTGTGTTATATGCAGGCAATACCTGTAAATGGATGGCTGCAACACTACAGCCTCTTTCTGGGACATTTCTGAAGGAATGTGGTAAAAGAAATTCTTCCAGTGGGCAGAACTTTTATATGTACCTAGCTGTTCATCTTCCATGGAAGGAGAAATGGACAGATGAGCAACTGTATACCTTTTCAAGGGCTGTGGCCCATGGGTTGCCTGGATGGTCAAGGCCATGGAAAAATAATCATTGAGTAATTGGTGACAAGGAGGTCTGGGTAAGAGGTATGTGGATTGACCTCTCTGAATGGATGAAAAACATGAAGATATTTGTGTTGCATGTGAATGCTCACCAAGGGGAGTCCTCATCAGAGGAGTATTTTAATAATCAAGTGGATGGGATGACCTTTTCTATAGAATCCAGCCAACTTTTTCCCCCATCCACCCATGGCATGGCCCAATGAGCCCATGAACAAAGTGGCCATAGCGGCAGTTATGTAGGTTATGTTTGGGCTCTACAACACGGCTTCCACTCACCAAGCAAACCTGGCTACAGTCACTGCTGAGAGCCAAATCTGCTGCTGTTGGAGACCAGCACCGAATCCCCAACACGGCACCATTATCTATGGTAATCATCTAGCTACCCAGTGGCAGTTTAATTACATTGGGGTGCTTCCAAATTGGTGTTGTTTCATTTTTACTGGAATAGATACTTACTCTAGATACAGATTTGCCTTTCTGGCATGCAGTGCTTTTGCTACCATCTTTGGACTTACAGACATTTTTTTTTTTTTTTTGGCTGCATCAGGTCTTCGTTGCTGCATGTGGGCTTTCTCTAGTTGCAGTGAGTGGAGGCTACTCTTCGCTGTGGTGTGCGGGCTTCTCAGTGTGATGACATCTCTTGTTGAGGAGCATGGGCTCTAGGTGCGTGGGCTTCAGTAGTTGTGGCACGTGGGCTCTAGAGCACAGGCTCAGTAGTTGTGGCACATGGTCTTAGTTCCTCCGCAGCATGTGGGATCTTCCTGGACCAGGGCTTGAACCCGTGTCCCCTGCATTAGCAGGCGGATTCTTAACCACTGCGCCACCAGGGAAGCCCTTACACAATGTTTTATCCACAGTCATGGTGTTCCACATAGCACTGCTTCTGATCAAAGACCTTACTTTACAGCAAATATAGGTGGCAATGAGGACATGCTCATGGAATTCACTGATCTTGCCATGTTCTCCATCGTCTTGAAGCAACTGTCTTGATTGGATGATGAATAACCCTTTGAGGACTCAGTTATAAGGCCTGCTAGGTGGCAAGACCTTGTAGGGTTGGGACAAATTTCTTCAGGGGGTCTGTATATGCCCTGAATCATTATTCAATATGTGATGTTATTTCTCCCATAGCTATGATTCAAGCCAGGAATCAAGGAGTGGAAATGGATGTCTTACCACTCACTATTACCCATATTTATGAACTGGCATTTTTTTTCTTTCTGTTCCTGTGAACTTATGCTCTGCTGGCCTAGAGGTCTTAGTTCCAAAAGGAGAAATGATTCCACCAGGAAACACAACAATGATTTCATTGAACTGGAGGTTAAGATTGTTTCACAGCCACTTTGGGCTCCTCATGTGTCTGAAACAACAAGCGAAGAACTGAGTTACTTTGGTAACTGTATCTACTGATGCTGATTACCAGGGGAAAATTGGACTACTACTCCACAAGTAGATGTATAGAAGAGTATGTCTGGAATACAGATGAACCTTTAGGGCATATTACCATGCCCTGTGATTAAAGTCAATGGAAATCTACAATAACCCAATTTAGGCAGGACTACTAATGGCCCAGACCCTTCAGGAATGAAAATTTAGGTCACCTGTTTGGATAAGAAAACCACTTGTAGTGTTTACTAAGCACAAAGGTAATACATAATAGATAGTGGAGGAAGGTAGTTTTATTTTATTTTTTGGAAGAAGATAGTTTTAAATACTAGATACAACCATGTGACCAGTAACAGAATCAAGGACTATAATTGTCATGAGCATTACTTCTTAATATGTATGAATATGTATATATATCACAAATATCATTGTTTTCTTCCTTATCTTATTCCCTCATCATAGAACATAAACTGTATTGACTTTTAATCACACAGCATTTAAGTACTGTTGACTTTATCCTACTGTTCTAGTTAATAGGATATCAGGATATCAAAGAGAAGAGAGGATATCACTAAAGAAATTTGTCATTTTCTGGGGAAGGAGTAGTGTAATGTATTTTTGATTATACTCAGGATTTTTTTTTTATCACATTAGGCAGCTGTATCACCTTGTTATTGTTTCTGTTTGGGAATTAAGCATCGTTTTAGGAGATGTGTATGGATGCTAAGTTGACAACAGTATTACTTGTGATGGTTAACTTTATGTGTCAACTTGGCTAGGTCATGGTACCCAGATATTTGGTTAAACACTAATCTAGATATTGCTGTGAAAGTGTTTTTTTTAATTTTCTTTCCTTCTTTCTTTTCTTTCTTTCTTTCTTTCCTTCTTTCTCTTTCTTTTGGTTGTGCTGTGTGGCTTGTGGGATCTTACTTCCCTTACCAGGGATTAAACCTGGACTCCCTGCAGTGGAAGCATGGAGTCCTAACCACTGGACTGCCAAGGAATTCCTGAAAGCATTTTTTATTTTTATTTTCATTTTTTTTGCTGTACGCGGGCCTCTCACTGTTGTGGCCTCTCCCGTTGCAGAACACAGGCTCCGGACGCACAGGCTCAGCGGCCATGGCTCACGGACCCAGCCGCTCCGCAGCATGTGGGATCTTCCCGGACCGGGGCACGAACCTGTGCCCCTGCACCGGCAGGCGGACTCTCAAGCACTGCGCCACCAGGGAAGCCCCTGAAAGCATTTTTTAAATGAGGTTACTACTTAAATCAGTTGACTTTGAGTTAAGTCAGATTGCCCTCCATAATGTGGGTAGACCTCATCCAGTCATTGAAGGCCTTAAGAAATAAGAGACTGACATTACCCAAAGAAGTGAGAAATCTGCCTTTAAATTGTCTTTGGACTGAAGCTACAAAATTAACTCTTTCCTGGGCCTACACTCTGCTAGCCTCCCCTGAATATTTTTAACTTGCCAGCATCCACAACTGTGTGAATGAAGTCCTTAAAAATCTCTCTCTCCCTCTCTCCCTATATATAATATATATATATATTTAATATATATAAATATATACTATATATTATATATATATTCTATAATATATAGTATATATTCTGTAGTACATAGTATACATATAAAATATATGTTATATATTTTATAATATATATATTTCTTTTTTTTACTCCCCTAGGGAACCCTGATCAATACACAGTCACACTGGTAAAAAGTCATAAGTACTATTGGGGAAGGCTGGGAGAAAGATTACTAACATTAAGTTTTTGACACTGTATCAGAATCCTTCCTTTATGGAAGCCAGCTTCCTCTTCAACCAAGGAGTTTTGGGGCTGTAAACTGTCTCAAGTCTGGGAATTTGTTTAGGGGTTCCCTCACAAATTTATTTCTCATAGTCATGGTGAGAAGATGTGTCCTCTACATCCTTCCAGGTTGTGTCAGCAGATCCTAAATGACAAATGCACACTAACATTCCTTTCTCCCAAAGCCTTTGAATCCCTTCTTCTATAATATACCGAAGCAAGTCTTTTTTCAACTGCATTAATTGTAGTTTACCTTTTTGTCCATGTTGCAGCTAATGAACCAAACTGTTAGAGCTCTCTCTAACTCCAGAGCTGTTATATTAAATCCAGAATCTCTGCTTAGTGGGCTCATATTAGTAAATTTGGCCTTATCCAACTTTATGTTCCTTCCACTGTTATCCTACATCCATAATATTCATTCCCACACAGATTCCCTAAATTTTTATTCATCAATGTCAGAAAAAATCATTTAGTTCTTTTGGTTGTGTGCCTCATGAGTCACATTTTGTACCTCATACTTCCTCATATTTAGGGGCCTGCTGTGACTTGAGTCTAGTTATATGTCTAAAAACAAAGAAGTATGGTAGGTGAGGGTCCTGAGGAGAATCAACTCTCTCTTGCAAGGTAACTAACTCTGTGTTGGCCATTATAGTTTGGCAGGCAAAGCAGGTTTAATCTCATCAGATGTGGCAGGAACAGCTGCTTCTACTGGCAAAGAAGACTCATTATAATTTAGGGGTCCATTATCCCCAGCTTTACTAGAATTTTCCATTATGTCCCTATTCCAATTTTCTGTGTCTCATTCCTTCCCATTCTATGCCCTTGCTTTGACAGTAGACACCCTGTGAGGTTGTAAATTCAACTTGTATTGTAATTCAGCAATTCATAGGGTGAGACTCTGAGTCTGATCTTTAGCAATCTCAGCTCTGAAGCTACAGTAGATAAAGCTTTCTTTCAAGGAAAACCTAAAAACTTTCAAGTCATTTATGTGTCACTTGAGCTGGGAAATTGAATCCTTGAGCTCATCCTCTTCTTTCTCTACTTTGCCCAGGGCAATTAGGGGAACCCAGCCGATTCTTATGTGTGTTTGATTACGAATATCTGATGGTGATATATATTTATTTTGAAGAATTGGCCCAGGCAATTGTGGGAGCTCTAATGTCTGAAATCTGCAGGGAAGGCCAGCAGCCTGGAGACCCAGGGAAGTGTTGATTTTGCAGCTCTATTCTGAAGTCAGTCTGGAGACAGAATTCCCTCTTCCTCAGGGAACCTCAGTCTTTTTCTCTTTAGTCCTTCAACTGATTGGATGAGGCTCAATCACTTTGTGTAGGGTAAACTGCTTTACTCAATGTATACTGATTTAAATATTAATCTCATCTTAAAAATATCTTCACAGAGACATCCAGACTGATGTTTGACCAAATATCTGGGTAATGGCCTATCACAGTTGACACATAAAATTAACCATCACACACAGTGTCTCACCTGCCCATATTTTGTCTTAGGAAAGTTGTCAAATATTCTAGCTGAACTCTTCTTACCAGTGTCTGCTTTCATCTCCTTCAGGTGAGACATGATAACCTCTCTCCCCTTCTCTCTAGGTTTTGTCTCTCCTTTAATTTTGGTGTGGGTAGCTCCTCTGCAACTTCAGCTTCTTCGTAGGTTTGAAAAAAATTCATGAATTTAAGTTAATACAGCTCATGTTGGGAACAATGCTTGTTCTAACTCCCTATATCCTGAGAGGAACTAAGATGTCAGCACTATATGTAAAAATCCATTTATGTTTCTATGTATACTTGCCTGTTGCTTCCACTTGCAGCATAAGACTCTGAGACAGGAAGACAAGAGTACAGTCATTTTGGGAAAGGACTGGAGAACAGCCTTGGGAAAAACAGGCCTTGCAAGCTAAAGAACAAAGGTACTGGGGATCTGAGTCCTAGAGGCAAAAAACAGGCTGGCAGGAATAAAAGATTATCTTTGTTACACTGAGTATACCTAGTTGGCACAAGGCAAAAAACTCAACTATAAATTTTAACCCTATCTGTTCCTGTGCTTTCTTACAGAAAATTCTCATGCATTTCTTTCCCCTCACAGAAGCACTCCCTATTCCTGATAGCCACCATGGAGCCTATTGCTACTGATCAAAAAAGTATTACAATTTCTAGAAATTATCAATGATCATGAGACAAGCCCCCCTTTTGTTATAAAAGAAACTTGCCCCTTCTACTCCGGGAGCTGACTTTTTTTTCTGCCTTCTCCCTTGTGCACAAGCTATCTCTTTTAATAAAAAGCTTTGCTTGCCTGGACTTCCCTGGTGGTCCAGTGGGTAAGACTCCGTGCCCCCACTGCAGGGAGCCCTGGTTCAATACCCGGTCAGGGAACTAGATCCCACATGCATGCCACAACTAAGAGTTTGCATGCTGTAGCTAAGAAGTCCTCATGATGCAAAGAAGTCTGAATGCTGTAACTAAAAGATCCCGCATACTGCAACTGAGACTTTGCACAGCCAAAATAAATTTAAAAAAAGAAAGACAAGAAACAAAAAACTCTTTTAAAAAATAATAATAATTTTCTAATAAAAAAATTCAAAAACTAAAGTTAAAACATTTTTTAAATTAATTAAAAATTTACAAAAATAAAAATTGTAAAATATATTAAAAAAGCTTTGCTTGACTAAGAGTCTTGTGGAAGTGATATTCATTTCTATGGTAGTGCTGTCCAAGAATCTGGAAAGGGCCCAGTAACAACTCCATGATGTGCATTCACTGAATTTTGTTTAATTATCGTGAAAAACACTACTTGTATGCATGAATTTATAGACATGTTTGAGAATTTCTTTGCATATAAATCCAGAAGTTTTTCCAAACTTTGAAAATGACCTATATAGAGACACAATTTAAAATGGACAAGATAAAAGGATTATAAAAATGAAAGCTTTTTGTTGTTCTTTTTTGTTTTGTTTTTCCAACCCTTCCTTTGCCATTACTACAATTATTAGTAAGCTGGTGGGTAGAAACTAATAGCAATAGCTATATATGTATTTGTATATGAAAGAATTATAACTCACCAAACAGTTGGGGAAATCCTAGAGAAAAGTCTTTCAAAATATGGGCTCTGATGCAGGTCACATGAAGGATCAGAGATTTTACCCTATTTGTACACTAACAATTTAGCTTGCCACAGTTCTGTAGATGTTGCCAGAATGGCACAAATTTTCTGGGTCAGAGACAAAGAACTTTATTACTCATGGCACAATAGGCAGCATGAGCTTCATGTTTTTATCAGTTCCTCTTGTCACCAAATCCCACAGGAAAGATGCAGAGAAGTGCAGGTCAATGCTACACACACAGTGGGTTTGTGTCACAGCTGAGAAACCGGGAACGTAGGAAACCCCTTGATTTTATAAGGGGGCTGCTAGAAAACTTGTCCAGTGTTAGCCCCAGAAGAACACATTATCTTTGTTATACTGGTCAAGAAATAAACCAGCTCTCCACCCAGGAGGGAGATTCTACATCTTACAAGACTTCTTTCTATACAATCATACTTGAAATGATAGTTTAAAACAAGCTATGATCTGAATGTTGTTGCCTTCCCCCATTCATATGTTGAAGTACTTCCCCTCAAGGTGATGGTATTAGGAGGTGGAGCCTTTGGGAGGTGATTATATCATGAAGATGGAGTTCTTGTGAATGGGATTAATGCCCTTATAAAAGAGGCCAAAGAAAGCTCCCTTGTCCCTTCCACCATGTGAAGTTACAGTGAGAAGACCATCTATAAGGAAGCAGTATCTCACCAGACACCAAATCTACTGGCACCTTAATCTTGGACTTCCCAGCCTCCAGAACTGTGAGAAATAAGTTTCTGTTGTGTATAAGCCACCCAATTTATGGTATTTTGTTATAGCAATCAAATGGACTGACAATGCCTACACTCATGGAAACATGAGATAACATGGAGAATTGTTTCTCCATTATCCATTAGTAGGTCAGGAAATCTTTTTAGTGGGTCACAACTAGCACATTAATACATATATACACATATATGTAATTGGTCATGATGAACAATGTGTTTCTTATTGTGGGTTATTGTCACAGAAGTTTGAAAGCCACTGCCCTAGAACAGTTTAAATTGCAAAAGTTTTATTGAGCTAAGAATTCATGAAAAAATTAGGAGTCTGAAGTGTATCTTACCCTGGAACTTCAATGAGATATCTGGAAAATCTTTATTAATATTTGTAACAGGAAAGAGCCAATTCTGACTCCATGTTGGATCTGTTTCTTTTACTTTAACCTTTGCTTTTCATTGCTTTTGTTATTATAGTCACTGTCTATAGCTGTAAGCACACATAATGGCCTGCCACAGAGAACTCTGCCCCTCTGCCTGACTGTTAAACTAAAGTGCTTTTGTTCAGGTCACAGAGAGACATTCTGACCCTGCCCACCTGTGAATGGCTGCAGAAAAGAAGAAATTAACACATCCCCTCCCCGATGCAGGCCATGGGAAGAGATGTTTTGCAAGATAAATGGCCTTTTTATTTTACTTCCTCACCTCCGCCCGGTCTCTGTTCTATAAAAGGAACTGGCATCCAGACCCCATAAGATAATTTTCCGGGGACTCTAGTCTGCCATCTTCTTCATCTGCTGGCTTTCCAAATAAAGTCTCTATCTCTTGCCTCAACACCTCATCTCCTGATTTTTTGGCCTGTCTTGCAGTGAACAGAGTGATCTTGGATTTGGTAAAAATTTTGGCTTAGCCAGCCAGGAGCCTTGCTGCTTGTGGCTAGCCAGCACCAGTCAGGGAATACTGGGGCAAGGCCCTAGCAGCTGCCAGGATTAGTTGCCCTGAGGATCTTCCCTTCAAGATTCCCTGAAGCAGCACCTGATACCCCAGCACTTGGCAGTTGAAGCAAGGAACCGACAAACTTCTACAAGTAGATGGACTCGATTTTAGAGGGTAAGTCGCTCCAGTGTGAACACTGAGAACATATCCCCCCCTCAATTTGGACTTTTCCTTTACGGGACAAGCCAGTTTGTTTGGTTGGGGTACCATGTTGGAAAGGGGAATTATTGTTGGACTTCATCTGATTTGGGAACCGGTTCGTTGGTTTTGGTTTTGGTTTTGTGTGTGTCGATGTTGGAATTTGTTTGCGTGTTTTGTGCTTTGGTGTTATCAAACATATAAAAATGGGAAATACTCCATCTATCCAAAAGGAGAGTCCTTTGGGGAGTATATTAGAGAAATGGGCAAAACATAGCCGTGAGCCTATGACTAAGAAAGACATGATATACTATTTTAATAAGGTGCGGACCAAATATATGTTAAGTTCAGAAGAGCGATAGCTCCTGAATGGCTCACTCAATTATTATACGATCTTGCAATTAGAAGTGTTTTGCGGAAGAGCAGGGAAAAGAGATGAGATTCCGTATGTAGAAGCATTTGTGCTATTGCATCAAGAGGAAAAGGAGTCAGAGAACTGCCACCTTATGGTGTAGCAGTCTGAAAGGAAACCCAAGGGGGAACCTGTTCTACAAGGGGAAGAGGGAGAAAAATGAGAGTGGGGACATGTTACTTCAAAATCTGAACCCCCTCCGGCCTATCCAGCTCCCCCACTGGCCAAGCAGGCTGCACCGGTGGTTTTTCCAACTGCCCCCTCCCGCATATTCATTACTTTCACCATCTCCTGTTTCCCCTACCCACGGGATCGAATAGAAGTTTCTATGTTAACTCCTGGAACACAGAGACCTGGTTTAGTATTACCATCTAAGATCTAACAGGGAACCCAATTTGGACTGGGAGCCACTTCTGCATCAGGGCATTTTCCCTTGTGCCGATATCCTGTAAGAGGCCAGGGGACGCCCTTAGACTTGAGGCATCCGATTCTAATTTCCCCACAGGAGCCCCAGGTAAATTTGACAGTGGGGAACAAGTTGATTGACTTCTAATAGATATGGGTGCCACATATTTTGTGGTAAACACCAAGGTGGTACAGAAAACATCTCAGTCTATCATGGTCACAGGAGTTTCTGGAGAAATACAAAACCATCCATTATTACAGCCTTTAGAATGCCAACTATGGGACCTCACCCTGAAACATAGCTTCTTATATATGCCAGAGTGTCCAATCCCCCTTTTTTGGGATGACATCTCCTTTGTAAATTAAATGCTCAAGTAACTTTTTTGTTAGAATATCTTGACATCAGGGTCCTACCAGAGCATGCTTTAAACCTACAAATGGTGCTCATGGAAACCCCAGAGAAGGAAAAAAGTCATCCAAGGAGAAACTTGCCTGTATCTTTGAGATGCAAATGTCCTATCTGATCTTCTCAGGAACACTCATCTCTGTCATCCCTTTTTTTTTTGCATTGAATGTCTCTATTATTTTATCTATGTCATTAATTTTCATTCTGATTTTTATTATATCTTTTCTTCTGCTTGTTTTAAGTTCAGCTTGCTTTTCTTTTTCCAGTGTTTAATAGTGGAAGGTTAAGATATTAATTTTAGATTTCTCTTTTTTAATACAAGTATTCACAGCCATAAATTACCTTCTCAAAACTACTTTACCTGAATTCTGTTTTTACTATTCTGTGTGTTTTTTCATTCAGTTGGAAATAGCACATAAGCTTTTTTATTTAAATTAATTTTTATTGGAGTATAATTGCTTTACAATGTTGTGTTAGGTTCTACTGTACAGAAAAATGAATCAGCCATACATATACATGTAACCCCTCCCATTTGGACTTCCTTCCCATTCAGGTCACCACAATGCATTAAGTAGAGTTCCCTGTGCTATACAGTATGTTCTCATTAGTTATTTATTTTATACATAGTATCAATAGTGTATATGTGTTAATACCAATCTCCCAATTCCTCCCACCCTCCTTTCCCTCTTGGTATCCATCCATTTGTTCTCTACACCTGTGTCTCTATTTCTGCTTTTCTGCCATCCTTTTAAAGTGTACATTTTGAAAAGAAGGTAAAGTAATTTAGAAATTGACTTGTCAAGGGTAAATAGAAATCCTAAGTGTCTTTTCTGTAAATATTTAGCCAACTAGACAAGTGAGCTTGATTGTTCTATCTGCCAGAAATGTATTTTAATCCAACCTCTTTTGTAAACTGATGGGTTTTACATTGCTGTACCTGATTCAGGGCTGAAATTTTGAAATAAGAACTATGAGGTCGCTCTGTCTGTCTGTGTGTTTGTATGTGTCTTTGTCTTTGGATAACATTGCTGAGGTTAATCTGTAAATGAGCTCTATTTAATTGGCATGAAGAAAAGTAAGCACTTACTTACAAATCAAACAATTGTAAATACAAGAGAAATTAAGCTAAATGAGTTTTAGGTTCATGTGAACTGGGAAATATTTAGTATTAAATAATACCTGGTATTAATGTTTAAGTTTGTTGATATAATTAATATAGATGTGTCTTTAGAGTCATCAACATTAAGTATAATACTTTCACTGCACCTAGGTTTAATAGAAGTTAAATGAAATCTTGTTATACCTGTTGCAAATTTGTCAGCAAGAAAAATAACTTGATATGATGAAACTTTAAAGTAAATGTAAATAAGAGTCTTTAGGTTAACTCTATAGGAATAATTATGTTCTGAAAAATTATCTAAAAGTCTCTCCAGATTTTGGTAACTATTACTTGCCTCTTGGTTTTCACTAGAAATTAAGGTTTTTAAGAGTTGGGGATTCTAATTTAAATATATAATTAAAGCTACTGAAAATTAAAAAGAAAAACAACATTTCAGTATGGTAGAGTGTGTGTTTTCAGTTAAGAAGGTATGAGGAATGGAATTACATTTTACAGGTAAAGTTTTATAAATGATCAGGATTAACTAACTTTAGATTGAAGTTAACTAAGTAAATGAATTTTGTTAAGTAAGCTAATACAAGACTGGAATTTGATCTCTCTCCCTGTTAGAAGTGCTCCTTTTTGATAACAGATTGTATGGATTTCTGTGCCCTTAGTTGATCCATATTTGTTTTCTTTTAATCGGTTTGTGACTTTGGTTAAATGAATAAGTATTGTTTCACAGTGACCTATGATCCTGTTGTGTTTTAAATCCTTTCTGATATTTTTAGCAAACTTCCCAAATATCAAAATCTGACTAAAGCTTTTTAGCTTCCAGCTGATTCTGGGATACTTAAAAAGAACATCTCTGAGACATCTCAGAGAGGAATGTCAAACTATGTTTATTTGGTATGTTAAATTACTTCAAAAACATTGTCAAGTGATTGGAGATGAACCTTTGGTTATAGAGTAAGGATAAATGTCATTAATATAGATATTCCAAATTTTATATGGAATCCTTAACATCTGATATGTCCTAATATGTTATCAATCATAATTCTAGTTATTCTAAAATGTTATATGTAACAGAAATATCCACATTTCCTGCTAATTGCATTGTACTCAAATCTTTAACCAGATTATTTTGTTTCGTTCTGATGCTTTTACAAAATGGTTTTCAAGAAGACTCATAAAAAGGAACTTTTTAACAATTATGAATTTCTGATGGCCTTTAGATAATATCATGGGACTGGGTAACAAATGACAAAACTAGTGGAAAACCTGATTACTTCAACCAGATCAACAGGAATTAATTACATGGGACTGAATGAACTGGTAAATATGACTTATAACTTTATGTCTTTGGGAAATATACTGGCTTTAATCTTTGTTTTTCTAAAAAAATCATCCAAAACAAAACCTTTTCTCTTATGCTATGATGTATGTATGACAAGTTGATAAAGTATGTCTTGGTAAAAAGAGAGGAAACATTTATCTTCTTCTCTCTACCTGGTTGATCCTGCCAGTAGCATATGCTTGTCTCAAAGATTAAGGCCATGCATGTCTAAGTATGCATGGCCAGTACAGTGAAAGTGTGGATACCTCATTAAATCAGTTATGGTTCCTTTGGCTGCACATTATTGCAGCTGTATTACGACTAGTTATACTAATCATTGTTTTAATTTGTTCTTTGTTTCCAAAATGTTTGTGCTTTGTGTCTCCCTGCTGCACGGTGACTTTGTCAATGTTACTAGCTGCATCAATTTTACCCTGTCTATTTTATAAAATTGTTGTGTCTTACAGTACCTAGTGTGTAACCAGGACTCCAACAAAATATATGATGGTTAACATCTTGAGGAAATAGATCCCATTGATAACATAAAATAACTGTAATAGTGTGATTCTAGTTATGGGAAGAGGCAACAAGGGAAAATATCTCCTGGATCATATTAGACTAGTAAGAGGATCAAGAGAATCTTTAATTATCAATAGGACCTAATCAGAAAATTAGCACCTGGAGTGGCATATTAAGAATTTTCACCTGATCTGGGATGAGCCTCCAAGCGCTGTGGGACAAAATTTCATCATGAGATGTCTCCCAAATATTGGTGAAATTCTTTAACAAGAGGAAAGGGTCTGAGAAATGGAATATTTCCTGCCATATCTGTCATCAGCAATTGCAGCCCTCCAAAGTGAGCAAGTGAGACCTGAGGATATTCAGGAAGGAGAAGAATACCTGCCATTTAGCAGCCATCAGACTGCAGTCATTCCCTATGGTGAGCCCTGAGGAAACTCAGGATATGAGAATATAGGATACAGGCCCCCAGATAGCTGAGGTGCATATCAAAGGAATGATTTCAGTGAGCCCAGATTCTTGCATCTTCCCATACACAGAAAAACATTAAATTCCTTAACTTGAGAAGTGGCTCTCAGGCTTGAAGTCCTCAAAATTCCCAGTAACTCTCAATTTTAGGTTGTGAATACTTTTAAAGTCTACAGGTGTAAAGTAAACACTTTTCAAAGAGGAACAAAAGAGGACAAATCTCAAAATTGGAATACTGGCACTGATGGCAGACAGTCCCAGAAAGATCCATTTGATGAAGCAGTTAGAATGGTTGTCACCACTTTTTCCACAAGATTGCCAAACGGACATTGACAGTGGGGAGTTATAACAGGAAGGAGGCAATTCTGACTCCAATGTTGGATCTGTTTCTTTTCCTTTAAACTTTGCTTTTCGTTGCTTTTGTTATTATAATCACTGTCTATAGCTGTAAGCATACATAACGGCCTGCTACTGGGAACTCTGCCCCTCTGTCTGACTGTTAAACTAAAGTGCTTTTGTTCAGGTCACAGAGAGACATTCTGACCCCACCCACCTGGGAATGACTGCAGAAAAGAAGAAATTAACACATTCCCTCCCTGAGGCAGGCCATGGGAGGAGATGTTTTGCAAGATAAATGGCCTTTTTACTTTACTTCCTCACCTCCTCCCCCCTCTGTTCTATAAAAGGAACTGGCATCCAGACCCTGATAAGGTGATATTTTGTAAGATGGTATTTTGGGAACCCTAGGCTGTTAACCCAAGTTCCAGTGCTCGACTCACAGTGAGGCCAAACAAACTGAAACATCAGAATTTGGGGCAGAGAAAGGTTTATTGTAAGGAGACAAGGTGGCTCATACCCTGAAAAGGCTCGAGCTCCCCAAAAGGGTTCGGCAAACCATTTTTAAAGCCCGGGGGTGGGGAGAGAGATCACAGGGTACACGATCAGCTTGTGCACAGTTCTCTGATTGGCTGATGGTGAGGCAGCAGGGTGGTGTCACTGGGGTTAAGTTTGTCAGTCCTTAGGCTCCAGGAAGCCAGGGGCTATGTGCTCATAATCATCAAGTAGTTCTTCCATTTGGTGTGTGC
>NW_020172985.1:1732458-1735689 GCF_003031525.2 Neophocaena asiaeorientalis asiaeorientalis | reverse complement strand
ATACCATTATCTAGGTACCTCAGAGAGGAGCTAAAGCAGAGGATATGAAAGAAGGCCTGTCCTGCGAAGGCCGCATAGGGTCCTGTTTGGTTAAAATTCCCCCCTTTTCTTTGTCACTGCTCAATCATGAGGAGAACATTTTTTTAAAAAATATCTTTATTGGGGTATAATTGCTTAACAATGTTCTGTTAGTTTCTGCTGTATAATAAAGTGAAACAGCTATATGTATACATATATCTCCATATCCGCTCCCTCTTGCATCTCCCTCACACCCTCCCTATCCCACCCCTCTGGTGGTCACAAAGCATGAGCTGATTTCCCTGTGCTATGCAGCTGCATCCCACTAGCTATCTATTTTACATTTGGGAGTGTATATATGTCCATGGCACTCTCTCATTTCATCCCAGCTTACCCTACCTCCTCCCTGTGTCCTCATGTCCATTCTCCATATCTTCGTCTTTATTCCTGCCCTGAACCTAAGTTCTTCAGAACGATTTTTTTTTATCTTTAGATTCCATATATATGTGCTAACATATGGTATTAGTTTTTCTCTTTCTGACTTACTTCACTCTGTATGACAGACTCTAGGTCCATCCACCTCATTAAAAATGGCTCAATTTTGTTTCTTTTTATGGCTGAGTAATATTCCATTGTATATATGTGCCACATCTTCTTTATCCATTCATTTGATGATGGATACTTAGGTTGTTTCCATCTCTCCGGGCTATTGTAAATAGAGCTGCAATGAACATTTTGGTACATGACTCTTTTTGAATTACGGTTTTCTCAGGGTATATGCCCAGTAGTGGGATTGCTGGGTCATATGGTAGTTCTATTTGTAGTTTTTTAAGGAACCTCCATACTGTTTTCCATAGTGGCTGTACCAATTCACATTCCCACCAGCAGTGCAAGAGTGTTCCCTTTTCTCCACACTCTCTCCAGCATTTATTGTTTCCAGATTTTTTGATGATGGCCATTCTGACTGGTGTGAGGTGATACTTCATTGTCGTTCTGGTTTGCATTTCTCTAATAATTAGTGATTTTGAGCATGCTTTCACGTGTTTGTTGGCAATCAGTATATCTTCTTTGGCAAAATGTCTATTTAGGTCTTCTGCCCAGTTTTGGATTGCGTTGTTTGTTTTTTTGATATTGAGCTGCATGAGCAGCTTGTATATTTTAGAGATTAATCCTTTGTCAGTTACTTCATTCCCAAATATTTTCTCCCATTTTGAGGGTTGTCTTTTCATAATGTTTATGGTTTCCTTTGCTGTGAAAAAGCTTTTAAGTTTAATTAGATCCCATTTGTTTATATATATATTTTTATTTCCATTACTCTAAGAAGTGGGTCAAAAACAATCTTGCTGTGATTTATGTCATAGAGTGTTCTGCCTATGTCTTCATCTAAGAGTTTTATACTTTCTGGCCTTACATTTAGGTCTTTAATACATTTTGAGTTTACTTTTGTGTATGGGGTTAGGAAGTGTTCTAATTTCCTTCTTTTACATGTAGCTGTCCATTTTTCCCAGCACCACTTATTGAAGAGGCTGTCTTTTATCCATTGTATATTCTTGCCTACTTTATCAAAGATAAAGTGACCATAGGTGCGTGGGTTTGTCTTAGGGCTTTCTATCCTGTTCCACTGATCTATATTTCTGTTTTTGTGCCAGTACCATACTGTCTTGATTACTGTAGCTTTGTAGTATAGTTTGAAGTCCGGTAGCCTGATTCTTCCAGCTCCATTTTTCTTTCTCAAGATTGCTTTGGCTATTCAGGGTCTTTTGTGTTTCCATACAAATTGTAAAATATTTTGTTCTGCCTAGAGAGTTTTCTTTAGCAGTTGTTGTAAAGCTGGTTTGGTTCTGCTGAATTCTCTTAGCTTTTGCTTGTCTATAAAGGTTTTAATTTCTCTGTCGAATCTGAATGTGATCCTTGCTGGCTAGGGTAATCTTGGTTGTAGGTTTTTCCCTTTCTTCACTTCAAATATGTCCTGCCACTCCCTCTGGCTTGCAGTGTTTCTGCTGAAAGATCAGCTGTTAACCTTACAGAGATCCCCTTGTGTGCTATTTGTTGCTTTTCCCTTGCTGCTTTTAATATGTTTTCTTTGTATTTAATTTTTGATAGTTTGATTCATATGTGTCTTGGCCTGTTTCTCCTTTGATTTATCCTGTATGGGACTCTCTGCACTTCCTGGACTTGATTGACTATTTCCTTTCCCATATTAGGGAAGTTTTCAACTATAATCTCATCAAATATTTTCTCAGTCCCTTTTTTTCCCTCTTCCTCTTCTGGGACCCCTCTAGTTTGAATGTTCTTGCGTTTATTGTTGTCCCTGAGGTCTCTGAGGCTGTCCTCAATTCTTTTCATCCTTTTTTTTTCTGCTCTGCAGTTATTTCCACTCTTTTATCTTCCAGGTCACTTATCCATTCTTCCACCTCAGTGATTCTTCTGTTGATTCCTTCTAGAGAATTTTTAATTTCATTTATTGTATTGTTCATCATTGTTTGTTTGCTCTTTAGTTCTTCAAGGTCCTTGTTAAACATTTCTTGTATTTTCCCCATTCTATTTTCCAAGATTTTGGATCATCTTTACTATCATTACTCTGAATTCCTTTTCAGTTAGACTGCCTATTTCCTCTTCATTTGGTTGGTCTGGTAGGTTTTTACCTTACTCCTTCATCTGCTGTGTGTTTCTCTGTCTTCTTATTTTGCTTAATTTACTGTGTTTGGGGTCTCCTTTTTGCAGCCTGCAGGTTCGTAGTTCCTGTTGTTTTTGGTGTGTGCCCCCAGTAGGTAAGGTTGGTTCAGTGGCTTGTGTAGGCTTCCTGGTGGAGGGGACTGTTTCCTGTGTTCTGATGGATGAGGCTGTTTCTTGTCTTTCTGGTGGGCAGGACCTCATCTGGTGGTGTGTTTTGGAGTGTCTGTGAACTTCTTATGATTTTAGGCAGCCTCTCTGCTAGTGGGTGGGGTTATGTTCCTGTCTTGCTAGTTGTTTGGCATGGGCTCTCCAGCACTATAACTTGGCAGTCGTTGAGTGCAGCTGGATCTTAGCTTTGAGATGGAGATGTCTGGGAGAGCTTTGGCCAGTTGATATTTTGTGGAGCTGGGAGGTCTCTGGTGGACCAATGTCCTGAGCATGGTTCTCCCACCACAGAGGCTCAGGCCTGACACCTGGCTGGAGCACCAAGACCCAGTCAGCCACACTGCTTAGAAGAAAAGGGAGAGAGAGAGAGAG
>NW_020172985.1:1727178-1731865 GCF_003031525.2 Neophocaena asiaeorientalis asiaeorientalis | reverse complement strand
TTGTTTTTGGTGTGTGCCCCCAGTAGGTAAGGTTGGTTCAGTGGCTTGTGTAGGCTTCCTGGTGGAGGGGACTGTTTCCTGTGTTCTGATGGATGAGGCTGTTTCTTGTCTTTCTGGTGGGCAGGACCTCATCTGGTGGTGTGTTTTGGAGTGTCTGTGAACTTCTTATGATTTTAGGCAGCCTCTCTGCTAGTGGGTGGGGTTATGTTCCTGTCTTGCTAGTTGTTTGGCATGGGCTCTCCAGCACTATAACTTGGCAGTCGTTGAGTGCAGCTGGATCTTAGCTTTGAGATGGAGATGTCTGGGAGAGCTTTGGCCAGTTGATATTTTGTGGAGCTGGGAGGTCTCTGGTGGACCAATGTCCTGAGCATGGTTCTCCCACCACAGAGGCTCAGGCCTGACACCTGGCTGGAGCACCAAGACCCAGTCAGCCACACTGCTTAGAAGAAAAGGGAGAGAGAGAGAGAGAAAGAGAGAGAGAGAGAGAGAGAGAGAGAGAGAGAGAGAGAGAGAGAGAGAGAAGGAATAGAAAAGTAAAATAACATAAAGGTTTTAAAATAAAAAAGAAATATTAAAAAATAAATTAAAAAGTAATAAATAGGAAAAGAAAAGAAAGAAAGAGGAGAGCAACCAAACCAAAAAACAAATCCACCAATGATAACAAGCACTAAAAGCTATACTTAAAAAGAAAAAAAAAAAGGACAGACGGAACCCTAGGACAAATTGTAAAAGCAAATATATACAGATAAAATCACACAAAGAAGCAAGCATACACATACACAGTCACAAAAAAAGAAAAAGGAAAAAGAAAAAAATATATACATATATTAAAAAAGAGGAAGAGAGCAACCAAATCAATAAACAAGTCTACCAATGATAATAACCTCTAAATACTAAACTAAAATAAGCAGAAAATCAGAAACAAATTAGATGCAGAAAGAAAACCCCAAGTTTACAGTTGCTCCCAAAGTCCACCACCTCAATTTTGGGATGATTCATTGTCTTTTCCGATATTCTAGAGATGCAGGGTACAGCAAGTTGATGTGGAGATTTAAACCTCTGTTCCTGAAGCTGCTGGGAGTAATTTCCTTTTCTCTTCTTTGTTTGCACAGCTCCTGGGGTTCAACTTTGGATTTAGCCCCACCACTGCATGTAGGTCACTTGAGGGCATCTGTTCCCCACCCAGACAGGATAGAGTTAATGTAGCAGTTGATTAGGAGGCTCTGGCTCACTCAGGCTGGGGGAAGGGAGGGGTATGGAATGCGGAGCAAGCCTGTGCTGGCCAGAGCCCAACATGACACTGCAACAGACTGAGGTGTGCCATATGTTCTCCTGGGGAAGTTGTCCCTGGATCATGGGACACTGACAGTGGTGGGATGCACAGGCTCCTGGGAGTGGAGGTGTGGATAGTGACCTGTGCTTGCACACAGGCTTCTTTGTTGCTGCAGCAGCAGCCTTAGCATTTCATGCCTGTCTCTGGTGTCTGTGCTGATAGCTGTGGCTCACACCCGTCTCTGGAGCTTGTTTAGGTGCTGCTCTGAATCCCCTCTCCTTGCGCACCCCAAAACAATGGTCTTAGAAACAAATTAGATGCAGAAAGAAAACCCCAAGTTTACAGTTGCTCCCAAAGTCCACCACCTCAATTTTGGGATGATTCATTGTCTTTTCCGATATTCTAGAGATGCAGGGTACAGCAAGTTGATGTGGAGATTTAAACCTCTGTTCCTGAAGCTGCTGGGAGTAATTTCCTTTTCTCTTCTTTGTTTGCACAGCTCCTGGGGTTCAACTTTGGATTTAGCCCCACCACTGCATGTAGGTCACTTGAGGGCATCTGTTCCCCACCCAGACAGGATAGAGTTAATGTAGCAGTTGATTAGGAGGCTCTGGCTCACTCAGGCTGGGGGAAGGGAGGGGTATGGAATGCGGAGCAAGCCTGTGCTGGCCAGAGCCCAACATGACACTGCAACAGACTGAGGTGTGCCATATGTTCTCCTGGGGAAGTTGTCCCTGGATCATGGGACACTGACAGTGGTGGGATGCACAGGCTCCTGGGAGTGGAGGTGTGGATAGTGACCTGTGCTTGCACACAGGCTTCTTTGTTGCTGCAGCAGCAGCCTTAGCATTTCATGCCTGTCTCTGGTGTCTGTGCTGATAGCTGTGGCTCACACCCGTCTCTGGAGCTTGTTTAGGTGCTGCTCTGAATCCCCTCTCCTTGCGCACCCCAAAACAATGGTCTCTTGCCTCTTAGGCAGTTCCAGACATTTTCCTGGACTCCCTGCCAGCTAGCTGTCCTGCACTAGCCCCCTTCAGGCTGTCTTCATGCAGCCAACCTCAGTCCTCTCTCTGGGATCTGAACTCTGAAGCCCGAGCCACAACTCCTAGCCCCCATCCGCCCCAGTGGGTGAGCAGAAAAGCCTCTCACGCTGGTGAGTGCTGGCTGGCACTGATCCTCTGTGCAGGAATCTCTCCACTTTGCTCTCTGCACTCCTGTTGCTGCACTCTCCTCTACTACTCTCCTCCATGGCTCTGAAGCTTCCCCCCACACACACCCCATCTCCACCAGTGAAGGGGCTTCCTAGTGTGTGGAAACTTTTCCTTCTTCACAGCTCCTTCCCAGACATGAAGGTCCTATCACTATTCTTTGTCTCTGTTTTTCCTTTTTTCTTTTGCCCTACCCAGATACGTGGGGAGTTTCTTGCCTTTTGGGAAGTCTGAGGTCTTCTGTCAGCGTTCAGTAGGTGTTCTGTAGGAGTTGTCCCATATATAGATGTATTTTTGATGTATTTGAGAGGAGGGAGGTGATCTCAATGTCTTACTCCTCCACCATCTTGAAGGTCCCACCCCCACACCAGGAGAACAAGTTTTGATCAAGAAAAGGAATAAAGGTTCAGATAGAGAGGTTAATCATAAACTTGACAGAGGGACTCATAGTGTCCCTCTTGGTTACAATTATTCCAGAAGACACTGCTTTGAGAATGGCTGGTGGCTTCTGAGTCTGACACAGCTACTCCATTTTTACTTCCAAATGCATTTCTCTCCTCAATGGCCAAAGCAGATGTCACCATTAGTGATTTTAATGCTTTTCTAAATATGAGAAGATGCAAGAATTTGGGCTCATATAATCTGAAAATATCTAAGGCCTGATCCTGCCAGCCTTTTCCAGAGCACAGAGTGCCCCATTTGTGATCTCCACCCTGGCGTCCTTTTAGGGGGTGTTGAAGGCCAGCAACTGCAATGAAGAGGTAGATGGCAAGTGTCAATTTCCAGCTGGTCCCTTCCTGGTCATAAATTTGATCATGGTTTTGGGGGCTTTTCATGACCATTTTGTCCCACAATGCTAGGAGTGCTCATTCTCAGATCTGGCAAAGATTTCACTGGTTGGCCGCTCGATGTGCTATCACTGGACTAGACCTTAGTGCCAAAAGTCTCAGTATCTCCTGTCTTACTAGCTTCTTATGTTCCAGGAAAATATTCCCTCTTGTTGCTTCTTCTCATACCTGGAGTTTCACTATTAAAATCACTGATGGTATATGGAACTATATATTATTTTATCAGAGGCTCAGTCACACATTTGTTAATGAAAGAAACAACAAAATAGGCAATATAGGTTATAAGTTGTTGCAAGTATCTCCTGGTTTCAGCCAGACTCAGGAGGAGATATGTTACTTTCTTCTTTCCTGCAGCCATTCACATGTGGGCTGGGTCAAGATGTTCCCAGTGAGCTGAACAAAGTATTCTAGTTTAACATTCAATTGTGGGGACAGGGTTCCCTGTGATGGGCTATTATGTATACTTTAAGCTATAGGCAATGTCTCTGTATTGATGAACTTGTAGCAAAAGCAACAGAATACAAAAATTAAAATAAAAGAAACAGGTCTAATAGGGAGTCAGATTTGTTCTTCCCTATTACACTTATTGACTGTCAATGTCCATTCCACAGTCTTTTGGGGAAAGGCACAACAACCGCTCTTAGATACTTCCTGCTTTACGGGGGCAATGAAGGGTGATTGTGGAATAGAATTGATCAGCCTTGGGCAGGGAATATTAAACCCCTTAGCCTTGTTATCTAATTTGTAATTGGGCCTACCTATTAATTTTAACTTTCTCACTGTGTCATAACTATACTTAGGGGGAGAGATTTCCTTACATCTGGATAAACACAGATTAAAAGCCAGTAATATTTCAGGCAATATCAAAAATTACAACCATATTCATCAGTTTATTCAGTCCTATATAATTATCCTTTTTACTAACAGTTTTATGAAATCACAGTTTCCATTACACTTTTAAAATATCTTACCTAGTTCACCGGTGTGATTTAAAAGTTATCAGAAACCTGTTTTTGTCAAAACACCCTTTTATGACTCTTGAAGATGTGGCAGTTTTGTAAAGCATCAACTTAGCTGCCTGTGAATGATAAAAGTCTTAAAAAGGCAAGGTTAAAGATCTGATTACCATTCTTTCTTTCAAAGATGCTTATGCAAGCTGTTGTGACATGCAATATTTTAAGATAACTAAAATTATAACATCATACCAGGATATATACAAATTTCAGAAACTTTATATGATTTCTACAATGTCTATATTAATAACATTTATTCATACTGTATAATCTGAGGAGGCTTATCACTCATTTGACAATGCTTTCTGTGTAATTTAGCATACCAACCAATTCTAGTCAGTTTAG
>NW_020172985.1:1713942-1727070 GCF_003031525.2 Neophocaena asiaeorientalis asiaeorientalis | reverse complement strand
AGTACTTTACTTAGGATTTGATAGGAAGGTCGTCAAAATATCAGAAAGTTTATTTTTTTAAAAGAAATTTGGTCAGATAGAATATTTAAGAACAAATTCAAATCAGTTAAATGCAAGATAGTTCACACAATCAGTTGTCAAAAGCAGCATTCTAAGTAAACTTGTGAAGGGCCCCAACTATATCCACACCCCTATTTCCCTATCAATACCCAAACCTTTCTGGACTTTCCAGCTGGTGAGTAGGATACTGAAATATCCCTTTGGGCAAAAACAGTTCCGAGAAAAAGGGGGCTCAAGAAATAATAGTTCCGAGAAATAGGCTTGAAATACAGGACATGCCCTAACCGCAAACTGATGAACAAACAAGTACAGCTGAGGCAAGAATGCATAAGCCAAGAAGCTTAAAGTTCACCCCATTTACCCAATCATTATGAAATATACCCGCCCTATGAGTGAATAAACCTATAAAAAGTATGTGATTCCGCTTTTAGGGGTTCCCCATCGGCCTCTTGCGTGAGGTTCAGGGAACCCCGGTGCATCGGCTCCTAATAAACCTCTTGCGTGTTGCAACGGCTCTCGACTCTTGGCGGTTCTTGGGCGAGTTGGAATCCCTCGGAGACCGTTTGGGTCTAACACTTGTTCTCTTAACAAAGAGGAACCAAGTCTGGTCCTGCACCCATCTACTTTTATTTATTTATCTATTTATTTATTTATTGGTTTTCTTTTTGTGGTACATGGGCCTCTCTCACTGTTGTGGCCTCTCCCGTTGTGGAGCGCAGGCTCAGCGGCCATGTCTCATGGGCCCAGCCACTCCGTGGCATGTGGGATCCTCCCGGACCAGGGCATGAACCCATGTCCCCTCCATCGGTAGGCGGACTCTCAACCACGGCACCACCAGGGAAGCCCTACCCATCTACTTTTAATAACAAAATTCATTTCCCAATTAAATATAATTTAATCTCAGCCTGACCAAAACTCCTATTTTACTCAAAATATATATCCCACTTTCCTACTGGATAGTGAAATGTTTTATTATTTTTAGTAGCTTTAATTACATATCTAAATTAGAATCCCCAGCACTTAAAACCTTAGTTTCTAGTGAAAACCAAGAGGCAAGTAATAGTTACCAAAATCTGGAGAGACTATTTTAGATAATTTTTCAGAACATAATTATTCCTATAGAGTTAACCTAAAGGCTCTTATCTCGTTTACATTTACTTTAAAGTTTCATCATATCAAGTTATTTTTCTTGTTGAAAATGTGCAACAGGTGTAATAAGATTTCATTTAATTTCTATTAAACCTAGGTGCAGTGAAAGTATTATACTTACTGTTGATGACTCTAAAGACACATGTATATTAATTATATCAACAAACTTAAACATTAATACCAGGTATTAATTTAATTCTAAATATATCCCAGTTCATGTGAACCTAAAAGTCATTTAGCTTAATTTTTCTTGTATGTAGAATTGTTTGACTTGTAAGTGCTTACTTTCCTTTACGCCAATAGTGCTAATTTACAGATTTACCTCAGCAGTGTTATCCAAAGACAAAGACATAGACAAACACACACAGACAAACAGAGAGACCTCATAGTTCTCATTTCAAAATTTCAGCCCTGAGTCAGGTACAGCAATGTAAAACCCATTAGTTTACAAAAGGAGTTGGATTAAAATTAAGTTTCTGGCAGATGGAACAAATCAAGCTCACTTGTCTAGATGGCTAAATATTTGCAGAAAAAAACACTTACAATTTCTATTTACCCTTGACAAGTCAATTTCTAAATTACTTTACCCTTCTTTCAAAATTTGCATTTTAAAAGGATGGCAGAGATGAGGATTCCTGAGAAGACCAAATAGGACATTTGCATCTCAAAGATACAGGTAAATTTCTCCTTGGATGACTTTGTTTCCCCTTTGTTGGTCTCTGAGGTGTCAAAGCCATTGCCATCATGGGCCTTTTGCATATTTCTCTGGGTGCATTCAGCCTTTTCAACCATATTCCTATTATTGAAAACCAAATAAGCCAATTGAAACAAATCATTCATTGGAGTCTGAGGACCAGCAGTTGCTTTCTGAATTTTGCGTCTGAGGTCTGGGATAGACTGGCTATGAAATGCATAGCCGAAAGGGCCTGTCCCTTGGGGGAGGAGGGATCCACGTTTGTATACTTCTTAAAGTGTCCACTAGTCTTCCTTGGATGACTGAAGGATTTTTGTGCTGTCCCTGTTGCACCTCTTTCACCTTTTTATAATTAATAGATTTTACTGTAAGTTTTTTCATACCCTAATGAAAGTTATGAATTAAAGTTTGGCTGAGGGAACATTCCCAGCAGTTTTGAATGTTATTCTTGCACCCCCTTTTTTCTTCATTTCCAAGCAACACAGATTGATTAGATCAGCTCCAGAGAGCCCAGGTAGATCATTTACATCTCAAAGGCACAGGAAGAGAAATGCAAATTCCTCTTCTAACTACTTATACAAAACCCAGCCATCTCAGGCTATTTTCAGGGAACTTTACTTTTTCTCAGTTCCCAAATATCCACCTCAGTTTAAACAAACAAATACATACATATCATCCACTCACATTCACGTGCCCCTTTTCCAGCAAAACCAGGAAGAGAAAGAGGGATTCGGACTCAGGTACCGAGACACCCATTCACATACACACATGTACCCCCAAGACAAAAGCAATTGCAAAAGACCCACTTTGACATAGTAGCCAAGCCATTAGGGGCCTTTGCCGTCCAGATCTCAGGGAGTATTGAAGCATTTTCTTTCATTTAGGGAACATAGCTAAAGATCTCTTAGTTTTGCAAAAGCACCCCAGGGGACGATAAGATGGAACAGAGCTCTGATCATCCATACTTAATTATTAATGGCCGGTGTTATCAAATATCAAGCAAACAGCAATTCAAATCGGTCTCTCAGGTTCACAGTTCCCTAGCCCCTAAAAGGAAGAAAGTCCTAACCAATGTTCTGCCACAGGCAAAACCAAGGCAATAAGGAAGGATACCCTGGTGTCGTCACACAGGAGCCCTGTTATTGACCAAAATGTGTCAGCTGGCCAATGCAAGTACTAACACACATACAAACAACCAACGCATGGTCCCGCAAACAAAGAATCAGACGAGGCGTAGCCCAGAAATTCCACTTCCATTCCCAGACAAAGACTCCAGAGAGGCCTGCCTCCTGAAAAAGAATGGACCATTAGTGGCTCACCCCAAAACGATACACACAAAAACACAAACAACAACTAAGTTACAGTCACACAGACAGAAAATCAGAAGAGGTGTAGTCTAGAATTCCCCTTTCACTCCCCAATGGAGGCCAAGTCCGGCTCTCGCAAATGAACCAGTTTCCAAATCGGGTAGAGTCCAACAACAATTCCCATCTCCATCAAGGTACCCCAACCAAACAAATTGGCTTGTCCCATAAAGGAAAATCCAGTCTGTGGAGGGAATATGTTCCTGGTGTGCACACTGGAGCGACTTACTCCTCAGGTGGCTCACTTCCCGCAAGGGAAGCAGCCCAAATGGAGTGGAGAGAATTACAAGCCTGCACAAGCTGAAGTGATTCACCCAATGACACCAAATGTGGACTGCAGCTCCAGACATTTCTCGGCTCCAAACAGCCTCATGCCATGGGTGACCAGCGCCTGTCGGGGACAGTCCCTCCAAGATCCCAGGAGCGAAATGGACTCAATAGTTGCTGGGGCTCAGGGAAGTTGATGCCCCAGGCTGGGGTTGACCTGCCACGGACACGAACTCCTGGCTGGATGGCCAAAATTTTTAATGCACGTTCGTGTCCCCAACGCACAGTGAGGCCAAACAAACTGAAACATCAGTTTGAAGCAGAGAAAGGTTTATTGCAAGGCCATGCAAGGAGACGAGGTGGCTCATGCCCTGAAAAGCCTTGAGCTCCCCAAAAGCTTTAGGCAAAGCATTTTTAAAGACCAGGAAGGAGGGGGGGGGCGTCACAGGGTACGTGATCAGCTTGTTCACAATTATCTGATTGGCTGATGGTGAGGCAGCAGCGTGGTGTCACAGGGGTTAACCTTGTCAGTCCTTAGGCACCAGGAGGCCTGGGGCTATGTGCTGATAGTCATCAAGCAGTTCTTCCATTTGGTGTGTGTGTGGAGGGGGTGGTCATATCTGCAAAACACCTCAGGAAATTTGCATCAAATACTATTATCTAGGTACTTCAGAGAGGAGCTAAAGCAGAGGATATGGGGGAAGGCCCCATAGGGTCTTGCTCCGTTACAGTCCGCCATCTTCTTGGTCTGCTGGCTTTCCGAATAATGTTGCTATTCCTTGCCTCAACACCTCATCTCCCTAGTTTGGACTCCGTAACATATTGTTGACTTAAAAAATATTCACAACCTAAAAGTTGAGAGCTATGTTTTATTCGGTGGGAATTTTTAGGACTTCAGGCCTGGGAGGCAGCATCTCAAGTAACCCTGAGAAAACTGCTCTGAGGGGGCAAGGGGGGCGGCGAGCCAGGATGTATAGGAGTTTTGCAACAAAAGGCAGGTAGTAGGAACATCAAAAGATTTCTGTTAATTAAAGAAATTAATTAATTTCTTAATTAAAGAAAACCATACACCTGTCTGTGTATGGGAAGATGCAAGAGTCTGGGCTCATTGAAATTATTCCTTTGATATGCACCTCAGCTATATGGTGCCCTGTGTTTTATATCTTGAGTTCCCTCAGGGCTCACATTGGAGGGCTGCAATTGCAGATGACTGTGACATCCTTTGTTTACTGATACGGCAGGAAATATTCAATTTCTCAATATCCTCCTGTATCATGAATGCCATGAATTGGAAAATAATTTATTTACTTTATTTGCTTGTTCATAGAATTTATAGTTGTTCTGTTGGAACTGTTCATCTTCAATATCTAATTTTAGAAAGCAAACCTCATGTACGATCTAGATAAAAGTATTCCAGCTATTGAAAGATTCAACTATTACTTAATCCAACTTAAAGTACCACTGATGCTCATGGTCCCTTTTTTTGTTTATCTTGAGGACAAAACTGATAGCTCAAGCAATTGAACTTAGAAATCCTTAAGAATGCTCAAAGAGCAGAGCTGGGGAATTGTAGCTCTGGTATTTTTGTTTGTTTTGTTCTCATGGTGAATAACTCCCTTTTGCATTGTTAAAAGGAGTCATTCATTTCTTAATGTTAGTTGTTATTCTTTCACCCAAATAATATACCTTAGCAGACCAATGCTTTCTTGATTTTTACTTTTTTAGGCCTCACAGCATGTGGGATCTTAGTTCCCCAACCAGGGATCTAACCCCCACCCCCTGCAGTGGAAGCTCAGAGTCTTAACCACTGGACCACCAGGGAAGTCCAGACCAATGTGTTCTTTAATTGCTAATTGAAAACAAAGAAAACCAGTCATTGAAATGACTTCTGGCAGTCACTTATTAGTATTCTAGCATTATGAGGAAACTAATGCTAATTCTTTTTAAAAAGACAGCACATTTCCCCCTTCATTTTTCTTGTTAGAGAAATCTCTAAGAGATGAGAGAGACTTAGCTTTCCTAGTGTCATCAGGACCATTGTATAAATGCTAATAACTCCACTTTTAGCCTGTATGCCAATGACTTTCAAAACTATATGCCCAGCTCAAGATTTTTTCCTAGATCCCATACCCAATAATCTGATTGATAGAGGAGTCATCTAAATGCCTCACATAAAAATCAATTCATTCAACATATCCAACTCAACTGAACTCTTGATCTACCCTCCGCAAACCTGCTACTGTGTTGTGTCACTTTTTTAGGAAAAGGCAGCATTCTCCTGGTTGACCAGTTCAGAAACTTGGAATTAATTCAAGATCAGTGCATTTCAAACTTTTGGTCTCAGGATTCTTTTACACTCTTAAAGATTATTAATGAACCTGTGGGCAGTGGGGAATAATTTTTCCTCTATCCTTCTGGATTCTTGGTTGATACCATCCTGTAATAAAAAGACAGATTAACAGCAGAAACATAAATTTAAAAGCATACTTCTGGGAGTCCCACAAAGATATGAGACCAAAGGCAGCCAGGCAATTGAGGCTTATATACCATCCTGAGTAAGGAGAAGTGGGTAGTGGTCTGGGGCTTCAAAGGAGAGGAAGGCAATTCACAGGAAGTTGAAAAGAGTAAATGTTTGGTAAATAAATATTTGCCCTGCCATGTAGATAACTTTCTCAGATATAAAAAGTTATCTCTTGTGGTAGCACTTTTCCTGGTACAAGCTCCCTTTTCTGATTTCTTTTAGGCAGTTAAGGGGGAGGTAAAAACTTTTCTTGACTCTGGGGGGTCTTGACTGCCTTCAGCTCCACATGGTAAAGTGGCATATTTGGAGTGTTACATTCTGCTAAAATTCAATCCCAATCAGATTTTATTTAAGTGGTTCATATGTGTTGATATTTACATATTAAAAATTAAAGCAGAAATTTCAAAACTATTTTTCCAAAAATAACAATAAACACTTTACATGTTAAATAACCTATTTTTAAAGGTTTTATCATAATTTTATTATTTTTCTTTTTTTCTTATTTTAATTGAAACATAATCGATTTACAATATTATATTAGTTTCAGGTGTACAACATAGTGATTCAATGTTTATAGATTGTACTCCATTTAGAGTTATTACAAAATAATGACTGTTTTCCCTGTGCTGTACAATATATCCTTGTTGTTTATTTATTTTATACCTGGTAGTTTGTATCTCTTAATCCCATACTTCTCTCTAGCCCATTTCCCCTTCCCTCTCCATACTAGTAACCACTAGTTTGTTCTCATATAAGTGATAATATAGAGTATTTGTGTTTTTCTGTCTGACCTACTTTACCTTAGATGCTGCCATGAAACCAGTATCCTAATCTTTTATATTTGAAAAATCTTTCCTGTCTGTCCTGTCTTCTGCATCCTTATTAACACTGCTTTCATTTAGACCCTAATCATCTCTCATCTGGATTCTCAAAATACGTTCTGATCTGGTCTCTGTATTTAACCTGTCTCTTGCAATTTGTTTTCTATTCTGTCCTTAGAATGATTTTTCTAACATGCAAATCTGAACTTATCATTCTTCAGTTCAAATTATTGAATTGTTCTTTATCACTCATAAGATCAAGTGTAATTGTCTTTAGGTAGGCTATAAGACCACCCACATTCAGGCCTCTTCCTGCCTCTCCAATAATTTGTGGTGTAGTCATATTGAATATGAACAAAAAGATATTTCTTGTTTACCATATACTTTGTAATGCTTTTATATCTTTGTGTTATGTTCCTTCTATCCATGATGCCCTTTTTGTCCCTTATCTACCTGTGAAATCCTACTCATCTGTCAAGGTTCAAAGGAGGTATAATTACCTAACAACGTACTCCCTTCCCATCTCCATGCCAGAATTGGGTAGTTTTTGGTATCTCCAGCTGAATAGGACCAAAGGAGCCATGTATTAACACTTCACAAAATGCTCATCAAATAAGACACACTCAATGAACATTTAATTTTCTTTCTGTAGTGTGGAAATCCCTGCTTCTTTTTGGTCCCTTACTAGAAACACTAAATGCTTCATTCACACAGTTATCTAAGGTAAATTTTAGGGGGAGGAGGGAAAAGGTTAATGTAATATAGTATTTTGTAAATGCTATCTTAATACAGTTTTGAAGTCATGCCTAAAATCTCTCAGTTGTCTTTTGCAAGCAGTTTACTAAGCTCCCACACCAACAGGGACAGCCCTTAGGCCTATGAACCTGGGAAATTTTTCAGGTAACCCAATCCACAGGGAACTTGGGAAACCTACCTCACCCCATCCCCCCTTGCCATACATATGTTGCCCCTTGTTCCTTGTCCCCTGTCTCTGGGTACAACTCCCTGTGTGGCAGCCTTGTCTAGTTTGCAACTGTAAGTAACAAAGAGTTCTGCCTTTCAACTATCTAAGATTAATTTGTTCTATCCCACCATCAAGAACCTTTAAATTTTATAAAATAGTAATGTAATCTGTAGTCTAAATTCTTAGAATAATCTTGTTGAAGAACTTCCAAACATAACTTGAGTTACATGTTCACAGATTTAGCAAAGAAATGCTATTTCCTTTAATAAATGGTGATAGATAAAGAGAACTCAGAATGATATTTTAAGTGGAAAGCAATATTTCTTTAAGAGCTCACTCAGAAATTTTCAAAACAATTTAAACATTTATTGCATTCATTATTTGATGAATCCAAGGGTGCACTTAATTCCTACCTTTTATGCAATCTGTAATGAGGCTGAATAGCTCAAATTCTCTTATCTGCAAAGCTATGAAGTATTTAAGCTATGCCTATAACCATAAATGGGTTTGAATATTGCCAGTAAAGTTAATCAAAACATTTTTATGTAAAAAATAAAATCACTTGGGGAAGAGGTATGCTGGTAACTAAGTCAAAATACGTTAAATCTTAGCAATCTGCATTAGTACAGAATCTCACCCTCTTTTGTTAACAAATAATAATTCAAGTAGTGCAGTGAACTACATGGTCTATTAAAGAGTGCTCATTTCTCACCTGCTTAAAAATCATTTTTGATGATTGCAAATGCAGATTACTGGGCCCTCCTATAGGTGAGATTCAGGAATTTGCATTTTTAACAAGGCTTCAAATTGATTTTTTTTGTACTCTAAAGTTTGTGTGTATTTCTAAAAAATAGCCGGAGGGGGATACTTCGTGTGACCGACATCCTTGTGAATGCACCCTTTCATGAATTCCCAAATTCCCAATTAAACTTACAGATTCTCTTAGCCCATGCCTTCTCCCCCAGCCATCATAAGAATATCAGAAGTACAGACTTGACCTGTGAAATCATCTTGCTGGCAGCCCAGCACAAGCTTATCCTAAAAGGATAAATATAATGAAGCGAAATAATAAATACAACTCCAATTATTGAATGTGTATTCAACGGTACAGGTTAAGTGTTTTTCATATATCATCTTATTCTTAAAACTAGGAAGTGTTATAGACAATATTCCGATTTAGTATTTGAAGAAACTAAGGTTTGAGCCTCCCTGGTGGCTCCCAACCACTGTTGGGAGTCCGCCTGCCGATGCAGGGGACACGGGTTCGTGCCCCGGTCCGGGAAGATCCCACATGCCGCGGAGCGGCTGGGCCTGTGGGCCATGGCTGCTGGGCCTGTGCATCCGGAGCCTGTGCTCTGTGGCGGGAGAAGCCACAACAGTGAGGGGCCTGCGTACCACCAAAAAATAAAAATAAAATAAAATAAAAAAGAAACTAAGGTTCAGAGGGGTTAGGTAACATATTTAGAGTCACACAATTAGATATTGTCACAAAAATAGATATTGGTGGGGAGCCTGGATAAGGACACAGGTTTTTGCTCCGAGCTCCCATTCTTTCTCCACACTATCTCTGATCATAAAAAATTTAAATCAATAATTAGGGAAGAAAAGATAAAAGAAAAAATGTCCCCATGTCACCAAATCCTCAATTTCTTTCATGATACAGTAGTGACTGGCTGTACATGGCTATTCCAATGTAATTAATTTAATATTTTAATTTAAAATTAATTAAAATTGAATAAAAATCCAGTTGCCTGATCACACTAAACTTCAAGTGGTCAATAGCTACAGCAGCTAGTGTCTACTATGTTGGATAGCACAGATATAGAACATTCCTATTTGGCATCACTGCCTGAATGTATAGGTAAAAGGAAATTTTATATTTGAGGTGTTAGTACTTTTGATAAATATTTTTGACTTATTTTGATAAATAATTTTTTAAATGTTAAGCCATTAATATTTTCATGTTTTTACTTAAAATTTTAATCCCTCTCTGCCATTAAAAAGAGTAGATTATAGTATTTTTTAAAGGTTTTAAGTAATCTGCTTATTTCACTGGTTAGACATTCCTGAATGTACAAGTTCTAAAGGGAAAATTGGATCTTTTCCAGCACACACAAGTATTTTCATAAAATTAATTTTTACCTTTACAATCAGATACATCCAAGCAGTTAAGACTGCTGGGGTGCAATTCTCCGTGGTGTTTCTACATATCTTGTGACAGTATTTGTCCTAGACTACTCTTTCAAGGACATTTGTATAGCAAACAGCCTTGGAAGATAGAGGGCCTTCCAGGGTGGAGGATGGATTTGTTTCCTGAGCAGGTTAATAAAGATTGCATTTCCTTCTGGGGCAAAAGTTGGTCAGGTTTGGTAGAATTTCCCTTTCTAAGATTGGGGGTTTCCTTAGCTTGGGGTAACTTGGCTGTTACACAAACCCACTGTAGGTGCAGCACCCTCCTGGTCTGCTCCACATCTCCCCGTTGAGTGTTGTGGGGCAAGGGGAACTAATGTCATGTGAAGCTCATGCTGCCTACTGGGCCCTAAGTCCTGTCTCTAACCCAAGAGTCTGTGTCATTCTGCCAGCCTCCATTGGCTCACATGTAGGCCTGTAAGCTGGGTAAAATCTTAGACCATACACAGTTCTTGAGAAACCATAAGACAAATGAGTGCTAATAGGTATGTCCTGAGAAGCAGCCTACAATCCAGAGTGGGAGAGAGGCAGAGTGGCAACAAAGATAGGGATTGAAGGAGTGGGAGGTGGAGAAGACTGGGAATAAAACTCATCATTTTATTTTGTAACAACTCCAAATCCATTTAATTTTGCCAGTTAAATATGGACCTCAAAATAGAGGATGTTACCGAACCAAACTTGGGGCTGTTTTCCTGCTTGCAGTAAAGCCAGTCTACTGACACCGGGTTGCAGAGAAGGAAAGTGCAGCCTTTATTTTAAGGCTCCAGACAAGGAGTCTAGGGTAGCTAATGCTTAAAAAACCTGATCTCCCCAGTAGGTTTCAGGGAAGCATTTTTAAAAGCAAGATGAAGGAGCGGAGTCGCAGGATGTATGATCAGCACACAATTGTCTGATTTGTTGATGGTGAGGTAACAGGGTGGTGTCACAGAGGTTAACATCAATCCTCAGGCTCCATTAGGTCTGCGTCTACATGCTCATGGTCATCAAGTAGTTAACTTCCTCCATTTGGTGGGGGTTTAGCATCTGTAAATCAACTCAGTGTCTGCCTCAGATACTGTTATCTATGTATTCCAGGGAGGAACTAAGGATTCCATGACTGTCATGGCTGATTTACTGTTTAAATTGTTACCAGTTCACCTGGCCCAACTGCTACTTTTGTCACTACATGGTCACATCCTTTTAATCATTAATTCTTTTTTTTTTTTTTTTTTTTTTTTTTTTTTGCTGTATGCGGGCCTCTCACTGTTGTGGCCTCTCCCGTTGCGGAGCAGAGGCTCCGGACGCGCAGGCTCAGCGGCCATGGCTCACGGGCCCAGCCGCTCCGCGGCATGTGGGATCTTCCTGGACCGGGGCACGAACCCGTGTCCCCTGCATCGGCAGGCGGACTCTCAACCACTGCGCCACCAGGGAAGCCCCTCAATCATTAATTCTTGAGTCAGGCTTTTGTGACTCAGGGGAGCCCTGAGAAACTATGGCTTTTCTGCAGACAAGAGGCAGGCAGAGGACCTGGCGCGTGGGTCTTGCCCAGTTACAAGGATATTGATTAATACTAATCTTGTTCAAAATCAACACCCAAAGTTTCTTCAGAATAAAGTGGACACCTGACTAGCTTTGTAATCTTCATTGTTTGTCCTCACCGTTGTCAGTTCTAAAAGACTCACATTAAAAATTATCTCTCTGGTTGGTGGAGCTGCTCTCCTTATCCTAAAGCCACCACCTCCTTGTTCTTGCTTTCCTAATGCTAAATCAATAACGAAAACTTAGTTAAAACTGGTCTCACACTCACCCAAACCCCCAACCTTACCCCCACTCACCAATCCCTCCTCCACCCTTGTTTCCACCTGCAGACTTGCTCCACCACCTCCACACACTCTGATACATAGGAGGTGTTACCACATATGCCCAGAGGATGGGGAGCCCTCCTTTCATAGAAAGCCGACAAAAGATAACCAATTAAACTGCCAGCTTTAATAAGGTGATGGGATTATCATTTATTTTTAAATTACATGGCGTATTTATTAGTCCATTCCCGAGCAATTCTGTCATACTTCCTCCTATCCTTTGTGTAGATCTTAGCAATTTCCGGAACCAAAGAATCATCTGCGTTGGTGTCGCACAACAGGGAGTAAATGGATAACAATACTTTGGAAATTGTCAGTCCTGGTGATCACTCAGATCTAAGGATGTCCAGGCAGATGTTTCTGTTTCTGTTAATGTTTGGATGGTAAGCTTGGGTGGTGAATGCAATCTTGGGTGGTTTGAATGGGTAATTGGAGGGAAACTGGACCTTGGGGAAGAAGTTTTTTTTTGACCAATGAGAGTTACCTGAATAAATAAGAGTGGTTCAAGGAATTCCTCTCCAACAATAATACAGATAACACAATCAATAACACAGATTCAGCATCCCTTAACATTTTACCCCATCAGCTTTATATTAATTAATTCTCTGTCTGTCTCTCTCTCTCATATATATATATGTATGCACACACACACATATACACATACACTTCTGAGTGAGTTACATACATCCTGGCCTTTACTTACAGATACTTCTTTGTGTATTTCCTAAGAGAGACATTCTTTTATATGATCAACTTTAGCAAATTCAACATCGTTACAATACTTTTATAACTTTTTTTTTAATTGAAGTATAGTTGATTTACAACATCATGCTAGTTTCAGGTGTACAACATAGCTACTCAACATTTTTACAGATTACACTCCATTAACTTTTTAAAGTAATGTTTCATAACGTTTTGGTAAATTCATTTTTTATGAAGAAATAAAGCCTTCAAAAATTCATTGTGGGGCTAAAATTTCTTTAATTTTTGAAAAACTTCTGACAGGAAAAGGAGGAAGGAAGGAAACCAGTACTCTATCTGGTATATATAATCATTAAATTTAACATCTATAAAATACTTTAATATCCATATTCCAGTTATGTCAATTGACATGTAGTGTCCTTAAAACTTATTTTTAAACCCCTCCAGTACAGAATCCAACCTAGGATCCAAGTATATTGCATTTAGCTGTTGTCTTTATTTAGTCTCCTTGAGTCTGGAACATTGCTACAGCCTTTCTCTCTTTTCTGATACTGA
>NW_020172985.1:1699517-1713701 GCF_003031525.2 Neophocaena asiaeorientalis asiaeorientalis | reverse complement strand
ACCTTTCTCTATTCACACTTCCCAGTCTTAAAACTGTAACTTCAGTAAACCCAGATAATATGGGAGAGAGGAAGAGGAAAAACGGAAAAGAATGACTGCTCATATTTGTATTTTGAATGCTGCAGTAAAGTTGTTTAAATACTTTATGATGTGTGTTACATTAGGATGCATTCTCTATTGCTTTTTGTAAGATGAATGAACTTATCTCACCCACAGGAAGTTTGTATTCTCCAATCCCCTTTGAAAAGATGAGAAACTGACAAGTCTTTTGTTGACAATGATTACATTTCCAAGAAACTAAGAAAGAAATACAAGGCCATGTTGTATGGATTAGTTGATTCTGATTGTAGATTAAGATGTATCTACATATTTATCTGTAAATGTATATATATATATATATCTTAATCTGAAATTAGAATCAAGTTATGTGTGTGTGTATTCTCACCATTGAAAGAAATGTTATTTGAGTAAAATTGTTAATGTGAAGTACTTTACAGACTTACACCTTCTTTTTTAGTTTCCTATGCTGTTATAACAAAATTACATAAACTGGCTTAAAACAACAGGAATTTATTTTCTTATGGATCTGGAGGCAAGAAGTCTGAAATCCTGGTGTCAGCAGAGCTCTTTCTCTCTTGAAACCTCTAGGGCAGAACCCATCCTCACCTCCTCCTTGCTTCAGTGGTCCCAGCAATCCTTGTTGTCCCTTGGTTTGTGGCTGCATCACTCCAATCTCTGACTCAGTCTTCATGTGGACTTCTTCCCTCTGTGTGTTTTTGTGGTTGTCCAACTCTTTTTCTCCTTATAAGGACACCAATCTTTGGATTTAGTGCCCACCCAAATCTAGTATAATCTCATTTAACTTCATTACACCTACAGATACTCTATTTCCAAGCAAGATCATATTCTGAGTTCCACGTAGGCATGGATTTTGGGAGGATACTGTTCAACCTAGTACAGTATGCTCTCTACCCCCCAAAATTCACATCTGTCTCACACAAAAATACAAAATACAAAATATACTCATCCCACCCCAACATCCCCAACAGTCTTAAACCATTCTGGCATTAACTCTAAAATCTCATCTAAATATCAAGTCAAAAATTCCAAATCTCATTTAAGCACACTAAATCAGGTATGGGTGAAACTCTGGGTATGATTCACCTTGGGACAAAATTCCTCATCATCTGTGGACCTGTGAAACAGAAAACAAGTTATCTGTTTGCAAATACAATGATAGTACAAGCAAAGGATAGACATTCCATTTATGAAAGGGAGAAATTGGAAGGAATAAATAAGTCAGTAGTCTCATGCAAATCTGAAACCCAGAAGGGAAGAGTCCACTAGTTTTTGTAGCCTGAAATAAACTTCTTTTACCAAATCTACCCTTTGGGCCCAAGGAGGCTCTGCCAGGCCCTGCCTCCGTTCCTGTCTCTAGCTTCTCTGCCTCTGCACCCATGACTGCCCTGATAGTCATTCTTTTTCTTGAAGAAGAGCTCATGTTTGAATATTTCTATCAGTCTGTTTCTACCAGTAGAATCTCTGAAATCTGATAGCCTTTCTGCATTTAATCCTGTCTCTGGCTCCTTCAGTCACAGCTTGCAGTGTTTCTTCTGATATAATGTTCTCAAAAACCTTGTCAGTTCTTCCATGTATGTCAAGGGGATCCATGCCATTACAGAACTGGATAACCCACCTCTATTCCTGGCTTCTACTGAGATGGTTGACTGGATCCATGAGTCACAGGCATAATTTCTTCAGGAAAAGTTTGTGCAGTCACACACGTAGCCCAGAAAATGCTAACTGGGCATGCTAAGAATTTTCCAAATAATCAAGTCTGGTTCCTTTTTGCTTAACAGTTCTGTTCTCAGTTTATCTCATTCTTCTCACACTTTATTGTAAGCAAGGAACAAGGAGAAAGCAGGCTGTACATTCCACACTTTGCTTGGAAATCTCAGCTATATGTCTCAGAACTTACTTAGAAGTTCTATCTTCCCACTAACAGCAGAGCACAATTAAGCCAAGTTTTTCGCCACATTAAAATGAGGATTGCCTTTCCTCCAGTGTCTGATAACACGCTCCTCACTTCCTTCTGAACTCTCACCAGAAACTCATTTAACACCATATTCCAATCAACATTCTGTTCATGGTGATATATGTATTCTCTAAGATAATAGAAATTCTCTTTACCATATTCTTCATTTCCTTCAGAACTCTCACCAGAATCACCTTTAACATCCATATTTCTACCAATGTTCTCTTCAACACAATTTAAGCATTTTTTATTATGTGCCTCAAAATTCTTCCAGCTTCTACCTATTACCCAATTCCAAAGCCACTTCCACAATTTCATTATTGTTACAGTAGCACCTCATTTCCCAGTACCAAAAGCTCTATCAGTCAGGGAGTCAGGGTTCTCCAGAGAAAGAAAAACAGAATAGTGTATATATTATAGAATTGTTCTAATTCTGTTTCTCAGGAGAACCCTGACTAATACAGATTTTGGTACCCAGAGTGGTTCTAGAGAGACAGAATTTTAAAGATGAGTTTTTTTAAACTGGGTTCTGGGGTTTCTGGAAACGACTCTCTAATCTGATTATATTTAAATGTGCTAATGACTCTATTTCTAGTAGTAAAGAGAACACTCATGGACCATGGCATAATCTGACAATATAGATACACAAAATATCACCGTTAGATACTCCTAATCAACCACTTACAAGAAGTAAGGATCTGAGTGACTGTGTATATGATACTTTGGAACACTTTTGACAAGCTAACTAGTGAAGTGATATTGGCTAGTTGCTCCTAATGTTGCTGGACAAAGTAGGGAAAGAAAAAGATGAGTGCAGGGATTTGAATTCCCAACTCAAGCACTGCATAAATGACCTGAAAATTTCTACGTGTACCATGAAGGAGACCCTTATTTCCTATAGCTGCTGGAACGAGATTGCTGAAAATCAAACCAAGAATCTCATCCTCCTACTGTCTGAAAACAATGCAAATTGAATTCTCAGCCTTGTAGGATGTTTAGAGTTAATGTGAAGACATTGATTGGGAAGAAATGGGATACTAAAAGTTGGATTTGGGACTTGTGGGAGACCCTGATGAACTTGGAGACATTGAGCTCCTATATTCTGATGAGTTTTCCTGTGGAAGAGGCTTCTCTTATGCATTGACTCAGCAACATGGACTTCATCAAGGCTGACTTGGTTACAGCCATCACTGAGTAACCAACAATGAGTCTCCAGTATGGCACCATTCCCCAGCGTGATTAATTAACTACTGGTAGCAGGTTGGTTACATTGGACCCCTTTCATCATGGAAAGGGCATCATTTTGTTCTTACTAGAACAGACACTTACCCTGAATATGGATTTTCCTTCCCTACTCATAATGCCTCTTCCAAAACTGCCATCCACGAACTTACAGAATGTCTTCCACTGTCATGGTATTACACACAGCATTGTTTCTTGTTTCTTTTTTTATAAATTTATTTTTGGCTGCATTGGGTCTTGGTTGCTGCGCACAGGCTTTCTCTAGTTGTGGAGAGCAGGGGCTACTCTGCGTTGCGGTGCGTAGGCTTCTCACTGTGGTGGCTTCTCTTGTTGCCTAGAGCAACAAGAGAAGCCTAGAGCATGGACTCTAGGCACGTGGGCTTCTGTAGTTGTGGCTTATGGGCTCTAGAGTGCAGGCTCAGTAGTTGTGGCGCACGGGCTTAGTTGCTCCGCGGCATGTGGGATATTCCCAGACCAGGACTCAAACCCGTGTCCCTTACATTGGCAGGCAGATTCTTAACCACTGTGCCACCAGGGAAGTCCCACAGCATTGTTTCTGATCAAGAAAGTCACTTCACAACAAATGAAGTGTAGTAATAGGCCCGTGGAACTCACTGGTGTTACCATGTCCTTTACCATCCTGAAGCTGCTGCTTGATACAATGGTGGAATGGCCTTTTAAAGACTCAGTTATAGTGCCAACTAGGTGCCAATACCTTGAAGTACTGGGCAGTATTCTCCAGAAGGCTGTGTATGCTCTGAATCAGCATCAAAAATATGGTATTGTTTCTCCAATAGCTGGGATTCACAGGTCCAGGAATCAAGGAGTGGAAGTAGGACTGGCACCACTCACTGTGATCTCTCAGTGACACACTAGCAAAATGTTGCTTCCTTTTCTCCAGGACCTTATGTTCTGCTGTCCTAGAGGTTTTTGTTCTGAAGGGAAAAATGCTTCTACTAGTAGAGACAACAATGATTCCATTGAACTGGAATTTAAGACAGCTGCCTGACCACTTTAGGCTCCTCATGCCACTGAATCAACAGCAAAGAAGGGAATTACTGTGCTGCTGGAGGTGATGGATCCCAACTACCAAGAAGAAATTGAACTACTCCATAATAGAGGCAAGGAAGAGTGTGTCTGAAATGCAGGAGATCTCTTAGGGTGTCTATTATTATTACCATGCCCTTAATATATTATTACTACCATGCCCTTAATATATTAAGGTCAATGGAAAACCACAACAACCTAGTCCAGACAGGACTATTAATGGCCCCAATCTTTTAGGATGAAGATTTGGGTCACTCTACCAGGTAAAGAACCAGGACCAGTTAAGGTGCTTAGAGAAGGCCATGGGAATACAGAATGGCTAGTAGATGAAGGTAGCTATACTTACCATGTGGCCAGTTACATAACCTGGAAGAGTAACTGTTGTGAGTATTTCTCCTTATTTTGTCATGAATGTGTGTGTGTGTGTGTGTGTGTGTGTGTATGTACACCCCCCACATCCATGACTATATATATATAATATATACATATATATTTATAATTATATATATATATATAACTTACATTATTGACTGTGAATTTTATTTACTTAAAGGCAACTGATTTTGGATGCCATACAAAACAGCCATCACAGCAATACCTAGATTAGTGTCTGATTATATAACTCAGTGCTATAGCCAAGCCATATTAACACATAAAACTAGCCATCACAACTTTCAATGCAGTATTTTCCACTTTTAACTAGTTAAATTTGTAGAGAGATAGATGTTTTACCTATTACAAACTCAAAAATTTATTTTCCAGTTTCATAAATGCTAAACATAAATCATAATGGAAACTTATGGAAGTGACTCATATGCATTTTACACCTTGGCATTGAGACTAATCTCCTGATGTGCGTGTGTGTGTGTGTGTGTGTGTGTGTGTGTGTGTGTGAGAGAGAGAGAGAGAGAGAGAGTGATGAATGATGTTAATAGTTACAATGTAATCAAACCAAAGGTACATATATTTCTTCCTTTTGTAACATTTACAATTCATTTTTAGAATTTTCTTTCTATTTCACTTCTACTTATGTGAGAAGAAAGATTAATGTCATAAAGAAAGCAACAAGCAAACAAACAAAAACCAAGCTGAGTTGAGATACTATTGGGTCTTACCCAATAAAGTCTGATACTAAAGAAAGTAAAATAAGTTTCTCTTTATTAACTTTAAGATGAAATATTATACATTGTGAGTTGTGTTCATATTGAAAGAATATACTATATAGGTCAACTTTACCATACTCACGCTTCTAGTAGAAATAAAGTTAGGCATACTTACCTGAAGGCAGAATTGATCCATGTGAAATATACTCATTGGTCATAACACATTTCTATTTTAGAATTTACACGGCAGTCATATCCATATTAAATTGATTGGCTCTGAACTTTTAAAATGACTGTAAGCTCATTTCATACAATTACATAGATTAATTTTCCCAAGCTTCTCATTTCAATCATGCACCAAAGGTGTTGTACATATAAGTATATAGTAGTAGGCTTAAAACCTATGAAATATAAGCACAACACTAAAGAAAACAGGTCTTAGATAAGCATGGCTTTACTATTTAAAATTTTCATTCTTTCAAGTTATTCTTGATCATTTTCATTAGGTGTGTTGCCCTGTGATCTTGTGAAGTACAAAGTGACTAATGGCTCATATCTTCCAGCTTGATGGACTTTCCTTGTGGTATTGAAATTGAGAATAGATGTATGTATCTAGCAGAATCTAAGAATGTAGCATGTTATGGAATTAACAAAGAGAATAAAGATAGAACTAGTAATGAATCTCTAGTTTAATCATTCAAGCTTGCACTCATATAGTGCCAAAAATGTATGTTTAGCCTTTTTCCCTCTTCTCTGTTGGGTACTATGTTAGTTAAATATTGAATGAAAGAAAGTTTTAGAACACCTTTCCTTGAAATCTAGCTTACAGTGAGTACATCATATACTTTAGTTCCTCATTTCCTTCAGATGTTTGCTCAAACCTGTATAGGTCAGCCACTGTGCTCCATACTAGGGTTACAAAGAAGAGTAAATGCCAGGTGATCACCAAGGGGCAATTAAGCCATTTTCTGTGAATATTTCTCAAGTGAATAAATGAATGAGTGAGTGAATAAGTGAATAAATAAATGAATGAAAGGAACTAATCCTTAATCACTAATCCTAAGAGATATCAAAATACATTTTGTAGAACTACTACTTGCCACAAAATAATTTCTGACAGTTCCTTACCTGCCTCTCTATACCACTCTCTAAGTTCCTGGAGAATTTTCATCTGTAAAGTTTAACAGTTTTCCCTCTCTTACTTCGATGCTAAGAGTCAGCCCTATTCTTTTTCTGTTGGATAATTCAATGTCAGATATCATACCCTAGAGCAGATATTTGTTGCCTTATCTTTTCCTCTGAGCTATTCAAATAAAGAAACTAAGTCAAAATTAATCCAATCATTTTGGGAATGTCATTTGCATTATCTACTCTGTCAGATCATGTTTAGATAGCTTGGTGTCTTATCATAGGTTTACTAATAATTTAGCTTAGTGGAGCTAATATTAGTTTTCCTTTGAGTTTCAGATGAAACAAGAGATGATATTGTCAGAAATTTGTTGCCTTTCTTGTTGTCTTTCACTTCTGAGGTTTGAGATCAGTGTGCTCTTAGCATACATTTCAACGAGAAAAATCAAATGTTCTCTGTGTCACATAGTTTAATAGTGTTTACCTATTTGTCTTTCTTCACTTGGATGCTTTATATGATGGCAAAGATAGATATGGTGGAATAAATATCATGGGTTGTAGTTGTTATTAGGGGGAAGAATAGAGACATTGTAGAAATCCAGTTATAAAAATCTACTATAGGGCTTCCCTGGTGGTGCAGTGGTTGAGAGTCTGCCTGCCGATGCAGGGGACACGGGTTCGTGCCCCGGTCCGGGAAGGTCCCACATACCGTGGAGCGGCTGGGCCCATGAGCCATGGCCGCTGAGCCTGCACGTCCGGAGCCTGTGCTCCGCAACAGGAGAGACCACAACAGTGAGAGGCCCGCGTACCGCAAAAAAAATAAAATAAAATAAAATAATAAAAAATAATAATAATATATAAGTGAAAAAAGTCATAAGCAAATTGAGGAAGATTCTGTAATATAGTACATATGTTTTCACAGCTCACTCACTTAGCCTTGGTCTTTCTGAAAAAGTAAGTGTAGGATTTCTGGTTTCTGGTCCACATGAAAGGAGCTTGGAAGTCACCATTCTGTCCTAACAACAAGTAAAAAACTGAACAGACTGAAAAATCAACAACTCTTCTTGGATTTGTAAGAGAGGGGACAGCATAGAAATTTCAAATAAATATATTGAACATTATGCCAGGTTCATTAGAACATGGGACAAATGAGGCCAAGTTTGCACATTTTAATTCCTCTTCATGGCAATTAGCTTTGCAAAAGTCAGAGGCTATACTCCAGACCCTGGAGTAGTTGCTTTGAAAACATGCACCTTTGGTCATAACTAGAACTAGTTTAGCACTTCAGAAAAATTACAACAGTGAATGACCCAACAAAATAGCACTCTACACTGCCTTACACAAAAGGAGCTTATCCTTTTAAAGTAGCAAAATACCACCATCATCTGGTTTTATTTTATAGTACATCTAAAAATGAGTTTTGTTTAGAAGCATTACAACAGAGTATTCTCACTAAAACAATACCTTATCCCCTGAAACCATGACAACATCCCTGAAATCACAATGAGAGGTCAAGGAAGTGACTTCCATCTTAAAAGGGCCCTGTGGTGAGAAAAGAATACACAGTAAGAGCTGTGTCTAACAGGACTATATTGGACATTTGATTTTACTAGGTAAAGTCAGCAGGAGCTTCTTCTCAAGTTTAGCAATGAGTTCACGGTTTTGAGAATACACTAGCTAGCTGAATTTCACTCAGCTAAAAATAATATGAAGGTTAAACTTCTATCATTCAGCTTATATTTACCCTTCCCAAGTATTACTTTAATCTTTACTTAAAATTTCCTGTAAATGATTGTGTTCTACAAAGAAAATATTTATTTTTTCCCAGTATCTAACTTGTTAAAGTAAATGTACATTTCTTTCCAGAATTTTATGTAAATTATCCTCTTAGTATAAGAAGAGTTGACCATTTTTACTTGAGATTGGGAAAAGAGTTAAAATATAATTATGCAGAGGGATTTTTCTCAAACAATTCTTATTTTGGTACTATATATCTTAGTGGATATAGACCATGTCTTATTTAAGTCTGAACTCTCAACACCTACCATATAGTACACATTAGTTCACATTTAAATTAAGGTAAAATAAAATATCTTTGATATATACAATGTAATTTATATATAGTATCATATATAGTATATACTTATAGAGTATATACTATAAATATAGTCTATAGTATATAATTATTATAGTATAGTAAAACAGAATGTGTACAGAAGTAGACCTGACTACAAAATATTTTTAAGCCTTTACAATGTACTATCAACAACATATATTGTTTTTCTTCACATGCATGCTGGGAAAAGTTATAGAGAAAAGTAGTTAGATTTAAGAACACTAGTTCTCTTGTTAAGTAATATGGTTTATCTAATTGGCATTATTGCTATTCCATAATTGTTAGACATAAAATGGACCAAGAAAATCTAATTAGCTCTTTAAACTCATTATATGCCACATTTAATCTTGTGCTTGTCACATTCAAATTTGTTTAAGTTTAGTAATATTCAAGTTCATGTATTTGTATTAAAGGCAACATGTGCTTAAGTATAATGAATATTTTAATCTCAGTAATTCATTATTTTTCTAACCATATTTAAATTTGTGTAGGTGAATCGTTTATCTTTCCCATAAGATTAATGAGAAAGATTAATTCAAAGTAGCAGAAAATTGAGCCTTATCATTTATTTTTACATTTATTAATCAATCATTAATTCAGTAATATCTCTGACAACTTAGTCTCTCTCATTTTAATGAAGAAAATGAATCCAACTGAAAAACAATACTTTACTCAATATACAGGCAAATATTTAATTTATTTCAATTTTTGATTATTTAATTTGAAACAACACATTGTTTACCAGTGAAATTAAATTCTTAAAATCTAGAAAAGCTTGATAATAACACTTAAAATCCAAGTGCAGGGAAATATTGATTGTGTAATTGATTCAACAATTGTGTAATTGATTGACATTCCATTAAAATTTGGCTAATAAGACTTTCTTGCCTTTTATCCTTATTTAATGTTTGTTCATGCTCACATAAGACTTTCTATAGAGGGTTAGATCAATTATCTACAGTTCTAATTTTGCCAATTCTCTTTTTTATCACTGCTCAATCCTAAGGGAGGGAGGTGCCAGAAAATGAATGTGCATGGGTCAGTACAAATTTATTCACCTAAGGAGTTTGATGAAAATGTTAATTCCAGACCACAAATAATTTACTCTATTGTAATTTAGAGTTTGAAGACTGCTCATGTGCATTGAGCATAATATAGTGTGTAAGAGCCTGAGTTCTGGCATTAGAGTATTTGTCTGGCTTCAAAGCTTGCCTTGCTACTTACGGGCTGTGTGATCTTGCTGAAGTTACTTAACCTTTCTAAGTCTTAATTTACTCATTGATAAAATGGGAATTGTAATAGTATCCACTTCACAGGGTTGAAATGAGAGAGTGTGTATGAAATACTAAGCATATAGCCTATCATATAATAAGCAATAAATACTAGTCATTATTAAGTACTAGATTATAAACACCACAAGGAACATAACTGTTTAATCACAAATGAATCTGCTCAGTGACTAGTAGAGTGTCTGGCATAGAGTGCACAGTTAATAATTGTTGAATGAATATACAAATGATGGCATATCCTCTTAATTTTAGACATTATCCCTCTTTTATCATGGCTGTATAATACAACACTAAAAAATCACTTTTGTAACTTCTCTAAACACTGCAGTAAAAAAAGTTTGTATCTATTTCTGTGGTATATTGGTCAGAATAAACAAGGTTTTGCTATATTAACAACAACCACAAAATCTCAGTGGCTCAACAACAAGACTTAATTCTCCCTCATGCCATATGTCCCATGTGGATTAGCAGGAACCTCTCCTTTCTAACCACTTAGGAAACCAGGGTGACAGCGGCTTCACTGTTTTGTAGATACAGTACCAAGAACAGATGGTCCTAACCATCAACACAAAAGAAAGAAAATGTATGGAATGGGAGAAAGTATTTGCAAAAGATGCAATTGACAAGGGGTTGATATCCAAAGTATGCAAATGACTTATATAACTGAATATCAAAAAAACCAACAACCCAATCAAAAAATGGGCAGAAGACCTAAATAGACATTTTCCAAAGAAGATATACAGATGGCTAACAGGTACATGAAAAGGTGCTCAGTATCATTAATTATTAAAGAAATGCAAATCAAAGCCACAATGAGGTATCACCTCACACCTGTCAGAATGGCTATCATAAAAAATCTACAGATAATAAATGCTGCAGAGGATGTGGAGAAAATGTAACCTTCCTACACTGTTGGTGAGAATGTAAATTGTTGCAGCCACTGTGGAAAAGAGTATGGAGGTTCCTTAAAGAACTAAAAATAGAACTACCATAAGATTCAGCAATTCTACTCCTGGGTATATATCCAGAAAAAACAAAAACTCTAATTTGAAAAGATACATGCATCCCAGTGTTCATATCAGCACTACTTACAATAGCCAAGATGTGGAAGCAACCCGAGTGCCCATCAACAGATGACTGGCTGAGGAAGGTGTGGTATATATATATACAATGAAATATTACTCAGCCATAAAAAGAATGAAATAATGCCATTTGCAGCAACATGGATGGACCTAGAGAATATTATGCTGAGTGAAATAAGTCAGACAGAGAAAGACAAATACTGTATGCTATCTCTCGTATGTGGAATATAAAAAAATAATGCAAATGAATGCATATACAAAACAGAAACAGACTTGCAGACATAGAAAACAAACTTATGGTTACCAAAAGGTAGAGGGAGAAGGGGGGGAACAAATTGTGGTATGGGATTAACAGATACAAACTACTATACATAAAATAGATAAGCGACAAAGATTTACTATATAGCACAGGGAATTATACACAATATCTTGTACTAACCTATAATGGAATATAAAAAAAAATGAATCACTATGTTGTATACCTGAAACTAACACAGAATTATAAATCAACTATACTTCAATATACAAAAAAAGAAAAAGAACACATGGCCCTCCCATTTTCTCAGCTGCTGTGGTAGGGGCAGAAAAATCTGGAGTTCTGTATGGGGAAATACATTATTTGGTAAGTAAGTAATACACATCTCTGTGATTACATGTGACTTCCTCTCAGAAACTATTGGCTGAAAATAGACACCTGCTGAATAATTGAAGAGGAGAGGGAAATGTAATTCCTCAGAGGGCTTGGAGGGAAAGGAAAACTAGTGATGCATGAGAAGTCAGAAATGTTTACCACAGAGGAGAAGTTTTGTGCGCATTTTCAAAGATAATTTGTCTTTTGCATATCAAAATCACACTTGTAGTCAATGGAGGCTGTATCTTTATTCATTTTTTTCTGTGATATTTGTTAGGTGGCTCTACTCATTGTAAAACACTATCACTGAATATACCAACACTTTGAATATCCATTTGTTTGATATTTTAAAAATGTTGGAAAATATACGTACAATAAAATTTACAATTTTAACCATTTTCAAGTACAGTTCAGTGGAATTAAGTATATTCACTTTATTGTACAACTATCACCACTATCCATCTCTTGAACTTTTTTCATCTTCCCAAATTGAAACTCCATACCCATTAAACAATAACTCCCAATCTCTCCAACCTGTCCCTGGGAATCATGATTCTACATTCAGTTTCTATGAGTTTATCTACTCTAGATAACTCATATAAGTGAAATCATCCAGTATTTGTCCTTTTGTGACTAGCTTATTTCACTTAACAAAATGTTTTCAAAGTTTATTGATGTTGCAGCATATGGCAGAATTTCTTTCCTTTCTAAGTCTGAATAATATTCCACTGTATACATGTATGTATGCATATACCACATTTTGTTTATCCACTCATCCATCAATGCACTGTTGGGTTGCTTCCACCTTTTGGCTATTGTGATTAATGCAACTATGAACATGGGTGTACAAATATCTGTCGGAGTTCCTGCTTTCAATTATTTCAGCTATATCCTCTGAGCCTTGGCAGCAGCTTGGAGTGAAGGCTTAAAGTCTTAAGTCTTTTCTGGGCATCTGTCCTCCCTGGGCCTATATATGTGCTTCCCCCATCCCACTCCACCCCCAATTTCTTCCATATTCAAGGCTGCTTCTAAATGTTTAAATTTTCTAAAGAATCTAATCACATTTTCTTTGAAGGGTCTTAGATGTTCTATTGCATTTCTCTACTGTAATCTCCTGCCCCTAAACATCCTCAGGCCTGCCGTTCCCTTGCAGCTTTTACAAGCAATAGTGGGTTCCATCACCCTGAGAACTGAACTATGCCACCATTCCCCATGTAAGCTCTGAGTTAGCCCAGACAGAGACAAATCATTCAGTTAGCTTACATGCATGTTAGAATGTTGTAACTATGTTCTACTTTGCTCCTTATGGCCTAAGGGAAAATAATCAGGAATTGGGCTACATCTTCCTGGCTGCACTGTGCCAGGAAAGGCATGCGGCAAAAGTGAGTAAAAATGCCACAAAAGCAGTTTTGAGTATGACTTTTTCTTGATTTGGTATTTCCCTGGTTGCTGTAGATCTTTGAGTAGTTCCCGGAGCTCCTACAAAGTTATTTTAATCAGTCTATAGTTTTGTTTGTTTGTTTCTTTTAACATTTCTGTGGAGGAATGAGGGCCTGGAGCTTCCAAATCTGCCATCTTGCTGATGTCTGAATATCCATTTTCAAATTTATCACTCAAGTGATATCTTGTAAAACAGTCACTGAGGCTTGACAATAGCAATCCTAAATTATTCTGCATAAGTTGATAGAAAAACATTGTTCATAAAACCTATTATACAAGAAATTAAAGATCAATCTTTAACACATTGGCAATTATTAAATTCTGCACACAGCCTGTGATTGGTAGTACCTGCCCAGAATTTCATTTCTTTTCACTTGGTAATTACAGTTGAGTGACATGGTAGCTTTCTCTCAAGTCTTTTCCCTTTACATCATGGCTGCTTTTGCAAGCCTTCTTACTCTTTAAGATAATCTTTACCAGCCAAGTGAAATGAACTTGCAGTCTGGCAACAAAAGAAAAAGTTAAGAGGTTCTAGTATACTTGCTATGTCAAAACCTTCTCTTCCTTTACTAATTTTTAATTTTTCTATTTTTTCACTGTAACAAATTTATTGCATGAGAACCTCTCAGCAATATAAATTTCATGGACCTTGGATTTTATCACTTCTCTTATTTTAGTGGCTCTCTCTTTTACAATTACTGTCTTGTTAGCTTTTCTTAAGATAAGATAGAGCCTAATTTCTGCAGTTTTGGGGAGTTCTATGTTGCTTTTCTTACTGCTGTGTTCCTCATCTAATGATATCTTCCTCTTATCTTGGAACTATGGTAAAAACTATTTGTTCTCAGCAATTACCACTTTATTGTTGTTTGTCTTGTTTTCATTGATTTACCCATGTCTCATGTTGTCACATACACTGTATGTGAAGATTTCTTTTTTAAATTTTCTATATTATCCAGCACACTATTATGACTATTGCAATGAACCACTTATATTTATTTTTTCTTTTATTTATTAATTTTTTATTTTGGTCCTTTTCAAACTCTTTCCAAATGTTTTTATTTATTTAATCAA
>NW_020172985.1:1698729-1699013 GCF_003031525.2 Neophocaena asiaeorientalis asiaeorientalis | reverse complement strand
TTGATTTACTATATTATATTAATTTCAGGTGTACCACATAGTGATTCATAATTTTTATAGATTATACTCCATTAAAAGTTATTATAGGATAATGGCTAATTCCTTGTGCTATATAATATATCCTTGTTGATTATCTATTTTATACATAATAGTCTATATCTCTTAATACCATACCTCTAATTTGTCACTTCTCCCCTTTGGCTAAACATTGGTAACCACGAGTTTGTTTTCTATATCTGTGAGTCTGTTTCTATTTTGCATATACATTCATTTGTATTATTTTT
>NW_020172985.1:1655294-1698277 GCF_003031525.2 Neophocaena asiaeorientalis asiaeorientalis | reverse complement strand
TAGGTGTGAGGTGACATTTCATTTTTGATTTGCATTTCTCTAATAATTAGCGATGTTGAGCATCTTTTCATGTACCTGTTAGCCATCTGTATATCTTCTTTGGAAAAAATGTCTATTCAGGTCCTCTGCCTATTTTTTTGTTTGGATTGTTTGCTTTTTATGACATTGAGCTGTATGAGCTGTTTATATATTTTGGATATTAACTACTTGTTGGTCATGTCATTTGCAAATAATTCCTACCATACCGTAGGTTTTCCTTTTGCTCTGTCAAGGGTTTCCTTTGCTCTGCAAAAGTTTTTTTTATTTTTTATTAGTTTTTTTAAGATGTTGGTTGTAGGAGTTTATTAATTTTATTTGTTTTTTTTTGCTGTGTTGGGTCTTTGTTTCTGTGCGAGGACTTTCTCTAGTTGTGGCAAGTGGGGGCTACTCTTCATCGTGGTGCACAGGCCTCTCACTATCGCAGCCTCTCCTGTTGTGGAGCACAGGTTCCAGATGCACAGGCTCAGTAGTTGTGGCCCATGGGCCCAGTTGCTCCGCAGCACATGGGATCGTCCCAGACCAGGGCTCAAACCTGTGTCCCCTGCATTAGCAGGCAGATTCCCAACCACTGCACCACCAGGAAAGCCCGCAAAAGTTTTAAAGTTTAATTAGGTCCCATTTGTTTATTTTTGCATTTATATTTTTTTGTCTTAGGAGACAGATCCAAAATAAATTGGTGTAATTTATGTCAAAGTTTGTTCTGCCTATGTTCACTTCTAGGAGTTTTATGGTGTCATGTCTTACATTTAGGTCTTTAATCCATTTTGAGTTTATCTTTGTATATGGTGTCAGGAAATGCTGTAATCTCATTGTTTCACATGTAGCTGTCCAGTTTTCCCAGGACCACTTATGGAAGAGACTGTTTTTTCTCCATGTATATTCTTGCCTTTTTTGTCATAGAATAATTGACCATATAAGTGTGGCTTCATTTCTGGGCTCTCTATTCTGCTTCATTGATCTATGTGTCTGTGTTGGTGCCAGTACCATGCTGTTTTGAAGACTGTAGCTTTGTAGAATAGTCTGAAGTCTAGAAGGGAGATACCTCCAGCTTTTTTTTTGGTTTTTTTCTCAAGATTGCTTTGACAATTCAGGGTTCTTTGTGATTCCATATAAATTTTAGAATTATCTGTTCTAGTTCTGTGAAAAAATGTCATGTGTATTTCAATAGGTATTGCATTAAATCTGTAAATTGTTTTGGGTATTATGGCCATTTTAACAACATTAATTCTTCCAATCCAAAAGCATGAAGTATCTTTCCATTTATTTGTACCATCTTCAATTTCCATCATCAGTGCTTTATAGTTTACAGAGTATAGGTCTTTATCCTACTTGGGTAAGTTCATTTCTAGTTATTTTACTGTTACTAATGCAATTTTAAATAAGTTTTTAAAATTTTTCTTTGTGATAATTTATTATTATTGTATAGAAGCACAACAGATTTCTGTATATTAGTGCCTAACAGGAAGTACATCACACCTCTGTCTACACAATAGTCCCATGAGAGGGTGGTGAGAGCCACTGGGCAGAGGGGAAGTTCCAGTTCACAACTGTATCCAGCTGTAGCCCTTCCACTCACAGCTCCATTCCCTATCAAGGAAGTAGTTGCCAGCAAAACCTGAGGAAAGACTCAAATTGCATGTAAGTCAAATCTAGCTCTCCCACCAAAGGCATTGGGCACACACAGCCTATATAGGATGCTCCCATGTAAGAACAGCCCTTCAAGATCACAATAGGTAACTGTTTTACTTGAAATCATATGTTGCAGAGAAAGTTAAGCAATATAAAAAGGCAGAGAAACTGCTCTCAATTCGAAGAACAAAAGAAAAATCCTGAAAAAAATAATGAAACAGAAATAAACAATTCACCAGATAAACAATTCAAAGTATAGGTTATAAAAATGTTAACAGAAGTAGGGAAAATAATAAATCTACACAGTATTAATTTTAACAAAGAACTAGAAAACATTAAAAAAGAAACCCAAACAGAAATAAAGGTTTCAAAAGCTGAAATATAAAAACATACTAGGCAGAATGAAAAGCAGACTAAGTGATACAGAAGAGTGCATACATGATCTGGAAGACAGAATAATGGAAATCACCCAATCAGAACAGCAGAAAGAAAAACAAAGTTAAAAAAAATGTAGTAATCTAAGAGACCTCTGAGGTAACATTAAATATACCAACATTCACATTATAAGGGTACTAGAAGGAAAAGAGAGAGAAAAGGGAATCAAAAATATATTTGAAGAAATTATGGTTGGAAATGTTCCAAACATGAAGAAGGAAACAGATATCCAGACACAGGAAGCACATAGTTTCTCAAACAAGATGAACCCAAACAGACATACACCAAGACATATCATAATTAAAATGGCAAAGGTCAAAGATAAAGAGAGAATTCTAAGGCCAGAAAGAGAAAAATAAAGAGTCATATATGAGGGAATCCTCATCAGGCTATCAGCTGATTTTTCTGCAGAAATACTTTGCAGGCCAGAAGGGAGTGGGATAATATATTCAGTTTGCTGAAAGGGAAAAACCTGCAACCTAGGATACTCTACCCAGCAAGATTATCCTTGAGAATGGAAGCAGAAATAAAGATCTTCCCAGATAAGCAAAAACTAAAAGAATTCATCAATACTGAAACTACCCTAAAAGAAATGCTAAGGAGTATTCTCTAAATGGAAAAGAAGTAAGAACACATAAGAAAGGGGAAATCCCTCTAAGAAAGACAAATATATAGTAAGAATTGAGGATCAACCACTTAAATATAACAGTACATAGATTAAAAGAAAAAAATGTAAAAGAAATTATAACTACAATGAACAGTTAAGGGATAAGAATGAAGATGCAAATATGAGTTTTATTTTTATAGACTCCACCCCATGATGGAGTCCTTTCCCCTGTCCTGGCTACCCTAGATCCAGTGCTGTGCTGTGTCATGTAGTGAACTGGTTCTGCATGTTCCCTTAGCTCAGGCTGGGGCACAGTGATGTGGTGGTGGGAAACTTGGCAGCCACTAGGGCATACCTCTATCTGCCTTTCCTTGGGGCTAGTCAGTGTGCATGCATGCCTCACAAGCATACTTCAGGGTTCTCCAGCCTTTCTATCAGTAGTCTTCCAACAAGCCAAGGGGGTTTGTCTCCTCTGTGTATGACACCAGGACTGGGATGACCACTAGGTGGCTCAACTTGCTCACTCCCCAGAGCAGGTGTCCACTCATGTAACCTCCCTTTTCCTCTGAGTTCTCTCCCAGGGAAAGATGTCCTGACTCGCTCACTTTTCTTCCCTTTCTACCCTATTACATGTGTATTTTTCTTACAGCCTTGTTTGTACAAGTGTCCTTCTGCCAGTTTCTGGTTAGTTTTCAGTGAGAATTGTTCCACATGTAGGTGTGATTTTCATGTGTTCATTGGGGGAGATGAGCTCCACATTCTCTTATTCGGCCATCTTCATCTCCAACCTCTTAACCATTGTTTATTGAAGTCATACAACAGGTGAGGCATTCTGCTTTGCACATTTTTCATTTTTTATGTAGGCAAAACAAGTCAGGAGAGGCTAAGTGACTTGTCAAAAGGCAGTACCTGGATGGAAATCTAAGTCTAGCTGACCACACAGCTAGTGTTTTTAATCAATTTGCTGTGCTAAGTTTACTATAGGTACTCAAAGGTTTATTCTGTAAGTTATCTTATATAACCAACAAAAGAAACAACAAGCAGAAATCTCCACATTGAACACAAGTTCCCTCAAATAACAAAATAAACACATAAGTGTAAAAGTCTAAAATTATTATGAGCATTTTTTTCCGTTTTAAATTGATTTTCATTGTAAAATTGAGATACAGAATGAAGAATAGTGCTTAGTAAGATCATCTGCTTTGGTCATTTTACTGGCTTGTCCCTTTCTTTACATTTTGGGGTGTGTGTATGTACCTGTTCAGTTGATATCCACTATATCCAATCCTTCATAAGAAGTGTTTCATGGAAATAAATTAATATTTTCATAACATAAAACATAACTTTTGCTTCATTTAGTCCAGAGTTTTGGGACCTAGGATAGTCTCTCCATCTCCTACAACTCATTTACAACCCTATGGTGCTACTGACTTGAAAATTGATGAAGAGAATTTATAAGGATATTTTATCACTTATTAAATATCTCATTATAGGGCTTTCCTGGTGGCGCAGTGATTGAGAGTCCGCCTGCCGAAGCAGGGGACACGGGTTCGTGCCCCAGTCTGGGAAGATCCCACATACCGCAGAGCGGCTAGGCCCATGAGCCATGGCTGCTGAGCCTGCGTGTCCAGAGCTTGTGCTCTGCAACGGGAGAGGCCACAACAGTGAGAGGCCCACATACCAAAAAAAAAAAAAAAAATCTCATTATAATAGGGAAAATACATGAAAAAAATACCTATTATACTATTAATTTACAGGAAACTTAGAAGACAAAGAAGCAGTTAAACCATACTATGGGAATGCAATAGGCAAAATCCATGCTGTAGGACACTACAGAAAAAATAATCCAGTATCTTCAACTGCAAAGAGGAAAAAAAGGAGATAGTAGTCTATAGATTAAAAGAGAGTTAAAAGAAATATTAAAAATAGGTAAAACTGAGCTATAGTGTTTATGTATGAAAACTTGTTAGATAAGTGTATAAAGATAAATAACAAAGTGATTAATTGTTCAGGTTAGCAGTTACCTTTAGGGGACAAAGCACTGGAGAGTGCTTTTAGGGGGGTATGCTAGTTTTATAGTACTACTGCAACAAATTTCCACAAATTTGAGGCTTGGAATAAGATAAACTTATTATCTAAATTTCTGAAGGTTAGATCTCCAAAATGGGTCTTATGGGGCTAAAATCAAAGGACCAACAGTGTCATGCTCCCTCCAGAGGTTCTAAGGGAGAATCTGTTTCCTTCTCATTCCAGCTTCTAGAGGCAGCTGGTATTCCTTGGCTTGTGGCCCCTTTCTCTGTCTTCAAAGCCAGCGGTGCAGCATCTTCTCTTCTTTCTGAACTTCTGCCTCCCTCTTGTAAGGATCCTTGTGATTACATTGAGATTATCTAGGATAAACCCTGAATTATTTTGGAAAATATTCCTTCCCATCTCAAGATCCTTAATGTCATCACATCTGAAAATCCCTTTTGCATTGTAACTTACCATATTTATAGGCTCTGAGGATTAGAATATGAACCTTTTTAGGGAGATGAGGAGCATTATTCAGCCAACCACAGTGGCTAATAAAATTCTGTATCTTGACCTGGTTGGTGTTTATGAGTATGTCAGAATTGGAAGATATATCAACACATACACATACACACACACACACACACACACACACACAGAGCATACCCAATTAAATTTGAATTTCAAATTTCAAATAATATATCATTTTTTGTATGAATATGTCTGATGCAATATTTGGTATATAATTTTCGTTAAAAAATGTGACTCATTGTTCATCTGGAATTCAAATTTAAATGGGTGTCATGACCTGAATGGGAAGGAAGTCCAAAAGGGAGGGGATATATGTATATATATTGCTGATTCATTTTGCTGTACAGTAGAAACTAATACAAAATTGTAAAGCAACTCTATTCCAATAAAAATTAATTTAAAAAATTTTAAATGGGAGTCCCATATCTTTATGTCAATACTGCTTAAAATAATTAAGGTGGACATTTGTTTTATGTGGGTTTGTTATTTTTATTATACCTAATAATAAAGAGTTAAAATATTTATACAAGTATATGTATTGTGTATGTAACCAGCATACACACCCACACACTCTATATATATACCACTTCAGCTCTATTTTATCCTTTTGTCAAGAATGATTTTCTCCATATAACTGCATGAATGCCTCCTTGTAATTCTGTAATTATTTGCCTTTATGGCATGCCATCAAGTACACCAAACTCACAAAGCAAAATTCATCTCTCATCTCTATTTATCAAATTGCTTTCTTTTTCTTCAGAGAACTTATCACTTTTGGAAAATATTTTTTAAATTATCTGGCCACTGATATATAGATGTAGCTTAGCCAAATTCTCCCTCTTTGTTTCCTGTTGGTGCAGCAGACATCTTGCAGTGATGTGAATGAAAGCCATATGACAATGTTTGCTGAGCAAGATGAAGGAATAAACCTAGGCCCTGATGATTTCCTTGAACAGCTGTAAACAGACCTGTTCTGCCTGATTTCGAAGTTTCTATTTATTGGGAAAAAGAAACCTTTAAGTTTTAACAAAATATGAAAATCTATAATTAAAAATTTAATTCCTTAAAAAGTGAAACTGAATTCTCTAAGACAACATCCTAAATGTATTGTCACGTGGAATTTTAAAGAAAAGGAGAGCTCACATTTGCCATGGTTTCTCAGTTGAAAGAACTATGTTGTGCATTCTAGAAGGCCAGACAGAGATAAAAGCAGATAGTGCCATAGGAAAAAGGAAACAAAGCATATTATATGCATGTTTGAGGTAATGGTAGTCTATATCCTTTGATTTACAAATTACTTGAAAGTCTGTTAATTAGTTATACTTCAATACATCTATCTATAATTAAGCCTTGACTCTGTGGTTTAAGGAAGTTTGATATTTATGATATATTTTCTTAGTTTCTCATATTGCTTCTAAGTTATTTTTCATAATGCTTTATATTTCATGTGGCTGCACTTTGAAAATAAACGTGTATCAATCTGAATATCTCATCATTTGACAGCTGCCATTTTGATAAGTCGACAGTTTGTCTTCTATACACAGTTAATAACATAACCACAGACTCATAATATTCTTACAGTGCATCTTTTATGATGGAATAATTTTTACCAAATTACTGTCAACAAGTATGACTGATAAGTTTCACTTTTACATTACTTAAAAGTAATATTAACACTTTTTAGATTAAATTTAATAGTGAATTTTGTCATGTATTCTTTCCCTTGCTCAGTCTATGATGGTAGGACAAGAAAATTTCTTTTAAATGAAATACAGTTTTAATAATTGAAAGATAGGCACCCAAGATCATGTTCTAAGGTTTCAATTCTTATGAATTTACATATAGATATTTAAAGGCTTGTCAGTTTCACTGTTGTTTTTTTCCTAAGTAAAAAATTATTTGTAGAATATCACCAGGCATTGTAATTTACACATGATAATTCTGTTGTAAGTATATCTTACTTAAACTTACCTCCCTTTATAATAAGATGTATATTTAGTGTTAAAATAAGATCTTGAAAATTTATAGGACTCTAAGAAAGGAAACATACATTAATGTCTCTTCAATTTGAGTACCAAATAATTACCTTTTAGGTCATTGTCTTGGTATCTGCTTGTGAAACTACCACTAACATGAGTATTTTCCTTTTATAAAACATGTTGTATTTATTTTATAAAATATTTGCTGGTTCAGGATGGAAGTAGGCCCAACAGCTTCAGAAAGTGATATACTATAGAAGCCCATCTGTTTGGTAAGGATATATAATAAAATCTTGATCCAGGTACACAGCATGAATATCCCTAGTAAGATTAGTGTTGTGGTTAATGTTTAAGTTCCTAAGACCAAATACTTCTGTTTTGCTATGAAGAATGTAGGTAGATTAATAATACTAGTTATAATGGTATGCCTTTCTATAAGACCTTTGAAGCATTATGGAAAAACTAGAGTAACAATAAGCTTACAATAAAGATCACTTAAAAACTCTTCAGTGATGTAGGTACTAGGTCATAAAAGTTTTAAAGAGCAATTTTGAAAATAAGAACTGAGAAAGGACAGCTTACCTAGACAAGACATAAAAATATACTGGAAAGAGAAGCATGAACCAGACTTCAGTGAATTGTATAAATTACTATGTTTTTTCCAACTTTACTTGCTATTATTAATTATACTTAGGATTGACCTATACAAGGAATAACTCCATGAATCTATGTTACAATTTGACATAGTAATGAAATATGAAAAGTAAATCAATATTCCTGTCTTGAATTATCTCTATGACTCCAAACTGGTTATAAGGAATATGTCTACTCACTTAACTTAGTTTAAAAGAGTTCACTTACTATTATTCTCATGGCAATTGCAATATAACTGAAAACAAGGAGACACTACAAACTCAAGGTGAAACATATTACATAATAAATATAAAAATAAGACTTTACCAGCAAATATTTGATAAAGCTGTTGAAATTTTAGTGATCATCTTCTGAACACACAGCTTGAGTTATCTAAAAATGGTAGATTAAAGTATATTTCAATGAAATTATATCTTGATTTAATTAGTTACTCACCATATGGATCTTCACAGTACCTCACTATACCCAGTAAGACTAAGAATGTTTGATGTTTCTAAAAAGAATGAGTTCAATCCATGAAATGCAGAGTTTCATTAAATAAGTCATGCTGGGTCCAAATTAGGTGGTAAACACTGATAGCAATAATTTGTGCGTAAAGGTAGAAAATAATGATTTGAACTTCTGATCATGAGCTTAAGGTTACTGGAGATGTGAAAAAAGAATGCTATTAGAAAGCCACATACGCTTTGGTGATTTCTGTCTCCTTTTGCACACAAGATATTAAGCTTGTGTAGTCCTTTCTCCAAAATTATGCTCTTTGTTGTATTGAAATCAGATGCCAAATGGGGTTTGTGTCTACAAGATCCATAAGACTAGCAAACAAAGAAGCATTTCTTTATGGGTACACTAGCACTTGCCACAGCCATTACCCCAGGGTTCAGTGCAGAGGAAGCAGGCAAAGACACCCATCTCCCAGTCTCCTTGAAAGAGGCTTAACTGCATATTTTATAAGCTGCTGCCTGAGGGTCCAGCTTCTAATTTAGCTTGCATCTAGGGATTGGTTGCAATCATCCCTGGAGACTAAGGACCCCAGCAGACATTGTTCATCACCAAGTGACCAGTATCTTCCTGAAAGGAGCATGTGCACATTTTTGGTGTCCCAGCTTCTGTGGCTTTTACCTGAGGAATGAATCCCAGATATCTTGTCTCTGATAGCCAACAAGGCTTGCATTCATGAGTCACACAGCACAGTAGCATACAAATAAGTAGTTCTTAACAGGCACACATGTAGACCAAAATATGCATCATAAATGTCCCAGAAGGAGAAGAGAAAGGAATAGAAAGTTTAATTAAGTAAATAATGACTAAAAGCTTCCCTAACCTAAGGAAAGAAACAGACACCTATGTCAGAAGCAAAAAAAAAAAAAAACAAATAAAATGAAATCAAAGAGTTCCATACTGAGACACATTATAATTACATTGTTTAAAGTTAAAAACAAGGAGATAATCTTAAAAGCACGAAGAGAAAAGCAATAGTGTCACACACAAGGGAACTCCCATAAAACTACAAGCAGAATTTTCAGCAGAAAATTTGTAAACCAGAAAGGAGTAGGATAATATTTTCAAAATGATGAAGGAAATTAACAAAAAAAACTCCTGCCAAACATGAAAACTCTACCTAGCAAAGCTGTCCTTCAGAACTTAAGGACAGATAAAGAGTTTTCCAGACAAAAGCTGAAGAAATGCATCACCACTAGACTAGCCTTATGAGAAATGTTAAAGGGGGTTCTTCAAGCTGAAGTGAAAGGATGCTAAATAACAACATGAAAACATATGAAAGTATAAAACTTATTGGTAAAGTAAATATATAGCTAAATTCAGAACACTTTCATATTTTAATAGTGCAGGGTAAATCACTTATAACTAGTATAAAGGCTAAAAGAATATTAAAATAACTATAAATATAATAAGTTGTTAGTAGATACACAATATTAAAAAGTGTAAATTGTGACTTCAAAGATGTAAAATGTGTGGGAAAGTGTAAAAATATAGATCTTTAGTATGTGTTCAAAGTTAAGTTGTTATCAGCTTAAAATAGACTGTTATACCTATAAGATGTCTTAGGTAAGCCTTATGGTAACCACAAAGAGAAAACCTATGGTACATACACAAAATATAAGAAGAAAGGAAACCAAGTATACCACTATGGAAAGTCGTGAAATCACAAAGGAAGAGAGCAGAGAGGAAGAGAGGAACAAAGGAATCACAAACAACCAGAGAGCAGTGAACAAAATGGCAATATTAAGTACATACCTATCAGTAATTACTTTACATTTAAATTGACTAAATTCTCCAATCAAAAGAAGTAGACTGGATGGATGGATTAAAAAAAAACAAGACCCTACTCTATGCTGCCACAAAAGACTCACTTCAGATTTAAGTGATAAAAACTTTCATGATGAAAGCTCTCAAAAAATTAGGCATAGAAGGAATATACCTCAACATAATAAAGGTTGTATATGAGAATCCCACAGCTATCATCTTACTCAATGATCGATAGCAGAAAGTTTTTCCTTTAAGATAAAGAACAAGACAAGGATGCCCACTCTTGACAGTTTTATTAAACGTAATACTGGAACTCTTAGCCAGAGCAATTAGACCATAAAAAGAAACAAAAGGCATCCAAATGTTAACTGAAGAAGTAAGTTGTCATTATTTGCAATTCACTGGCATTTTTCACAGAAATAGAACTAACAATCCTAAAATTTGTATGAAAATACAAAAGATTCCTAATAGCCAAAACAGTCTTGAGAAAGAACAAAGCTAGGAGTTTCATTCTTCCTGATTTCAAACTACTTTACAAAGCTATAATAATCAAAGCAGTATGGTATTGGCATAAAAACAGATGCATACATTAATGAAACAGAATAGAGAGCTCAGAAGTAAGTAGCCAAGACCATACAATGGGGAAAAGATTGTCTCCTCAATAAATGGTGCTGAGAAAACTGGAAATCCATATGCAAAAGAGTAAAACTGGACCTCTATCTTTTACTATACACAAAAATCAACTAAAAATGGATTGAGGATTTGAATGTAAGATTCAAAACTATAAAACTCCTAGAAGAAAAGATAGGGGGTAAGCTCTTTGACATTTTCCTTGGCCATTATGTTGTGGATTTGACACCAAAACAAAGGCAACAAAAGCAAAATAATCAAATGGGACTGTACCAAACTAATAAGCACAGCAAAGGCAACCATTAACAAAATGAAAAGGCAACCTATAGAATCAGAGAAAATATTTTCAAATCTCAAATCTGATAAGAGGTTAATATCCAAAATATACAAGGAACCCATACAACTCAACAAATAACAAAAGCAAACAACACAATTAAAATATGAGCAAAGGATCTGAATAGACACTTTCCCAAAGAAGACAGACATACAAATGGTCAATAGGTACATGAAAAGGTTTTTAATATCAGTAATCATCAGAGAAATACAAATGACCACAATGAGATATCAGCTCATACCTATTAGGATGGCTACTATCAAAGGACAAGAGATAACAAATGCTGTTGAGGATGTGGAGAAAAGGGAACCCTTTGCACACTGTTGGTGAGAATGTAAACTGTTACAACCACTACAGAAAACAACATGGATGTTTCTCAAGAAATTAAAAATAGACCTGCTATATGATCCAGCAATCCTATGCCTGCATATATATACAAAGGAAATTAAATAATTAGCTCAAAGAGATATCTGTAATTCCATGTTCCACTGCAGCATTATTCACAATAGCCAATGCATGAAAACAACCTAAGTGTTTGCTGACAGATAAATGGATAAATGAATTATATGTATGTGTGTGTGTGTCTGTGTGTATATATATATATATATATATATATAATTCAGCCTTAAAAAAGAAGGAATTCCAGTGATTTGCAACAACATGGATGAACCTGGAGGGTATTATGATATGGGAAATAAGCCAGAAAGACAGCATAGCAAAGACAAATACTACATGGTATCACTTACATATTGAACCTAAAAGAAACACACAAAAAAATGAACTCTTGGAAACAGAGAGTAGAAAAGAGTTAAAAGAAATAAGGAGAGGTTGGTAAAAGGAAGGAAAGTTTTTAGTTATGAGATGAATAAAGTCTGAGGATCTAATGTATATCATGGTGACTATAGTTGATAATACTTTATTGTATAATAGAAATTTGCTAATAGAATAAAACCTAAATGTTTTCATCAAAAAAGTAAAAAAACAAAAAAGGTAAAAAGTAGTTCAGAAGCCAAATGAGAAAATTAATTTTACTACTTTTTTCTAGTCACATATGTATTATCAAATAGATTCTCATGAAATGATAAAACAGTTACATTTATTTAATAGTAATTATAAAATTCCAATATGAAGCACATTTCTTTCGTTAGGAGAAGGTTTATATTTCTAATTTTATAAGGCTCAGGGGATTCAAAATGTTTTCAATCATCTCCATATGAGAATATATTCAGTAATAACTTGAATTAACTCAAATTGTATTTTCTGCTTTATTAGCTACAGTATACAATCCTCATCTGCTGTAACAAAATCATTATTCATTTATTTCCACTTTTGCTGCAAATAGACTCTTCCTGAAGCTTATGCAGAAAGTGTCTACTGTGGTATTTATTTGGGGCTGGGGTGGGTACTGATGATGATCCTTTAATAACTTCACTACTATGTTCTAATTCTCAAATGAATTCAAAAGTGAAACTTTTAATAGATTATTGTCCAAAAGATATGAAATTCCTGTAAATCCTGCTTTGAGATATGGGCAAATTTGGATATTAAGTCAATTGTTGTAAAGCTCATTTTATTTTCCTAAATTTCTCTGTTATTATACCATATGACATGGCTTCTCCTGTTCTAGTTTACCCTTAAGTTGACAATACCATCTCAAAAAAACACAATACTTGTAAGTTATTCTTTACTAGAACACGGGAAATATTCAGAAACGAGGAACTGCTATTTCCCAGAATTTTTCAGCTCCGCTTGCTTGTTATATTCTGTTTTACCCCAGGCACTCAACATTTTAGAGTCCCATTGTAGGCTTCTTCAGAACCCTGATGAATACTGACTGTTAAGAAGAACTGGGAAGAAAAAAGAAAAATAAAACCAAACTCACTGTATGACATTGGGCTTAATGAAGCCTCTACCTGAAAACCAATATTCTTTTAGAGAATTAAAAATATATTTCTGAAGAGAAACCAATTTATAGTTCATATTGTTTCCTTTTAGAAAATGCCTAGTAACATTTTATTTCCGTTTCTTTTTTTCAGGAATAACTCCCTTAGACTTTTGCATATGTAGTCTTCTTGGGAAGCCTGAAATTCCCAGGAGTATTTAATGAAGGGGAAATTATGCTTCTGTCTAAATAAGATTTGGTAGGTTGTATCACCATAATATTAAAGTGACCACAGACACATACCACAAACTCCGTCATTAAACTTGACACTAGTTAGTATAATCAAATGAACATGTTCTGAACGTTGAAAGTAAAAAAAAAAAAAGACCATTTATTGAAAAAGTTCTATGTAGTAGTTAGTACAAACCACATACTAAGTGCTTTATATATGCTAACTCACTGAATTCTCCCGTCAACTCTCTATGGAAGATATAATTGTTCTATTTAATCCAGGATTGTAGGAACAATTGGGTTCAGAATGTCAAAAATAGATCTAGCTACAATTTTAATTAACTTAGTCTTCAAGGGTTTTGATTGGAATTAGTGGGAAGATATTTTTGAATGCTTAAGCAGTAGAACTCTAGAGCCACAGCTGCTTTGGGCTTTGGCTATATATTCTCCCATGTTCTCTAAGATTAGGCACAGTTACAATCCTGTGTCACTCTGAATTTCTGTATATTTTAAATATGTTCTCTCAGTCTTGGCTCCAAGTCAGAATAATCTAGATAGTTTTGTATAAACAAATGGGGGTGTTACTCAAGAGACTAATAATTCTCAAGCTCTGGAGCTCTGGAGTTGCCATGACATATGTATTTGGAGAAAAGCTGTTGTGATAAATAGCCACTATAGAGAACTACAGTGTTACCGTAGTCAGCTGGTGACAATCTACACACCATTTTCTCATAATATTTTGCATAGTCCTCTGGTCCAGAGTTAGTCAAGGTATTGTTCACAGGCTTCTGACAACAAAAACTCCTGGAGTGCTATTTTAAAATACTGATTAGGGCCTCAACTCAGACCTGCAAAATCAGACACTATGGGGAAAAAGGAACCTAAAAATTTGCATGTCAAGTAAGCCCCACAGTGGTTCTTATGCTCACTTAAGCTTGATAAAAATTAATGTAGTTAAGGTATGGGTTTTAAAGTCATATGACTCTGAGTTTGAATTTCAGTTTTATTGCTGATCTGTTCCCAAGGCCACTATGCCCTTCATGTATTATTGCCAACTATTTGCTCATAGTGGTCTTTTAAAATACCTCCCTCCTGGTTATATAACCTTCTACTTACTAAAAATCTCAAGTAGGTAGTTGTCCATTACCCACTGGCTCAGGAAAATAAAAGTTCCCTTAATAGGTATTTCCATACCCTAATATCATTCACACTGCAGGGATGAAGTTGTTGAAATGAGAGATATTTTGCCTAGTTTTCCCACACGTGTCCTGCCAGGACATATTCCTCAATCTTTTTCCATAAACATAGTTGAAATTTCTACACTGCCTAAACAGACGTCTGATGTCAGCATTTCTTTGATTCTTTTGCTTATACTATCTTTTAAAAAGCAATAGAGAAAAATCAATTAAAATGTGCTTTTTATTCCTATGCTAGTCCAGTCATAAGAGAGACCATCAGGTATGAGATTTAATAGCTTTTCATGGAGGTTAAAAATATAATTAAAATTTATATGAATGTCTGCTTTGAAAGCACTGATCAAACTTTGTAGAGAGGCCAGATTTTCAGTTAGCACGTTGATTTGGTTTTCAAACTCAACTTACCCAATGTTCCAGTTGAAAACATCAACTCATATTAGGAGTTATTGGGAGATACCCATACCTAGCCTGACAGGAATTAGAGGCAGTGTTTTTCAAAGTCTGACTATTAGGCTACTTGCACAAGGGAAAATTAATTGAGGTGTTTTTAAAAATTCAAAATAATGGGCCCCTCCCCAAACCTAGTGAATCCAGGGAACCACTGTGGACTTGACCTGGAAACATGCATTTTAATAAACAAGTACAAAGTATACTATAGTCTGAGCATGGTTGGATAGAGGCAAAGAACATGGGTATGTCTGTTAGATGGACCTGGACAAAATCCCAGCTCCCTCACATCCTAGCTGTACCATGCTGCACATCCCTTCTGTGTACTATGCTCCTCCTTGCTCTGATTTTCTCTCTTGCTCCTCTCTATGTAACTGTCTATCTGCTCAAGCTCAGCTAGATAGTTTCTTCTTATCCTCTTTTCCTTAACAAGGAAAAGCCCCTCAGTGTGTATTATTACCCCCATCTCCCCAACTCCCCCTGTCTTCTGAATGTGTGCAGGGCAGTTATCCAACTGGCATTCATCTTGTCACTTCTTACCCAACCTATGTTCCATCCTCAGTTTCCTAAACCAACATGACCTCTTGTCTTTTTCCCTAATTATGGTTGCCATCAGGTAGGCACTCATTGCTCTGGATTTTCAGAGGCATCATACTGGATATTTTTTAAATTCTCCAGTTTCTAGTCCTTGTTATTACTTGAACTAAATGGGAACAGGAAGTCAATGAAAGACTTTAGTACTAACGTTATAGCCCTCCCTCTAGCAGCATACACGGCTGTCCCATTCCATCTCCCTTACCATGTGCCCCTGATCCCCAGTACCAATGCCTCTCAACCTCTTGTCCCATAGCAGCAGGAGAGATCACATCTTGTAGGAGTGAATGACATGGGTCATGATGCCTTCACTCGAGGTTGATGTAAGCCTAGCCTTAGTGGACAGGCAGAGATGCAGGGAGGCAGCAACAGGAATGAAGACATGAAGATTGTCCTGGGGACCAGTATAGTGATAAAAATACTGTCAACATTGTCTCATTGTTTTCCCAAGTATGGCCCTTGCACCAGTTGTTTGGAATTACCAGTGGTGCTTAGTTAAAATGTATATTCCTACACCTCACCTTAAGTCTACTAGCCCAGAAACCCTAAGGGTGTATCCAGAGAATCTGCCATTTCATAAGCTTTCTAGTTGATTGTGCTGAACAGTAGTGATTGATAACACTCTTCTAGTTGATAAATAGTTTGAGAGGTAACTACAGGACCCTAGAGAACTGATATCACAAAGAGTTGAGAGCTGATAAAGTAGATAGTATTTAAGTCTATCAAAACAACTAAAACAATGCCTTGGTCTTAAATAAATTGTAAGCCTTTTATACATTACACAAATATATATATATATATATATAGATATACATATATATATAAAGATATCTATCTTTTATCCATCTAGATAGATAGATAGGTAGATAGATAAATATAATTACAGTGCACATGGAGGACTATGCATACATCTATTTCAAGTAACCACAAATACACACATTGTTCAGATTTTAGTTTCTAAATACCATTATCCAATAAAAGGAACCAGAGATTCTAGGAGAAATTAATGGTTCCAGGAGTAGAGGAGGAAAAATACAAGATGAACTTGGAGCATTGTGTTGTGCCAGAAAGTAATGAAGGGCTAGGAAATTAAAAGACTGGAGGGTGTCCAAAGGACACAGGAACAAATCTGAAAGAACTCCTAAGGGGCAAGACTGGAACAATTGGAGAAAGAAAATAATGAATGATATTATTAGATTATAATTAAGATAATGAATATCCATGAATGCATTCTGAAATAAGTAAATGTTTGAATAACATAAATATGGGTGAGAATGGACAGGTATTCCTTATAGGATGATTCTGATCAATAAATGTAGAAGGTCAGTACCACACTGTTTTGATTACTGCAGCTTTGCAGTATAATCTGAGGTCAGGGAGCCTGATTCCTCCAGCTCCATTTTTCTTTGTCAAGATTACTTTCACTATTTGAGGTCTTTTGCGGTTCCATACAATTTATTTAAAAATTTGTTCTTGTTCTGTGAAAGATGCCATTGGTAATTTGATAGGGATTGTATTGAATCTGTAGATTGCTTTGCGTAGTAAAGTCATTTGGATAATATTGATTCTTATAATCCAAGAACATGGTGATTCTTTCTGTCTGTGTCATCTTTGACTCCTTTCATCAGCATCTTATAGTTTTCAGTGTACAGGTCTTTTGCCTCTTTAGGTAGCTTTATTCCTAGGTATTCTACTCTTTTTGATGTGATGGTAAATGGGATTGTTTCTTTAATTTCTCTTTTTGATCTTTGGTTGTTAGTGTATAGAAATGCAAGAGATTTCTGTGTATTAATTTTGTATCCTGCAACTTTACTGAATTAATTGATGAGCTCAAGTATTTTTCTGGTAGTGTCTTTAGGATTTTCTGTGTATAGTACCATGTCATCTGCAAACAGTGACATTTTTACTTCTTCTTTCCAGTTTGGATTCCTTTTACTTCTTTTTCTTCTATGATGTCTATGGCTAGGACATCCAAAATTATGTTGAATAAAAGTGGCAAGAGTAGACAGAAATACAGATCAATGGAACAAGATAGAAAGCCCAGAAATAAACCCATGCACCTATGGTCAATTAATCTATGACAAAGGAGCCAAGAATACAAAATGGAGAAAAGAGAGTCCATTCAATAAGTGGTGCTAGGAAAACTGGACAGCTACATGTAAAAGGATGAAATTAAAACATTCTCTAACACCACACACAACAATAAACTCAAAATGGATTAAAGAGCTATATGTAGGACTGGATACTATAAATCTCCTAGAGTAAAACATAGGCAGAACATTCTTAGATATAAATCATAGCAATATGTTTTTGGTTCCATCTCCTAGAGTAATGGAAATAAAAACAAGCAAATGGGACCTAATTAAACGTAAAGGCTTATGCACTGCAAAGGAAACCATAAACAAAACAAAAAGACAACCTACAGAATGGGAGAAAATATTTCCAAATGATGTGACTGACAAGGGATTAATCTCCAAAATATACAAACAGCTCAGACAGCTCAACACCTACCAAAAAAAAAAAAAAACCACAAAGAAAACAACAATCAAAAATGGGCAGAATCCCTAAATAAACATTTCTCCAAAGAAGACCTGCAGATGGCCAAGAGACACATGAAAAGATGCTCAACGTCGCTAATTATTAGAAAAATGAAAATCAAAACTACAATGAGGTATCACCTTACACCAGTCAGAATGACCATCATCAAAAAATCTACAAATAGTAAATGCTGGAGCAGGTGTGGAGAAAAAGGTACCCTCCTACATTGTTGGTGAGAATGTAAATTGGTACAGCCACTATGGAGAACAGTATGGAGGTTCCTTAAAAAACTAAAAATAGAGCTACCATATGATCCTGCAATAACACTCCTGGCCATATATCTGGAGAGAACCATAATTTGAAAAGATTCATGCACCCCTATGTTAATTGCAGCACTATTTACAATAGCCAATACATGGAAGCAACCCAAATGACCATCAACAGACGAATGGATAAAGAAAATGTGGTACATATATACAATACAATATTACTCAGCCATAAAAAAGAATGAAATAATGTCATTTGCAGCAACATGGAGGGATCTAGAGATTATCATATTAAATAAGCCAGACAAAGGCAAACATCATATGATATTGCTTATATGTGGAATCTAAAGAAATGATACAAATGAACTTATATACAAAATAGAAAGAGACCCATAGATACAGAAAACAAACTTATGGTTACCCAAAGGGAAACGGGTGGGGGAGGGATAAATTAGGAGGTTGGGATTAACATATACACACTACTATATATAAAATAGATAACAAACAAGGACCTACTGTATAGCACAGAGAACTATACTCAGTATTTTTTAAAGAGGGAAAAGAATCTGAGAATGTTTATATATATATAAACTGAATCACTTTGCTGTGCACCTGAAACTAACACAACATTGTAAATCAACTATACTTCAACACAAAATAAAATAAATAAATAAATATAAATAAATAAATTAAATAAACATGAAAAAAATGTAGAAGGAATGAGAGAAAAGGAAAGCACTATTAGAATATTCTAGTAATAATTGCTGCAGGCAAGAGCCACAGGTGAATGCTAAAATTAGAGGGTGAAACTTTAAAGGGGAACATTCTGTTTGTGTAGCCTTACAATATCCCACTCCTACAGGTATTTGCTAACTACTGTGGTGCTTTTCACATATGTCCACAAAATCTTTGATACTCCTCCTTAAGGGAGGTGGAACCTAATTCAAAACCCCTTGAGTGCTGACTAGATTAAGTGAGCTGCTTCTAATAAATAAAGAATGGAAGAGGAAAATAGTAATTTTACACTGGGAAAACTACTAAACAAGGATCAATTTTAACATCATAAGTGACAAGTAATGTTGATATCATGTAGCCCAGAAATAATGCAATGAGAAGGGAATATTACATATATGTTATTCTTCCCAATAATCTATAATGTAAGTCCAAACATGACAAAATGTTAGCCTAATCAGACAAATCCAATTTGAGCAACATTGTATAAAATACCTAACTACTACTCTTCCAAAGGTCAAGGTCATGAAAGACATGGAAATTCTGAAGCACTATTGCAGATTGGAGGAGACTAAGGAGACATGAAATCTAAATGCAATGTGGGCTCTAGGATTGGATCCTGGAACAGAGAAAAGGTATTAGTGGAAAGACTGGTGAAATATGAATAGAGTCTGTAGTTTAATTAATAGTAATGTAACAAGGCTAAATTCTTAGTTTTGATAAATGAACCATGGCTATGTAAGCTGTTAACATTAGAAGAATTTGGGCACAGAGCATACAGTAACTTTGTTTACTGTCTTTGTAAGTTATGTAGGCCTAAAATTATTTCAAAATAAAACGTTAAAAAAGCATCATAGGAGAATCATGCAATTCAGTAATAAAAAAGTGAACTACTGATACATGCAACAACATGAATGAATTTTAAGGACTTTTCCTGAATGAAAGAAGCCAGATTCAAAAGAAAATTATATTAACATGAAATTTTAGAACAGGCTAAACTAATATGTAGTTATGAAGATCAGAATAATGATTGCCACTGAAGATGGGAATTGGCTGAATGAGGGTATAAGAGAACTTTCTGGACTGTTGGGAATGTCTTATATCTTGATTAAGGCATTGGATACATGAGTGCATATACCTGTCAAGAAGCATCATCTGGGGCTTCCCTGGTGGCGCAGTGGTTGAGAGTCCGCCTGCTGATGCAGGGGACATGGGTTCATGCCCCGGTCCGGGAAGATCCCACATGCCACGGAGCGGCTGGTCCTATGAGCCATGGCCGCTGAGCCTGCGCATCCGGAACATGTGCCCCGCAACAGGAGAGGCCACAACAGTGAGAGGCCGAATACCTCAAAAAAAAAAAAAAAAGCATCATCATCTGTATTCTTAGTATACGTGAATTTCACTTTGTGTAAATTATACATCCATTTAAAAAATGCTCTGCTTTTTGAAAAAATATGAACTTTACAAAGTGTTGGAATGGTTGAAATCCAGATTTATTGCTATATCTTGCCTCTGTGAATATTTGTCCTTTTCTGTTAGGAAACATAATCTATTCTTCACATCTATTTTGTTGATCAGGAGAAAATATATTCCCACAGCAGTATATATCACTCCAGTTACCCAGACTACTAAACTTCTTTTAACTGAATGACTTCTACTGTGTTTTTACCTTCAGATTTATTTACGGATTTCTATTCAGACAAATGCCTTCTGAGCAGGCACCTTACTTCTGTTCATTTGATTTCCCCTGACCACAGCAAACCTTTCCATTGCCCTATTCCAATCACCAAGTGTTTTATCTCACCAAATTAGTATGATACAATGTCAAGTTCACTTGGCTAACAGTAAGTTATAATAAGTCACTATCATTTGCAATTGTGTTTGTCATCAAATATGTTAGGAGACTATCGAGTTCTATATATAGAAAAGAGATTCAGGTCACAACATCCCTGTAAATATTTGTATATGTTAATATACCATGCTTCTCTTTATATGTTACAATAAAACCACACCAAAAAATATGGTAAATCAGCATTATTATTGTTCATTTCCTCCATTTGTACACTTGAAAATTTCTCAATAGAGAGTTGCAATGGGGCAGCAATAATAGGAATCATGTTTCTTAGACAATACCATCATAATTCTTCATTCATTTTGAGACATTCATTTATCTAAAAACAATTAATGTTTAATTGCTGCATAAACTAACTTAGAAATGCAAATTAGCACAGAAAGCAAACAAGTACGTGTTCATTAATATCTTTGTTATCACCATCTATTTAATTTAAAAACAGTTTTACTGAATGACAGCTCGCTAAATTTATAAATGGTTTTCTTAGTGGAAAATGTCCTGCAAGTGAGTTCAGCATCTGATAAAATTTCAGTTTGTACATAAACATGTTATCTGAACAAATTCTAGTATTTTCTAACTCATGAAAAAATCATTGCCAATATATGTAATGTTATTTAGTGGAAAATAGATAATTTTATATAAGTCCCTTTAAGTAAAATACTGTGTATTCAACAAAAAAATATGGCAATTACAATATATTACTGCAAATTTAGTCTTTAATATTTTCAGTTACTTTATCTTATTTGTTTTCATTTTTATTTGCCTTTTTGCATAATGATTTTTTTGCCTCATATAACTGAAAATTCACTATTTAAATTTTGCAACTAGAAGAAAGAAAAAACAATAAGTATTTTATAGTCCTGTGATTTTAAAAATATAGATTATATTATCTAAGCTATTTTAAACCTTGTAGAAATGATTTACACTTGGTATTTCTAATAGTTAATCTTTCAGGAACCAAAGTAGAAAGAAAATGTCTTCCAGGTTTATGATGTATAAAGTAGGGGATTTAAAAAAGAAGAATCCAGAAGCATTAAATTGAAGCAGAGGTTCATATGTGTTAGATAAGTTGTAATTGATCTTGTTAATGTTATAAAACAATCAGATTATTTTTCTTATTATCATGAAACCAAGCAATGTACATTATGAAAATTGATGTAGCAAATAGGTATAAAATTAGATCAAGTCCATATAAATATCAACATACCTACCTGTAGTGTATGTGTATGTTTGTGCAGAGCTCTTCTTTATCTATTTTATTCACTTGATGAAATGTAGAGAGAGATTTTAGTATCAACCCATATATTTTTATCTATGTCATGTCTGCATAGTATTCTGTTGTGTGGAAGTGTCAAAAGTTATCAGCCTGTATTTTTTTGATGAGAATTTCACTTATTTCCATTTTTTGGCTATTACGAAGGTTAATATATCATTCATGTATAAATATGTGTGCACATGTGATAGTGTTCCTATAGAATAATTCTCCAGAAAAATGAAATTACTTGGTCAAATGGTATGATGGATTTAAAATTTTGATAGATATTGAGGAATTTTCCTATAGAAAGGTATCACCAATTTAACATTTTTCCCCAACCTTGCTGACATTGGATATTTTCAAGCATTTTATTTTTTGCCAGTGTGAGAGGTGGAAAATGCATTTCATTGTGGCTTTATTTTTCTTTAATTATGAATGAGGCTAATCATCATCATCTATTAACCACTTATATTTCTTTTTATGAAAACTGTTCTCCTTTTCCCTATTGAACTATTCACTTATTCTTAATAGTTTTGTTGGAGTGTTTAGTTGTTCTTTTTAAATGATATAATTTTCTATAAAACTTTGCCTCTTTATTTTTATAAAAAATAAAGCCAAAATGTGTGCTTGATGTCAATTGTCGAAATTGATGCACCCTGATTTTTCCTGATTGGACACAGGCATGTTTAATAAATCTTTGCTGTATATATTATAGTCTTAGTATTACTTTCTTGATTTGCATGGAGAGGGGAGATAAAATGATTTGAACCTAATTATGTTTCAATATGCAATGTGGAGAATGATATTGTGTATGCTATTTTATGTTATATAAGTATACATGCATATATGTATTTTGTATGCATACATGTGTGTATTAAATAAGGGTTTCATGCAGGAGTGAATTCTGCATCTTACAATTCCTGTATCTGCAGTCTTTGGTGATCTTAATCTGGAGTTTGTTATTTCTGTTGATTTATCTTCAGTGTCTTATTTCATTGTGTGTTTTGCAATTGTTTTTTATTGTACCTCATTTTTTATGTGTTAGTGGGGACACGTTGAGATCTGAGATTAAAGAGTATTCTGCTAGAAAGAAGCTGCATTTACTTCATCTGCACATCTGGGGACACAATCACTTCAAGCCTTTTTCAAAATAAATTTGTGGTGTGGATATTGTTTGTCAGGATAAACAACTACGTGAACTCTGATTCCAAATCCACATGAGCATTAGCTTATAGTTAGGAATTTTTATGGGGTTATTTCTATTTCTTTCACCTAGAACCATGGCTAATACAAGAAATTATCTTTACTGTCTAGTTTTGTGGGAAGGGTTTGGAAAAAAATCACATTGACTTCTAGGTCAGGCAATATAGCACAGTTTTTCCAGGTAACTTGTGTGAGATGTGCCAGAAACAGAAATCCAGGTGCTATTTCTGAACTAGTGATGCTCTACTCTGGGTTTGTACCAGAATCCCCTGGAGAGCATTTTCAAACTAGTAATGTTCAGGCCTCAATTTAGGCCTACTGAATTAGAACTTCTGGTGGACAAAGAGTTTACATTTTTTGGTTTTAAGGCAGGATAATGAGCAAAATTGGGTGTTCAGTAGATTAAGGACCTTGCTCAAGACCACATGGCTACTAAGGGGCAGTTTGGGGACTAGTTCTGGATCTTTGTCCAGTATCCTTTTGTTCTTTTTCTTATGCATTTTAGTGCACTATTGGTATTTCTCAATATATACTGAATAGAGATAGACAAAATTTGGGATTTTTTTGGTATTCTGCATATTTTCTTTTTAATTAATAGTTGTAAAAGTGTTTCAGATAAACCACAAATATCTATTCATTCTATTTTTAATAAAACTCAGGATATACACTCATGTTAAATATCTAATCTATATAAGTAAAATAGCCTGAACTCTTGGTTTACTGCTAATATACTTTGCAATGCTGTAAACTATTATAATGTTCATGTGATTAGACATTCAGAACTCCAGGATACCTATTTACAAGAATATCAATCCTTTGCTATAATATTTTATTTTATAATATTAATATTTTATGTATAGCTACATTACATTTGTATTAGTTTTTAGGTTCTCATTCAAGAAAAACAATTTTTTAATTAAATAGACAGGTGACTGAAGAATTCAGGCAGCACATATGAAGATATGATACAGAGTATTATATATCTTTCAATGGGAAAGAAAATTATAATTTTTTCATCTCTAAATATTATTTATTGATCATAGTTGCTGACTTTCCACTAGATGGCAATATTGCATTGCATTTACATTAAAATAAACACTTCTATATGATCATAATTCCCCTTTTCCAAGAAAATAATGCTCACAGAGAACATTAAATGCAATATGTTCTGTTAGAATGTATTGCTCTTTTTTTATAAATCTCATTTGAATCTGTCAAAAATTTCTGGTTTTCCCTGTTAAAAGAGCCAATATACCTAAAATTTTTGTCTTTTGTTTTCATGCTCAATATTCAAGTTCCTTGAACTATATTTTATATTATTTTTATATGAAAGTCAAACTGGTATTTTATTAGTGGCATGATATTATTATGCTATTCAAGAAAAAATATTTTCTCTTTAAAACCTGATTTACACTAACTAGTCTGAGCCACTTAATGGCTTTCCTCATCTTCATTGACTCTGTCAGTAGCATTTAAAACCAATGACCCTTCTTATAAATACTCTGTCTTCCCTTGGCTTCCAAAAGAGTACAACCTCTTGACTTTTTCTTCCTACTCCTACCCAATACTCAATTACTTTTGCTTGTTCTTCCTCCTCTACCTTATAGCTTTAAAGTTCCAAACTTTCCTCAGGTGATTGTATCTACTTTCATGACTTTAAATAGCAACAGTAACAACTCCCAAAATATAATCCCCAGCTCATGATGTTTCTATGAATTTCAAACCTATTGCTACCTAAATGTCACCTTCAATTCAATATATTACTGAAATTTCAGACTATATGTTCAAAACTGGACTCTTGACCCCTACTCCCACCCCATCCCACTCCTTCCCAATTCTAGTAAAAGACATCTCCATTCATCCACTTACATCAGAAGCCTGGAAGCCATTCTTATCACCGGGCCTTCTCTTATAAACTTACATACAATCCATCATTAGGTACTTTCTATTTTACTACAGTAACATATCCTAAATATGTCCACTTCTTTTCATCTCCACTACTACTGCCCTAGTCCAAGAAATCAACCTTCCCCACCTAAACTTTTCCAATAGCTTCCTAACATTTCTCCCTCTTTCTCTATTAGCTTCACAGTAGCCCATTTCCCCACACATTAGAATGATCTTTTAAAAAATATAAATCTGGATAAGTCATCCCTTGCTTAAAATTCTTCATTGATTTTCCAATCCTTAATGAAACCCTCAAGTCCTTTTATGATCTGGTCATTGGCCTTTCCAATCCTATCCTCTTCTTTTTTTCCTCACTATGTTCCAGCAACACTGTTCTTAGAATTCCTTTATCACCAAGACTTTGCAGCATGATAAATACTCTGCCTCTAAGACACTTGTCATAACTCTGCCTTGCTCAATCCTTATTCTTCAGATTTCATCTTAAGCCTCACTTGGGGAGACCTCCCCTTACATTCCTGTATGGATGAAGTCTACCTGCCATTTACTATAATAGAGACTAGTTTCATAACAATTACTCCCACATTAATTATATATTTTGAGTGATTACTTATTTGAATTCTATATATGTCAGTAGACTATTTGCTCCAAGGGAGCAGGTACTGTTTATTTTGTTTATCAGTATTTATCACTTAGCATCTATCATAGTACCTGACACTTGGTAGGAGTTCAATAAATATTATTCAAATGAATGAATGATCCCTGATGAGATACTTTCCCTTTTCCTAATCTTTCCATACTTCATGGACATTTTCTGAAGAATGAATAATATGTGGCATGTAAAATGTTTAGTAAACACACAATAAATATAATTTATTATCATTTTCTTAAAACCCAAGCTGATATAATCATTTATGCATAGCATAACGACATATTTTGCCTTTTAAATATTTCATTTTGTCCAGTTTCTAACCAGTGTTAGTGTTTTCCCATTTCTTTTGTTCTTATCTTTTTTTAAAATTTCACACAAAATAAACAGAAGCTAAAATTCTATGTGATATATCACAACATTTTCATTCAAAAAGATGAATCTTTTCTACTACTATGAATACTTACTTTTCCCCTTTCTTTTAGAAGTTTTGGTGCTACCTTTAAGAAAGTGTGCTATGCTTATAATTTTTTTTTGTTATAAAGTATGGAATATTTTAAATGTTTTACAATGTCAAGAACAAAAAGCAAACCAGCAAACAAAACTCCTAAGCTTCTGTTAACTGTAATGTTGCCTCTTAAGAGAGTAAATAACTCCTGAGTTGGCATAATTATTGTGGACTTGGAGAAGTTGTACTAAAATAAAACTGGGCTTTAATGAACCAATGTCTAATTTTCTTAAACGAGTGACATTATTATCACTCAAGTAACACCCATTGAATTAGATCTGCATCACTGTCTCTGGGACAATCAACACTTTAATTACTTAGGAAGTATTAATGAATCATCAAAAGTCATTTGATTAACATCCTTATCAGGTCATTAAAGTGGTCAGAATCCTTTTCATAAAATTAGTGTACTGTAAAATCAAGTCCTCAATTGTCTAGAACCAGCAAATAGTTCACTTCAGAAAATATTATAGGCAAATGCATGAAAAAATTTTGGACATAAAAATGTCTCTGAAATCTAAGACGTCTTTTAATCATGTTAAGTGAACATGAGGACACATTTTTGAACAATAGTAGCTAGCAGACTGATGGGGAGTCAGAAAATACTAACTTTGGAACACACTTTTTAAAATCTTATTTTATAGTTAAGGACATTGAGGCACAGAACGCATAAATGACTTGCCCTTATTCACACAGCTCATCCTCCTCCTGCTTCTCAGGTCGGTGAACTTTCCATTTCACTGTCTTGCTTTTTTTTGTCTCTAAGGAGTTTATAAACAAGTTCACTGCATTCAGTTGTTTAGGTTGTTCATTGAACAAAGATGCCAGTCTTAGGGTCTAAAATCCGGCCTTCACACCACTTGCCAAATCATGTGCCCATGGGCTACATCCATCTTTTTTTTAGGTCTCTAGAAGTTTCTATAAGGGCTAGCAAAGGTTTGTTTCCAAGTTATAAGAGAATTCCATTTTTTTTGACACATAAGAAGCAGTGGGCCTAGGTCGTCCTTATTCTTCCATAGAAAAGCAGTAGTCCTTAAGGAGTATCTACTATGTGTATAGTGGAAAGATAAAGATCCACGGTTTCACTTTGCTAATGAGGATTATGCGAGCTAAGGATTATGCTCAGGTTCTTATGTCTTGCATAGGCAATATATAGCAGTGGCTAAAGAGTAGATATATTTTCCCTGAACTTGTGAGGAGGTATTGCTCTCTGGTGAGGAAATAATTGAGACTTCAACAAGCATATCAAAATAAAGTCATGTTCAATCTAATGTAGATTCAGTAGAAAAATTGTCAATTTACATGAAGTGTCTGTCTCAAATAAGTTTTTAGAGACTACTTTTTCAATTCTCTGAGATTTAAAAATAGATAAAACTCTCACTTGGATGTTTCTAGAAAGAAAGACTGATAAAGTTTCAAAATGATACAGATAAATTTTGTAGTTCATTAGGGCCAAACCATGCTACAAATGCACATTTTATAAATCGGCGGTTTTTAGGGGAGATAGGTGAGACCTCATAGAATTAATTACATCTTTTTTTATCATAATCAACATCATAGTCATCACTCATTGACTTCCAGATTCATACATGCAACTGCTTAATTGTCATCTCTACTTGGATATCTCATATATCTCAAATTAATAGTCGCTTATAGACAGAATTCTTGATTCTCCACACTCAGTCTACTTCTTCCTTACTCTTCCATATCCCATCTAGTTGCGCAGGCCCATATTCTGCATATCATGCTTGAGTCATCCTTTTCTTTTCCCATCCACATTTAATTTATTATCAAGTTTCACAGGAATCATCTTCAAAATATACCTTAAAATCTCCATCACATGGATGATGAAGATGGCGGAAAAGTAAGACGCGGAGATCGCCTTCCTCCCCACGGATACACCAGAAATACATCCACACGTGGAACAACTCCTACAGAACTCCTACTGAAGGCTGGCAGAAGACCTCAGACCTCCCAAAAGGCAAGAAACTCCCCACGTACCTGGGTAGGGCAAAAGAAAAAACAGAGACAAAAGAATAAGGACGGCACCTGCACCAGTGGGAGGGAGCTGTGAAGGAGGTTGAGAATCTGCCTGCTAATGCAGGGGACATAGGTTCGAGCCCTGGTCTGGGAGGATCCCACATGCCGCAGAGCAACTAGGCCCATGAGCCACAACTACTGAGCCTGTGCGTCTGGAGTCTGTGCTCCGCAACAAAAGAGGCCGCGAGAGTGAGAGGCCCGCGCACTGTGATGAAGAGTGGTCCCCGCTTGCCACAACTAGAGAAAGCCCTCACACAGAAACGAAGACCCAATACAGCAAAAATAAATAAATAAATTAATAAACTCCTATCCCCAACATCTTAAAAAAAAAAATCTCCATCACATAATCCAATATACCATTATCATTTGCCTGGACCACTGTAATAAACTCCCAGTTGGTCTCCTTGTTTTCACTCTTGATTGCCTTTAAACCCATTATCACACTGTAGACAGAGTGATATTTTTAATACAAATTAGATAATGTCAACACTGTTCCTAACTCTTCAATCACATTATAATAGCGTGTCCACTTCTACAGACTCATCTTCTATTTTCACCTCATTCTTTAAGTCACACAGTCCTTCTTTTAATTCCTCAACTGTACCAAACACTTTTCCACACTGGGGCCATTACACATGATTGTTCCACTGCCTGGACTGTAGTTTGCCTCCTTTCTCTGCCTTGCTAATTCCTACTTATCTTTATATCACAGTTTGTGTCATATCCTCAGAAAGGCTTTATCTGAACACTCCATTCCAAATTAGATTAATTCTGTTATTTTCTTTTATATCACTTAACACAATTTGTGCTCCATATGTACTTGAGATTGTTTAATGTGTATTTCCCCCAGTGTATTGTAAGTTTTATTGGTACTGAACTAGGACACTTTCTTCTCAGAAGTGTAACCATATTCTTTGATTATTTTTCATTGTAAATTCAAACCTTCTCATCTGCTTTTTAAACCTCTGTAAGATTAACTTTCCCCATCTGGCAGTTCTTACTTCCAAGGGAGAGAAGCAAGAAAGATGAAAACCAGTATGGGGTGAGAATCTTCCAAATGCTAGGCAATGGGCCAGTTGCTTTTAGACCTATGTGATCTAATTTAATCCTCACCACAATATTTCTGAGAGATGCATTATTGTCCCTACTTTTACAGATGACAAAACTGAGTCTGAGATGATAAATGTCTTATGTGAAATCTAAGAATAAACCTAGATATAACTCATATCCTATGGCCTCTCTCCTGAATTCCGGGAGAACTCTCTACCTGTCTTATTACATACATACTTATTACTTATATATGCCCCTTTTGCTATCCCATATATAAAAATCTTTATGCCTGAAATATGCTTTTCCTCCTATCAATCCACACTCTGACTTCTGTCAAAATCCATTAAAAGTTTCTAAAATATGTTTCTAAAAACAGACCCTAATTAGCACAACACTTAATATGTTTTATTTAATCAGTGTTTATATTCCTTTATCAGTCTTTTTACTTGGTTGTAGAAATGATAATACAAATATTTAATGGCAAGTGTATTGACCAATGAGTAAAACTTCTGGGTGTTTTTATGTTCTTCTTGAATATCCACCTACCACTGTAGAGCTATGGTTGAGGTTGCCTAACTATGCAATTTTCTTTCCTCATTTTAAAGCTAGCTAAAGGCATATCAGTTACTGCATCTAAAGTCCTTGAATATTAAAGAAATTATTAAAGTTCAGCATGTAATTTCTTGGATGTGAGAATGATCTGTGTCCAAAAGTCAGTGAAAATCAGGGTTTATATGGTCAATATATCTAAGTAGGAAATTTCCTTTTCCTGCCTTTTAGGATACTCAAGAGACCTTCCGTGGAGTTAGGAGAAATGTTTTATCCAGTGTATCCATATAAGCGTGCTTCCTATTAGCACCGAATAACAAATTCAGAAGACTCATTTGGAGGAAAAGGAATGTCGGGGATATGGCAGCTCGGGATACGATCAAGACATGTTCGTATTAATAAGGTCTAGTTTCTTTTTAAATAACTGTCTCAGTAGATTCTCTGAACTAATAGTATACAGACTCTCACAATTTATTATTTGTCCTGCTTTTTCAATTACATTGAAGTAGCATCATTCCTCACGATGATACTGACAAAAGTGTAAGCCAGGGGTACTTTGAGTCCCACACACACCATTTCCATTTTCTATCCTTTCAAGCAGTCAGTGTTTTAATGATTCTTCCATCTATACATATGCTTTTTTGGGAGTAGTGCCTGCTTTAGAATTTCCCCTTTCTATTCTTCCTCAAAACTAACCAATTCCCTTAGGCTCTGCTCTCAGTTAGCTAATTGAATAAACTATTACTGTTAAAGGGTGTGGGAATTAATGTGTTATTACTTCCAGAATAACTGTTTGCATTTTGACCTGGGTCTCTAGTACTTTTAACCCAGCAAGTTATTTTATTTTTAACATCTTTATTGGAGTATAATTACTTTACAATGGTGTGTTAGTTTCTGCTTTAAAACAAAGTGAATCAGTTATACATATACATATGTTCCCATATCTCTTCCCTCTTGCATCTCCCTCCCTCCCACCCGCCCTATCCCACCTGAGTTGATCTCCCAGTGCTATGCGGCTGCTTCCCACTAGCTATCTATTTTACATTTGATAGTTTATATATGTCTATGCCAATCTCTCACTTTGTCACAGCTTACCATTCCCCCTCCCCATATTCTCAAGTCCATTCCCTATTAGGTCTGTGTCTTTATTCCCGTCTTACCCCTAGGTTCTTCAGGACATTTTCTTTTTCTTAGATTCCATATATATGTGATAGAATATGGTATTTTTTTTTTCTTACTTACTTCACTCTGTATGAAAGACTCTATGTCCATCCACCTCACTACAAATAACTCAATTTAGTTTCTTATTATGGCTGAGTAATATTCCATTGTATATATGTGCCACATCTTCTTTATCCATTCATTCGATGATGGACACTTAGGTTGCTTCCATCTCCTGGCTACTGTAAAGAGATGCAATGAAAATTTTCATAAATGAACCTTTTTTTTTTTTTTTTTTTTTTTTTTTTTTTTTTTGCGGTATGCGGGTGTCTCACTGTTGTGGCCTCTCTCATTACAGAGCACAGGCTCCGGATGCGCAGGCTCAGCGGCCATTGCTCACGGGCCCAGCCACTCGGAGGCATGTGGGATCTTCCCGGACTGGGGCACGAACCCATATCCCCTGCATCGGTGGGGAGACTCTCAACCACTGCGCCACCAGGGAAGCCCATGACTCTTTAAATTTTTGTTTTCTTAGGGTATATGCCCAATAGTGGGATTGCTGGGTCGTATGGTAATTCTATTTTTATTTTTCTAAGGAACCTCCATACTGTTCTCCATAGTGGCTGTATCAATTTACATTCCCACCAACAGTGCAAGAGTGTTCCCTTTTCTCCACACCGTCTCCAGCATTTATTGTTTCTAGATTTTTTGATGATGGCCATTCTGACTGGTGTGAGATCATATCTGACTGCAGTTTTTATTTCCATTTCTCTAATGATTAATGATGTAGAGCATTCCTTCATGTGTTTGTTGGCAATCTGTATATCTTCTTTGGAGAAATGTCTATTTACTTCCTCTGCTCATTTTTGGATTGGGTTGTTTGGTTTTTTTTTTTGGGCTGCATGAGCTGCATGTAAATTTTGGAGATTAATCCTTTGTCAGTTGCTTCATTTGCAAATATTTTCTCCCATTCTGAAGGTTGTCTTTTGTTCTTGTTAATGGTTTCCTTTACTGTGCAAAAGCCTTTAAATTTCATTAGGTCCCATTTCTTTATTTTTGGGTTTATTTCCATGTCTCTAGGAGGTGGGTCAAAAAGGATCTTGCTGTGATTTATGTCATAGAGTGTTCTGCCTATGTTTTCCTCTAAGAGTTTGATAGTTTCCGGCCTTACACTTAGGTCTTTAATCCAATATGTGCTTATTTTTATGTATGGTGTTAGGGAGTGTTCTAATCCCATACTTTTGCATGTGCCTGTCCAGTTTTCCCAGAACCACTTATTAAAGAGGCTGTCTTTTCTCCACTGTATTTTCTTGCCTCCTTTACCTAACATAAGGTGACCATATGTGCGTGGGTTTATGTCTGGGCTTTTTATCCTCTTCCACTGATCTATATTTCTGTTTTTTTGCCAGTACCATACTATCTTGAATACTGAAACTTTGTAGTATAGTCTGAAGTCAGGGAGCCTGATACCTCTAGCTCCATTTTTCTTTCTTAAGATTGCTTTGGCTATTTAGACTTTTTTGTGTTTCCATACAAATTGTGAAATTTTTTCTTCTAGTTCTGTGAAAAATGCCAGTGATATTTTGATAGGGATTACATTGAATCTGTACATTGCTTTAGGAAGTAGAGTCATTTTCACAATGTTGATTCTTCCCATCCAAGAACATGGTATATCTCTCCATCTATTTGTATCATCTTTAATTTCTTTCATCAGTGTCTTATAATTTTCTGCATAAAGGTCTGTCTCCTTAGGCAGGTTTATTCCTAGATATTTTATTCTTTTCGTTGTAGTGGTAAATGGGAGTGTTTTCTTAATTTCACTTTCAGATTTTTCATCATTAGTATATAGGAATGCCAGAGATTTCTGTGCATCAATTTTGAATCCTGCTACTTTACCAAATTCATTGATTAGCTCTCGTAATTTTTTGGTAGCAACTTGAGGATTCTCTATGTATAGTATCACGTCATCTGCAAACAGTGACAGCTTTACTTCTTCTTTTCTGATTTGGATTCCTTTTATTTCCTTTTCTTCTCTGATTGCTGTGGCTAAAACTTCCAAAACTATGTTGAATAAGAGTGGTGAGAGTGGGCAACCTTGTCTTGTTCCTGATCTTAGTGGAAATGCTTTCAGTGTTTCACCATTAAGGACGATGTTGGCTGTGGGTTTGTCATATACGGTCTTTATTATGTTGAAGAAAGTTCCCTCTATGCCTACTTTCTACAGGGTTTTATCATAAATGAGTGTTGAATTTTGCCGGAAGGTTTCTCTGCATCTATTGAAATGATCATATAGAGTTTCTCCTTCAATTTATCAGGATGGTGTATCACGTAGATTGAATTGTGTATATTGAAGAATCCTTGCATTCCTGGACTAAACCCCACTTGATCATGGTGTATGATCTTTGTAATGTGCTGTTCGATTCTGTTTGCTAGTATTTTGTTGAGGATTTTTGCATCTATGTTCATCAGTGATATTGGCCTGTAGTGTTCTTTCTTTGTGATATCTCTGTCTGGTTTTGGTATCAGGGTGATTGTGGCCTCGTAGAATGAGTTTGGGAGTGTTCCTCCCTCTGCTATATTTTGGAAGAGTTTGAGAAGGATAGGTGTTATCTCTTCTCTAAATGTTTGATAGAATTTGCCTGTGAAGCCATCCGGTCCTGGGCTTTTGTTTGTTGGAAGATTTTTAATCAGTTTCAATTTCAGTGTTTGTGATTGGTCTGATCATATTTTCTATTGCTTCCTGATTCAATCTTGGCAGGTTGCACATTCCTAAGAATTTTTCCATTTCTTCCAGGTTGTCCATTTTATTGGCATAGAGTTGCCTGTAGTAATCTCTCATGATCTTTTGTATTTCTGCAGTGTGAGTTGTTACTTCTCCTTTTTCATTTCTAATCCTATTGATTTGAGTCTTCTCCCTTATTTTCTTGATGAGTCTGGCTAATGGTTTGTCAATTGTATTTATCTTCTCAAAGAACCAGGTTTTAGTTTTTTTGATCTTTGCTATTGTTTCCTTCATTTCTTTTTCATTTATTTCTGATCTGATCTTTATGATTTCTTTCCTTCTGCTAACTTTGAGGTATTTTTGTTCTTCTTTCTTTAATTGCTTTTGGTGCAAGGTTAGGTTGTTTATTTGAGATGTTTCCTGTTTCTTAAGGAAGGATTGTATTGCTATAAACTTCCCTCTTAGAACTGCTTTTGCTGCATTCCATAGGTTTGTGTCATTGTGTCTCCACTGTCATTTGTATCTAGTTATTTTTTGATTTCCTTTTTTTTTTCCTCAGTTATCTTCATTATTAAGTAGTGTATTATTTAGCCTCCATGTGTTTCTATTTTTTACAGATCTTTTCCTGTAATTGTTATCTAGTCTCATAGATTTTGGTCAGAAAAGATATTTGATATGAGTTCAATTTTGTTATATTTAGCAAGGCTTGATTTGTGACCCAAGATATGATCTATCCTGGAGAATGTTCCATGAGCACTTGAGAAAAATGTGTATTCTCTTGTTTTTGGGTGGAATGTCATATAAATATCAATTAAGTCCAGGTTGGTTAATGTATCATTTAAAGCTTGTGTTTCCTTATTTATTTTCATTTAAGATGATCTGTCCATTCGCGAAAGTGGCGTTTTAAAATCCCCTACTCTGAATGTGTTATTGTCGATTTCCCCTTTTATGGCTGTTAGTATTTGCCTCTTGTACTGAGGTGCTCCTATGTTGGGTGCATAAATATTTACAATTGTTATATCTTCTTCTTGGAACGATCCCTTGATCATTATGTAGTGTCCTTCTTTGTCTCTTTTAATAGTCCTTATTTTAAAGTCTATTTTGTCTGATATGAGAATTGCTACTCCAGCTTTCTTTTGGTTTCCATTTGCATGGAATATCTTTTTCCTTCCCCTCACTTTCAGTTTGTATGTGTCCCTACGTCTGACATGGGACTCCTGTCGTCAGCATATATATGGTGTATATATATATACACTTTTTGTATCCATTCAGCCAGTCTGTGTCTTTTGGTGGGAGCATTTAATCAATTTATATTTAAGGTAATTATCGATATGTATGTTCTTTTTTCCATTTTCTTAATTGTTTTGTCTTTTTTATTGTTCTATTCCTTCTCTTGTGTTTATTGCCTAGAGAAGTTCCTTCAGCATTTGCTGAAAAGCTGGTTTGGTGGTGATGAACTCTCTTAGCTTTTGTCTGTCTGCAACTGTTTTTATTTCTCCATCCAATCTGACTGAGATCCTTGCTGGGTAGAGTAATCCTGGTTGTAGGTTTTTCTCCATCATCATTTTAAATATGTCTTGCCACTCCCTTCTGGCTTGCAGATTTTCTGCTGAAAGCTGTGCTGTTAATCTTATGGGGATTCCCTTGTGTGTTATTTGTTGTTGTTCCCTTGCTGCTATTAATATGTTTTCTTTTTTTTTTTTTCTTTTTTTTTGAATAAAAGGGAGAAAAAGTAGAAAGAATGAAAGAAAAAAGGACGATAAAATAGAATAATGTTATTAAAATAAAATATAATTATTAAGAAAAAAAAATTTTTAAAGAAAAGGAAAGAAAAAAAATTATGGACAGAACCCTAAGACAAATGGTGAAAACAAAGGTATACAGACAAAATTTGACAAAGAAGCATACACGTACACACTCACAAAAAGAGGAAAAGGGGAAAAAATAATATATCTTGCTCTCAAAGTCCACCTCCTCATAGTATGATTCATTGTCTATTCAGGTATTCCACAGATGCAGGGTACATCAAGTTGATTGTGGAGATTATTCCACTGCTCCTGTGGCTGCTGGGAGAAATTTCCCTTTCTCTTCTTTGTTCACACATTTCCCCGGGTTCAGCTTTGGATTTGGACCCACTTCTGCCTGTAGGTCACTTGATGGTGTCTTTTATTCACTCAGACAGTACGGGATTAAAGAAGCAGTTGATTTGGGGGCTCTGGCTCACTCTGGCCGGGGGGAGGGAGGGTTATGGGGCGAGCCTTCACCGACAGAACCCAGTGTGACGTTGCACCAGCCTGAGGTACACTGTGCATTCTCCCGGGGAAATTGTCCCTGGATCACGGGACCCTGGCAGTGGCGGGCTGCACAGGCTCCCGGGAGGGGAGGTGTGGATAGTGTCCTGTGCTCACACACAGGCTTCTTGCTGGCGGCAGCAGCAGCCTTAGCGTCCCATTCTCGTCTCTTTGGTCTGCACTGATAGCCGTGGCTTGCGCCCATCTCCAGAACTCCTTTACACAGCGTTCTTAATCTCCTCTCCTCGTTCACCAGGAAACAAAGAGGGAAGAAAAAGTCTCTTGCCTCTTCGGCAGGTCCAGACTTTTTCCCGGACTCCTTCCCGGCTAGCCGTGGTGCACTAACCCCTTCAGGATGTATTCACTCCGCCCCATCAAGTTATTGTTTTGGTGCTCTAGGCCTTACTGGGGAGAACCCACAAATCTCAGCCCAATAAGATTAGCCTTGGTTGTAGAGTGAGGATATTTATAGGCTTAAGAGTCTCTTGCTTTGAGTGGAAAGAAAACATTTAGAGAGCAACATGCACAATGATGAAACGTTCACTGTTTTTTAAAAATGTGCTATTACTATAAGTTTTTTCAGATAATTTTATTAATTCACAATTATTGTGTCACATTTATAACCTTGTCTGATTATCTCACTTCACTTCTTTATTTAGCTTTTCTAAACCTTATACAGATTTATCAGGTTCAACAGGATGTCAGCCAATCGTCCTTTCTTAAAGATTGAAAAATAATAATTTTAGTAATAAAAATTAATCTCTTTACATGATGTATATGAATGGGAACTAAACATTCTTCTTGTGACATAAAAGGTGAAAACCAAGTATGTATTGCATTTTTCAGAAATGGGAAGCCCAAGTAGGGAATTGAGATTTGCAGTATGTAGCATTCTTTAGTTCATGCTTGATATTTTTTTCCATTTATTAGTTCCTACTTTAAAAATTCGCAGCTGTATATATATTTAAAGAAAGTGAACAGACCAATTTCAGAATTTCTTTCCCCTAATGGTATTATTATATAAGAAGATGACCTTGTTCTTAGCAGACATATTCTGAAGAATTAAAGGTAAAAGCATCATAATGTCTGAAGGCTACTTTGCAATTTCTGAAGAAAAATGAAAAAGCATATGTGTATATAATATGTATATGTGTATATATATATATATATATATATATAAATGGATATATAGGTGTTTATTGCACTATGCTTCCGAATTTTTCTGTGTGTGTGAAATTTTTTTAAAATTAAAATGTTAGGATGGAAAAGAAAAGACTCAAGATATATATTAACCAAAAGCAATAGGTGAGCCTCTTTAAAATCTAGAGTCAAACAAAAGAATGATAAGGAAATCAGATTTGAGAAAATGGGAAATTTGAACATTGATAGGACATTAGAAATATTAAGGAATTACTGTTAATTTTGTTAGGTATGATAATGATATTGTGGTTATGTTTTAAAAAGAGAATCTTTACCTCTTAGTGATAACTTTTAAAATATTCAAAGGTGAAAAATGATGACTGGGATTTGTTTCAAAATAGTCTACTGTGGAGATGGGGAGTTTATTTAAGATTGGATAATTTTCAATACACTTTGAACCTTGTTGATGGGTCTCTGGGGTTCATTATATTATTTTTTTATATTTCTGTAGGTATCAGAAAATTTTCATAATAAAAATAAAATATTCCTTTTTCCTGAAGCTCAAATAATTTGAATGACCCACATAAGCTCACCATTTTAGACTCTTTATTAAATTGCCAACAGCATGAAACTAATAGGTACAATTTCCACATTGTATTTGGCAACATGCAGAAAACACCAGTGCAGTAGTAGTGATGTTTTTACAAGATAAGGTGGTATATAAATTGAATTTGCTACTGTTAAACAAACTGCTGTTAAATAAACTAGTAAGGTTTATTTTCACTCATCTGAAGTATATAGAAAAAATCAATTTTTGAAAAATGAGAAAAGAAGATATAGGGCAGGGGCAGCCAAGTTTCTTCAGCAGTTAGCCAGAAGATCAGGAATCCATATGTGTGTAGGCACATAATTTTTTCTATTGATAACAGTAGTGAGGAATTTCTTGTCATCTTGTAAAAGTTGTATAGATTTTAGCAGAAATGTAATGTCACTCAAAAAATAAAATCAATCAACTTTATTGCATAAGGTTCAAATTATATTTATTGATCAATTTGGGTCAAGTCTATGAGAATACTGGAATATATCAGCATGAACTATTCTCAAGTGTAGTGAGTTGTATTCAGTGAGGCTACATCTCAGTTTAGATCCAAAGTTAAGATCCTTGATAGTGGATTGATCTAAGATTTGATTTTAGCAGTTTCATTAATAAAGGTGTTTCACAGGGCCAAGTTGACCAAAATATTGCCCGGTGTTTGTCCACAGACTTGGAAATATCAGCATATATACAGGACTCACATATTAATTTCTACAATTCCAAGATTATCCTGTGTGTGTGTGTGTGTGTGTGTGTGTGTGTGTGTGTGTTTGTTTGTTTGTTTTGGTCAGGAAATTTGGCTTTCAAGTCCATTAGCTCCTCAAGAAACTGCAAACTGAAAGGATAAATTCCTGATAACTTCAATACATCCTGGAGTTTACAATACAACGTCTCACTCTTAGAAAATTAAAGCATAATTCATACTCATCAATGCCTCTGAATCTTTACTAAAATTGTGACAATTTCTAACAAATAGCTCTGTATATTAAAAATATCTTATTTTCTTTGGACTCAGTGTAGTTCTGCAAGGGAAAATAAGTAGTTTCTGGCCGCCTTCTGATCAACCTGTCTGGATTTGGTGAATTCCTACCCTTACTTGTAGAGATAAACAATGTTTTAAAATCCTGTGAATTCAGATGTCTTGTCATATGAGTAAGAAAGTTTGATGCTGTGAGTCACGAAGGAGACCTGACAAATTTGGTTCTGCTAATATCTTATTTTTTTCTGCCTGGAGTACTTCCTCAACTATTTGTTTTCTTAATTTCTACTGATCCTTCAGGTTTTAGCCCAAATTGTTACCTCCTCAAAACGTTCTCTACTCTAAGATACTTCACATTTCATATTTCTACCATTATACTTAGCAAACTCTGATATAAATACCCATTTATGTATCTATATCTTCTACTGGACTGTGAGCTCATTGAGGACTGTTTCTTTTTCTTATTCTTTCATTAATCTCTTGTTTCTAGCTGAGATTGAAAAATAGCAAGTGCTCAATGCAATTTGAGAAGTTAATGCTTTTTATGCCATTGGATTGACAGATAATGCAAGTTTCAGACATGATAGTAGCAGATACATTGAAAAAATATTTCTGGATAAGCAGCAACATCTTTTAGTGTTCTTCAAAACATATTATTTGGGTGGATACCTACTCTACCTGTGATTAGTGTCAGTCCTAATCTACATCACATGGCCATTAGCAGAATACTTGTTATTCTGGCTATGTCACCATGTTGACTGACGGCACTGATGTTACCATGTTTACTGATAACACCATACAGTTTTCACAGAATAATTATCTCTTTACACACTATTATAGAACTATTATAGAACCCAAAATGATAGGTCCTATACTAAATTCTAATATTCAACTGAGTGTTGCTGTTTCACTGTCTAATCATATCAAAATATTAAGGCTTAGATCTGGTCTTATACTTTAAGGATTTAAAGATTTTACAGGATTTAAACATTTTTTTGATGGTGGGACACAACACATTGACTCTTGGATAGATGAAAGGCAGAGCTCTTTTTTTTTCTTAGAGCTCCAAATTTGAGAAGACTAACATACAGTGCCACACAGAGGGCTGCACCCAGGGATAGGGTAACAGCAATCTGGAGCTATAGGAAGTGGCTTATGTATGGCAAATTGGGTGTGGTTAGCTGGTTTTCCATGCTCCCGATGTAATGGCTAATTTGAATACTTTCACAGGCTCTAAGGCTTAGGGGCTGTCCTTAGTTATCTGGTACCTGGCCCTGAGATTATTAGGGTAAGTGCACAGTGGCCAAGAGTGTGAGTGTTTGCTAAGGGGAATGGTTGAGGTGTAGACTTAATCAGCTGTTCAGAAAAAGAAACTGGTTTCTAGCCAGGGCTTCAAAACTGAGTCGAGACAATAGTTAAAGAAAAAAAAAATATTGCACCTTAAATTAATGACTTATATGGAATTGAAGTTGATTGCATACTGTATAATCTAATTAATCAATAAAAACTACTTACACAGAAAGTAAAAAACAATAGGCTATAACAAACTACATATTAATGGCTAAATTTGCTGGGAGGATTTCTCTTCAATGTTCTTCAGTAACTTTATAGCAAACCATTTTACATTCATATTTGAACTTGGTTTTATGTAGCTATTAGGTCAAGATGTCACTTACATTCCTATGCATTTTAATTCTCTCTTTTTGCTTCAGGGAAGCTAGCTTCCTCTTAGCCCTACCATCATTTTTCTTATAATGTTTTATTCTTGGTTTAGGCAAATGTGCTCTCAAACTTTAGTGTGAATATAAGGGACTTGAGAACTTGTTAAAATTACAGTCTTGTGCCATACTGCCAGATATTTTGATTCAATAAGTCTGTGACAACGCTCAGGAATCTGTCTGAACATATTATCAACTTTTTATTCCAGAAATAACAATATTAAAGAAACCTAAACTGACATCTATTATCATTATAATAGATGAAAGAAAGAAAGAAAGGACATTTTAGCATTAATGAAATTAAATGAAGGAAATTTATTTAATTTAAATATATTTAACAATGAAAAACTTGCTATATTTTGTTCCTAAGTGAGAAAAATAAAGAATATGCATTTAAACAATTGTTCTAGAAGATTATAATGCAGGTGGTCTATTCTAGAGCTCATCCTTTGCCATCTGATGCTAGTAACAACCCTTATACCACATCAAGAAATTATTTGATCTATACTCATACATTACTATTGTCAGAAAACTTTCTGTATTATCTAGCTACCTTACAAGGAGTCAGAACCAGAATTTTGGCTGGAATCTGTAATCTAGGTACAGCTGTCAGGTCAAATAAAAGTAAGATATGTGACTAGAATAAGGCCAAATGATAAGTTCTTTAAGAGACTAGAAAACAGAGCTTCTAATTGAAAATTACAATAAGTAAGGGGACAACTGTGGAAGGAACGGACAAAGGAGACATAAATACCATTGCTAAATGACCAAAATCCACATTGTTATTTCATGTGTAGTAAGCTGACAGAAATTCAAGCAGCAAATAGTCCACAAAGTAAGGAAGAAAGCCCTGAAAAACCAATATTGGTGACACATTCCTGAGTGTACAAAGGATCAGTAGCAGAAATCCAGATAGAATGGCAATTTTAGGAGAACATGATATGAATTTAAAAAGTTAGATGTCAATATCAGAGAAGGTTAAACAGCAAGACTGATGATAGTGATTGGTTAAACAGTTGTCTCATATTTTATAGGATTGGTCCCAGGTTTTTCAAGGAGAATGAATATAGACTGGGACAAGGTAGCCCCAGCTTAGAAAATTGGAGTACTATAGGAATAGGGTGCCAAATATGTGTTTACAATTTCACTCAATATATTCCAGGCTGTCACATATATTATTTCAATTGGTCAAAATATAACCATTGAACTTTTACTGAATGTAAAACCCTGTGTTAAGATATTTGTGATATACACAGAATAACATTCTAGCAGGGGAGGGGGTTGAAATGTTAAATAATAGTTACAATGACAGGTAGGGGTGAAAAATTCTGAGAGAGGTACAAATAAAATCGTATGGGGAATGAGAGATCAACAATAGTCAAAAATAGTTTCATACTATAGTAAATGATAAGAATGCTGCCTTATTTAGTGTTGTATATTGATATGTGCAACTAAATTTGAAGTGCTTAAAAACGTAAGATGGATTGATGAAAAAATAGAGGGATGAATAGATAGATACTTGTGTGATAAAACAAATACAGTCAAAGGTTAATTGTAGGATCTAGAAGGTGGGTATGTGGTTTTTCACTGTACAAGTTGTTTCTACTTTGAACATTTTCATAATAAAAAGGTGGAAAATGGACTTTCAAGGGATGGTACAATTTAAACATGCAGAAACAGGTAGGAAATGTAGTGAGGGAAAATGGGGGAAAGGAAGAAAGAATTCTCTGCAAGGGGAAGAGTAAAAGCAAAGGAAAAAAGTTGGGAAATTTCAAGTGTGTGTAGGGATCAAAATCCATCCAGAATGTTGAGTAATGTAGGAGAGTAGGACAGAGGGTGGTAGAAAAGTTGGCTGAGAGTAGATCATATCCAATTTTGAATTATTTGATAAACAGGTTATTCTTTACACATTAGGGAGTGAAATGATTATCTCAGTGGCAATGGCTGACTGATATACCCAATATTGTCACTTCCCCCACCTCCTTCTTGCTACTGAATGAACTCTTATAGGTCATGCTTTCCAGTGCTTATTCCTCACCCGATAATCAGAGCACCTCAGCTTTCTTCTGGTTATATTACAAAATATAAGCTTCCCAGCTGACCATTTCAACAAAATATTCCTTTGAGTCCTTTATCTTCCTGACTCCCTTATTCTTCTAATGTTCTGCCTTGCCCGTCTTCAGTGATATATGATTTGCCTTATCTGCTTTCTCATCTCTGTTTTTGGACTGTTGAAAGTCAACATAGACAATTAAGGCAAAATATTCCAATTTCAAACCTATGCTTTTCAACCTCAAATTTGCCATTGCTGCTTTTCAGGAGTACTTTTGTACATCTATAATTAATATTATTTTCTGTAACTACACT
>NW_020172985.1:1653340-1654970 GCF_003031525.2 Neophocaena asiaeorientalis asiaeorientalis | reverse complement strand
ACTACACTCTTTCATAACTTTCAAGTCCTTAACCTTACTGCTATCACTCTATTCATGTGGTCATGCCTCACATTTTTACTGAAAAAAAAAAAGAGAGAAACTGCTAAAACCTATTTTACTATCCTACCTGTCCAACTGTATTTTCAGAATCCATTAACATGCCTAGGCCTGAAAAGCCAAAGGACAAAAATATCATTACCAGCGCAATTTGAAAATTGCAGCTGGAGAAGTACCTGCCTCCGAAGAGTTATAGTCTGGAGGAATGCAGCCAGTACTATCAAATGTGATACTGAATTAGGGAAGGAGTGAGGAAGAATTATCTCACTTTCCTCTCTATCTGTCTTCCTAATGGCTGGTGCATGCTCTTAGGACAATTTCCAAAGATTTTAAATCATGTTTTTTTAAAAATAATTTTCTCCATTTAAATGATATTTTATTGAACAGAGGTTTGACCATGCTTTTTATTACTCCATTCTGGAAGTCAGTCTATCAATTTTTAGTTTGCTCTCTACTTGATCTCTTTGTTTTATGTAGAGATTCAGAAAGATTTATGAACTATGCCACCCAGGTGCCATCTTCCCAGAATCTTTCTGCATCCCTCATTCTAAGAGGGAAAATATTATGTTTAAAATCTAGGTGAAATAAATTTTGTCTTAATGAAGAATCTAAGAATCAAACAATTGCAAAACTTTAAATGTACAAGAATAGTTTTAGTTTGAAACTTTATGGCCATGAATACTTCTGAATCCCTAGCTTTCCAGGCTACATAAATGTTTTATGAATGACATTTATTTGGTGATGTTCCACAACATCACACTGAGTTGCATTTTATAATGGCTAAGGAAGCCTAGGAACAACCTGTGAACAATAAATGGCTATAGTGACTCAGAGTTGATCACTGACCCCTAGGTACACAAACCAAAAATAAAAACAAGAAAAAAGAACTGAGTAGGGACATCAGAGGTTGCACACTGCAGGAAAAATATTCACATAATCCAGCAAAGTCAATAAACAAATAAATAAACAACAAACCAAGCAAACAACAACATTCATTTTTGGCAGGATCAGTTTTCAGAGTTGTTACAATATATTATCTAAAATGTCCATTTTCAACAAAAAATTTTGAGACAGGCAAAACCAGAAAAGTGTGATCCATATACATTAAAAAAAATCAGACAACAGAAACTGCCTGTGAGAGGGCTCAGATATAAGATTTAACAAAGATTTAAAAGTAGCCATTAGAAATATGTTCAAAGAACTAAAGGAAATCATACTTAAATAAGTAAAGGTAAGTATGTAGACAATGTTTCAGCTAACAAAGAAATTGATAGATTAAAGAAATAATTTAAAAAGAAACAAAAAGAAATTCTAGAGTCAAAAAGTACAAAAACTAAGACAAAAAATCATTAGAGGTGCTCAACAGTAGATTTGAATTGGCAGACAAAAGAATCAGTGAACCCTGAATGACAGCAATACAGATTATGAAATCTGAAGAACAGAGAGAAAAAAGAATGAGACCAATGAACATCACCTCAGAGAAATGTGGGACACCATCAACTACACCAACATACATGTAATGGGAATACAAGACGACAAGGAGAGAAAGGGTCAGAAAATCATACAAAATAAC
>NW_020172985.1:1634522-1653325 GCF_003031525.2 Neophocaena asiaeorientalis asiaeorientalis | reverse complement strand
AAAAAGGGAAAAAAAAAAAAAAAAAAAAAAAAACCAAAAAAAAAAAAAAAAAAAAAAAAAAAAATGCCTGAAAACTTCTCAAATTTCAGAAAAACATTAATTTACATATCCAAGAAGGTCAACAAGCTCCAAGTAGGAAAAATACAAAAAGATGCACACTCAGAGTCATCATAGTCAAAATGTTAAAATTAAATTAAATTAATTAATTAAATTAAATTAAATTAAATTAAAATAATTGACAAATATATTTGCATATATTAAGCATGTACAGTTTGATGATACCTATGCATTGTGGAATAATTATCAAACCCAACATAATTAGCACATACATTAAAAAGTATAGTTAACATTTGCTTTTTCTTTTGTGGTGAGAATACTTCTACTCTAAGCAACTTTCAATTATAGAATACTGTATTATTAACTATGGTAACCATGCTGTACATTATATTCTCATAACTTATTCTTCTTGTAACTGTACCCTTTGTCCTACATCATCCTATTTCCTCCTCCTCCCAGTCCCTGTGCCCTGGCAACCACCATTCTATTCTCTGTTTCTATGTTATGTATCTTTTTTGATTCAACATGTAAGTGATACCATACAGTATTTATCTTTGTCTGACTTATTTCACCATGTTGGGACAAATGGCAGAATTTCTTTCTTTTTCTACAGATAAATAATATTCCATTGTATATGTATACATTCATCTCTTGAAGGACCTATAGATTGTTTCAAAATCTTGGTTATTGTGAATAATGATGCAATGAACATGGGGATGTATATATCCAGGAATGGATTGCTCTATGCTGTATAATCTCCTCTGGATAATATCAAGAGATCAATCTTCAAGGTCACAGATTCTGTCATCTGCTTGACTAAGGCTGCTGTTGCAGCTTTCTTTCTATTGAATTTTCCATTTCATTCATTATATTCTTCAGCTTCAGAATATCTGTTTGGTTCTTTTTTATGATTTTTATCTATTTGCTGAACTTCTAGTTTTGTTAATGCATTATTTTCCTGAATTCATTGAGTTCTCTGTGTTCTCTTGAATCTCGCTGAGCTTCCTTAAAATGATTATTTTGGATTCTTTTTCAGGTAACTTGCAGATCTCCATTTCTTTTAGGTCAGTTATGGGAAAATTATTGTGTTCTTTTGTGGTGTCAAGTTTCCTTGCTTCTTCATTTGTCTGATGGTTTTGCATTAATGTCTGAACATTTCAGGGAGCAGTGACCTCTTCTAGCCTTTTCAGACTGGCTTTGGTGGGGAAATTTTACCTGAAAGTGACTGCAAGGCAGAAGTTGGGTGGCGTGTAGTATTTCTGGTTCCTGGAATGGCACAGCAGTGTAGTCTTTATGCATCTTTGTCAGCTGAGATCAATGTCACAGTAGACTTCAGGGGTCTTCTGTGACCAAGTCTGAGGAGATCCTGTGGGTGACAAGGGCTATTGAGATCTTCAGAGGTGAATGCTACTGGGGACCTTATATTCAAACTTTTTCGCTGTGGGAGGAAGTTCTAGCAGAAGATATTCCTTGTGGTGCATGGTCTGGGATGCAGGCACTCAGAGCACTAGTAGGCTGGGGATCCTCAGATCAGACACACATAGAACCACCACAGAACCTGTGTCTTGGGGCACCAATACACTTGCTGTGAAAGTGGTGCTGTGTCCAGGATGCAGAGATATACAGATCTTCCATGGAACCAAGGTCTTGGTCTCTTGAACTTGTCATAGTGACTGAGGCTGGGGGACTGATGCAGTAGCAAAAGAGGCCCTGGGTTGGCATGGTACAGCAGTGGCTTGGGCTTAGGGTGTATGGAGCAATAGCAACACAGGTTGGGGCTGGTGGGTCAAAATTTCATCTCTGGATCAAAGGGGCAGGCATAAAATAACAGCAACATGTCCCTGGTGGTGTCTTGTTAAAGCCACATGTTGGAATCCATGGGGCATGTTGCTGAGAAGCAGCATCTTGGCCTTAGTGGTGATGTATTAAAGTTATTGTCCTGGGGGGTGGGACTCAGAGCAGTTTGGTGCTAGTAATGATAGTCAATTCACGACTTGGGACCCAGGGTGCAGGACTTAGAGCAGAGATGGCCAAAGCTGTGACATGAGACTGGGAGTGGAGCATAGATAAGTGGTATCACCAGTCCCATATATGGCAAGGTGCTGAGGCATCTTGATCCCAGAGAGTGGTGCAAAGCAGCAACTTGGACCCCTGGAGGCAGGTCTCACCACAGTGTATCCTCAGTATCAAAGGCTGCAAATGACTACTGCAGTGAGGCTTGCTAGAGTTCTGCTTTTCTTTTCCCCATGGGACAAATTCCTTTGAGGGGATCTCTCCTGGTGCTGAAATGCCCTGGACTGAGGAATGAGGTGATGCAGGTAAAATGTTTCCTATGCTTTTCCATGCAGCCATCTCTAGTTTTGAGCTCCACAGTGTTTTTGTTACTACTTTGTTGTAGTCCAGAGCTTTCCCTGAGCTATTTTCATCAGGTGATAGTTGTTTATTTATTGTTTTTGTGGGGAAATGAGTATGGGGAACTCCTAGCCTTCCATCTTGCTTACATCACTGCAAAGATGTTGCAAGACGAAGAGATAATTTTGAAAGCAGCAAGATAAAAATAATTCATTACACACATGGAACTCCAATAATATTAACATATGACTTAACAGAAACAATAAAGACCAGAAAGCAGAGGAAAAGCATATTGAACATTTTCAAAGTAAAAACAAAAAAAAATGTCAAACAAGAATTATATCCGCAAAATTCTCTTTCAAAAATGAAGGTGAAATAAAGACATTCTCAGATAAGAAATAAGAGCTGGAAAAATTTGTTGCTAACAAACCACCTTACAAAATACACTAAAGGGAATTTTTCAAGCTGAAAACAAGTAACACCAGACAGCAAGGTTATTCTACATGAAAAATAGCAAGTGCCAACAAGGTAATTATAAGACAGCTGTATTAATCTACTCTGGGTGCCATAACAAAATACCACAGATTGGGTGGCTTAAACAACAGAAATTTATTTTTTCACAGTTCTGGAGGCTAGAATTCCATAATTAAGGTGCCAGCCAATTTGATTTCTGAGAGGGCTCTCTTCCTGGCTTGTAAAAGTCTGTCTTTTCTCTATGCCCTCACATGTCCTTTCCTTAGTGCATGTGCATAGGTAAAGCGAGAGAGTGAACACTCTGGTGTCTCTTCTTATAAAGATACTAATCCTATAAGGTTAGCACCCCATACTTATCATCTTATTTATCTTTAATTACTTCCTTAGAGACTCCACCTCCAAATACAGCTTCTGTGAGAGTCAGGGATTCAACATGTTAAGTGAAATGAGTCAGACAGAGAAAGGCAAATACTATATGTTCTCACTTATATGTGAAATTTGAAGAAGCCAAATTCATAAAAATAGAGAGTAGAATGATGGTTATCAAGGGCTAGGGGCTGAAGGAAATAGGGAGATGTTCAAATTCTAACAATAAGATAATTTCTGGGCATCTAATGTAGAGTATGGTGAGTAGAATTAACAGTACTCTATTATGTACTTGAAAAGTATGAAGAAAGTAGGTTTTAAATATTATGATCACACAAAAATGCTATGTGAGGTGATGGAGTTATTAAGTAACTTTATCATTGTAATTATTTCACAACATATACATGTATCAAAATCAAGTTGTAAACCTCAAACTTAGATATGTTATGTGTCAATAATATTTCAATAAAGCTGGAAAATAAAATATAAAATAAAATGTGTCCCATTGGGAAAAAGACATTCAATAACTGCAAATCAGAATTAGACAAACTCAGAAATGAACTCAGAAAGACTTGGCAAAAAATTAGGAGTAACAGAAAAAAACTCATAAATGGACAGGATACTAAGAAAAACAGAAAATAATGCTTTATCAACAGACAATGCCTTAAGAGAAGCAGAAAAAAAAGGAGGTTTTTTTTAAAAAAAATGTAAAAACCTTGAGAAAGTCAACCCAGAATTACCAATATCAAGACATGTTTTATTAAATTTAGTGATCTTTAAAGAAAAAAGTACATAAGCATCTAGGCAAAAGTGAAAGTGGCTTATAAAGGAATGCAAGTTAAATTATCATCCTGATTTTAACCATAATTCCATAAGGAAATATAGTAACATATTTAAATCATTAATGCAAAGAAAATGTCACCCAAATAAATTATATTCAACAAAACTGAGTTTTAAGTGCAAAGGGAACAGGAAAACTTATTAACATGAAAGAACTAAGGGAATATTTTTCCCATGAGCCTTTTCTGAAGACTCTACTAGATAATGAATTTCCAAGAACTAAAATGAGTAGGTAAATATTGATATTAAGAATTACTACTAAATATGAAACGTATAGTTACATATAGAACTAGGAGTAAATCAAGTTTAAAAGGAAGAAATGTTGCAGCACATAACAGCTATATGCTTAGACAATTTATATTTAGTACAATTATGAAAAAAGAAAATTAACAAGGATAACATGCAAATTAAAAAAATGTTCTCAGTAATTACCTTAATTGTGATAGTATTAGCATTGATAATCTGATACTGTTTTTTATGTGTGAAAAACTAAATGAATAATTATATGATGTTCAAATTGTATAATCTCCCATGATTTAAAGAACCAGGTTTCTCAGTTTGGAAGACAGAAGATACAGATATAACACAAAATAATTTAAGTAAAAATCCATGAGTCCTTAATTTAAATTGGAAGTATCAACATGAACTCATGAAGTCCTTTCTCTGTGTATATGTGTGTATTGAGAAATATGAAAAAAAATGACTATAGACTAACACAGTAGCAATAATCATCCTTAGTGCCCAGATTACAGTCTTGAAATACCATTTTCTACTAAAAGAACACAGTATTTATTTCTTGGAGAAATGACTGACTCTGTGTTTAGGGCAAGATATATCCAGCATGAAGAGGGAACACCTGTCTAAACAGAAAATAAGGAAGCTATCAGTGACTACTAGGTATGTCAAATGGTCTCAGAAATAGACTTGAAGAGAACTTTGCTGACCACAGGTGGAGCAACTTAAACTGCAAAAAGTACATGTTTCTCACTTCAAAAAGTGTAATTGCAATTGACTGAAACCCATAGAATGTTTAAATTCATGTGGTAAAAATAATAATATAAAAATTGAATTGCTACTTTTGCTGGATGATAAACAATACACTATCTTGAAAACTGGTAAATAAAAGTAAAAAATTAGGCATATACCTATATATACCCTTTTATATGTGAACTGCATCCCTGGATAACCAAATAGTAGGCTAAGAAATGTGTCTTTTAAAATACATTCCAAAGTATAAATGGGAAAGAGGTGATGGAATTAAAATATCAAAATATTGTAATCTCCAATGAATTAATGAATTTAGGTATTGGGCATCAAGGGTTGCTAACATTACAAAATGAGACAGCCAGCGTTCATGTGTCTCTTAATTAAAAATCTCAGTATTACTTTAGCATTGCCAAAAGGTTTAAATTTAGTCTAATAAGACTGTATTCAGCTACCAATTCACAAGAAATACATAAGACAGAGGAACATGTAAACATGCACCATAAATATAGAAACATCAATATTCAGGCTGTGGGAAGGTGCAGGTCTAATGTCCCAAGTTAATAAAAAAAAAAGTAAATTGTAAAGAAAATGAAAAGATAAAGTAAGAATATATTGCTTAAAAGAGACTTTGAAAACATATAATTTTTTTTTAATTAGCAAGACTAGATAATTGTGTTGGCACACTTGAATGATGGAAAGCAATGCAAGGAAGTCATTACTATAGATGTTAGATGTTACAGTGATTTCTTTGGGAGATGCAGTTGAATTTGGAACAGGAAGGGGCTTCTGGGTTGGCTGGCAAAGTCATCTTTTTTTTTTTTTTTTTGCGGTACGCGGGCCTCTCACTGTTGTGGCCTCTCCCGTTGCGGAGCACAGGCTCCAGATGCGCAGGCTCAGTGGCCATGGCTCACGGGCCCAGATGCTCCATGGCACGTGGGATCTTCCTGGACAGGGGCACGAACCTGTGTCCCCTGCATCGGCAGGCAGACTCTCAACCACTGCACCACCAGGGAATCCTGAAAGTCCTATATTTTGAACTGAGAAGTTACAGTTCATCTTATAATAACTCATTAAGCTCTAAATTTGCTTTATCTTCTCTATTTGTGTTTTATTCTCTACTATAAACATATTTTTAAAATATATTGCTTGTGAGTAGTTATACAATAAATGAAAAAGTAAAGGACATGGAGAGTGAAAAGGGGGCATAATAATACTTGACAACTAAGGAAAATGTGAAAAAGGTGAACACGAAGAAAAGCACCTAGAAAAATCCTGTGAATCCAACAGAGAACACTCATCAGGATAAAAACATTCTTTTCACATACTGGACCAATTATACACTAAATATTTAAGGGCATATTGGAAAAATAGCATATAAGTGAATTCATAATTACAAAGAAATATTTTTTTGTCTCCATTTACCTATATGGTAAGCTAGCATATTAGGATAAGCTAAGTCATTCTACATTAACAAACACCACCAAATGATCAATGGCTTAAAGTAGGAAAAAATTTATATTTTACTAACACTAATATAAATATAAAATTTATATTTTGCTAATTTAATTATAAATTAGCCAGAATCTCTGCTCAACATTGTCATTATCCTTACTCTGGAATCCAGACTAACAGAGGAGATAATATCTGGAACACTGACAATCACCATGGTAGAGCTAAAAGAAACCATGATAGCACACATACTAACTCATAAACTTCTGCCCTGAGGTGACACATAGTACTTCTGATTTCATTTCATTGGCTAAACTAAGTAATATGCCCTCATCTAACTTTAAGTGGGTGGTGAAATAAAATATTTTCATGTGCCTAGAGGAAGATAGCGCCATAATAATTATGAATAGCATTAATTGACCTCCATGTCTATTCTATCACAATTATTCTTATGTTCTTTACAATATAAAACAATGATATGTCAGTGAAATTCTTTAATACAAACTAAGATTTTTACCTAAGAGAACTTAACAAATGAAGAAGGAGGAATAAGCATTGATGATCATCAAGTAAATGGCATGAATAGAACTTTATACCATCCTATAAATTTCTAGAAACTTGTACCCAGAATTTTTATCACTTTCCCAGAGATACACAGGCTCATCTAGTTAGATTTGTAGAAATAATAAAGATAAAGAGAACTCACAAGTGAAAAGGACTGGTGCAGATTTCTTCACATTGGATAGTGACCAACTCAAATGCATAAAAATATGTCATGAGTTTAGCAATTTGAATTCCTACAATTTCTATTTGATTTTATTATCTTCCCAAAGACACAAAAGTTCATTTAGTCCACCTTAAAAGAATGGTAAAGGAAAAGGTAATTCACTGTGAATTCCTATTATATTCTAGACTTGTGATGTATGTTTTATATATAATTTATTTTAACTCTTCTGTTAAGTTTTCAGGATGGGCAAGATTATTCACCTCTTATAGATAACAGAACCAAGGTTAAAGGAACCAAGTAGCTTACCCAAAGTCAGTTACACAAGTTGTAAGTGTAGAGTGAGAGTAAACCCAATTGGTCTGACTTGAAAGTCTGTGTTTTTTCCACACTCAGTCCATGATGTGGAGGTATAAATAGAAGTTTAGAAGTAAAAGAGGTGTTAAAGCTCAAGTAGTTGACATTATTATATAGAAACAAGGACCCAGAGAGGGATATTTAAACTATTCCATAATGATAAATTTTATTATATTAAAACCATGAAATATTTTAGACATTCAACTTCATTCTGGTCTCAGTATGGAATGGTGATGTGGTATTCTAACATGCCATGTGAAGAATGGGACTTCTAGGAGTCGAAATCAGAAAGATGACACTAGACCCTAGGGTACATAGCAAAATAGATAGAAAAACATTATTTCCATCAAGTGTTAGAAATCATTCTGTATTCAAAATTTACCTTCTACAAATGTCCTAGGGAAAAACTGTTAGATGTTTAACTTATTTATTAAAATATCTTCCACATCATGAGTTTAAGGACAATCTCCTGATGTACAGACTCTTGCTTTTTGAATGTGTTTGTTCTTTGCTCACAACTGTGGCTAAGATGAGGAGATTGTTCATTACTTAATGGAGAATTTACAATATTACATATTAGGAATTGTAGGATTTAGATAGGCCCTTTTATCATTCCAGTAAACTAATCTTTTATACAGTTTGAACTTTTATTTGTGTATTCATTCAGCCATATATTAAAATCTAACTGTGTAATACAATGGCAATGCAGAAACATACTCAAGTTGTTATAAAACAGTGTGATAAGAGTTATGAAAGAATATGCACAATGTTCAATGGAAACTAGAGGAGAAATTTCTGCATAAGAATGTGGTAGAGGAAGATTTCAGAAAGGAAGTGATTTCCTGAAGGATAGAAGGAATTTGCCAGAGGCACAGGGTTGAGGTGTTAGAGACAGAGGAAGTAGGAGGAAAAGAAATATGGATTTACCAGATTAAGAGGAATGTTTCTAGAAAGCAAATGTGGAGAATTCCATTTCTAACTAAAAGAGAGTAACTATTACCAGACTAGCCGTCCTGCTATAAATAAGCATAAGACTTGATAATTGTATGAGTCAACTGTTTTCAGGTTTTGGACAACAGAACAAGACTGTAGTTTCTAAGAGAAATTCATGAGATCAGGCAGGTATTCCAGTTGTCTGTCAGCAGACAACTTTCTGACTGTGGTGCAGCAAGTTGGAATCCAATTAGAACATGGAGGTCCTTCTGATCTGAGAAGGAATAGAATCAATTTTGCAGCATTAAACACAGTTAGAATCTGTGGGATAATGTACAAAAAAGGAGGGAACTATTTGGTAGGGAGAAGGCAGGCAGATATCTCTGCGGTTCCCCCACTATTATGTGGCTAATATATAGTTTGTACATGCACTAGGAGACAATACCTGAGACTGCACAGAGAATGATTGCTACAGGGCTGAGAGTAAGAAGAAGAGATTAGAGATCTAGCTCTACTGGACATTGGAATTACAGTTACTCCAGAATGGAGAGATCTTATTAATATTTCCTTAACGCTCTGGTAATCATGAAGAGCTCCACTTTCTGAGTAAGGACATGCCCTAAAGTAATACTCAATTTATCCAAATACTAAAACTAAGTTTTGATTAAATCCACAGAAAGGAGCATGTGCAGGTTTAGTCCTACCAAAGAAGAGGGGCTTTGGAAACACAATCAATTTGGTTTAAGGAAATGTAAGATCAAGCCTACACAAGTTCAAGGTTGATCAGCCAGTGACTGAACTGCCTGCTAGAATAAAAAGCATCACCTTCAAAAAATGATATCAGAATCCATAATATCTACAATGTATTATCTACAATGTTCAATATATATTTAAAGAAAATAGACATGGAAAGATAATAGAAAATGAGCATAGAACATACAACCTATTCAAGAAAAGTGTAGCCAATATAAACTGATCCCAAAATGACCAAAATTTTGGATTGATCAAAATTTTAAAGCAGCTAGGATAAATATATTTAAATATTTCAAGAAAATGATATGTTCAAAGAATTAAAGATGTAGGTGGTGCTAATAAATAAATTGATATGGAATCAAAGCAGACAAGTGTAAAGTACAAAGAAGACCTTAATGGAAATCCTAGAAACAAAAAGAACAGTAAACACAAGTTTAAAAAGTCACTGCCTGGGCTTAACAATAGATTGGAGATGGCTGAACAAAAGTGAGTCAACTTAAATCAATAAATAGTTTCCAATCTGAAGAACAGAAGAAAAAATATTGAAAGAAATTAGAGCTTCATGGGTATGTGGGGCAATATAAAATCATCTAAATCATTATTAAAATCCAAGAAGTGAGTCAGAATAAGGGAGAAAGAATATTTGAAGATATAATGGCTGAAAATTTCCCAAATTTGGTGAAAAAATATCAACTTACATATCCAAGATGATCAGAGAATCTTTGGATTTACTTAGGATAAATAAAAAGAAAACTACACTTTGGCATTTCAGGTAAGATACCAAAAATCAAAGATAAAGCAATAATCTTAAAAACTTCCAGAGGTAGGGAGGCAGCCATTACATTGAGGAGAACAGTGATACAACTGATGGACAACATCTCATGAGAAAAATGGCAATAAGAAAATAATGGGATGACAGTTTAGAGTGCTGAAAGCACAAAAGTAATTAATAGTACAACTAAGAAAAAAATCTGTATGTATAGTGAATATGTGACCAATAGTATCGACCAACTTGCCCAAATTGGCATTTATAAAACATACACTACATAAAACAACTGAAGAAGAAATAATATTTTCAAGGGCACATGGACTATTCACCAAATTAATACATTAGTCTATTAAAAAGTGTCACAGTAAATGTCAAAAGATTGAAACCTTACAAAGTAAATTCTCTGAACATAGTGGGATTAAATTATAAACCTATCAGCTTAAGATACATAGAAAATCTCTTCACATTTGGAAATTAAATAACACACATGTCATCAGTTGGTCAAAGGGTAAATCACATGGGAGACTGAATTGCATTATAACAGAAGCCCGATATATCAACATTTGAATGGTACATTTTAAACCTTGCTTACAAACAAAATATTACTTTCAATGTCTGCATTAGAGAATCATTTTCTTGTGTTAATCAATTTGGGCTGCTTTAACAAAATACCACAGATTGAGTGGCTTATAAACAACAGAAAGTTATTTCTCACAGTTCTGGAAGCCTGAGATCAGGTTGTCAGTTTGGTCAAGTTTTGGTGAGAGCTCTCTTCTGGTTTGCAGATTGCTGAATTCTTATTTTATTTTCCATGGTGGAAAGAGAGCATGCTAGCCCTCTGGCCTCTTCTTATAAGAGTACAAATCTCATTAACAGGGGGTCCACTCTCATGACTTAATTACCTCCCAAGGGCCCAGTTTCCAAATACCATCACACTGGGAATTAGATTTCAAAAACTGAATTTTGGGGGGAACACAAGCTCTCAGTCCATAACATTAGTCCACTTTTAAAAAGAACAAAATCAGAAGACTTACACTAACTAATTTCAAGAGGCTACTATAATAAAGAGAGTGTGATGTTGGTGTAAAGGTGGAGCTATAAAAAATGGAACAGAAGGGCTTCCCTGGTGGCGCAGTGGTTAAGAATCTGCCTGCCAATGCAGGGGACACGGGTTTGAGCCCTGGTCTGGGAAGATCCCACATGCCGCGGAGCAACTGGGCCCGTGAGCCACAACTACTGAGCCTGCGCGTCTGGAGCCTGTGCTCCACAACGGGAAAGGCCATGACAGTGAGCGGCCCGCGCACCGGGATGAAGAGTGGCCCCCGCTCGCCGCAACTGGAGAAAGCCCTTGCACAGAAACGAAGACCCAACACTGCCAAAAATAAATAAATTAAATTTAAAAAAAAATGGAACAGAAAAGACACTAAATATAGATCCTCATATGTAGTGAATTAATATCTACAAAGTTGTCAAGGTAATTCAATGGGAAAATAATATCATTCTCAACAAATGCTACTGGAGGAACTCGATACCTATACGAAAAAAGCAAACATCAATCCTTTATATCATTCACAAAAACATCTCATAGTTCCAAATGCATTATAAAACTTCTCAAGAAAATAGATGAAAATCTTCATGATCTTGGATTAGCCAAATATTTCTTAATATAGGACACACACATAACAAACCTCCCAAAATCATAAATTGTGCTTGATCAAAAATAAAACTTATGCCCAACCCCTGTGCCCAGAATGGAGCAAGCGTTTCTGCGGAGCTGGACTCCAGGCTTGGGGTCTATTCCCTCTGCCATCGTGGAACTGCCCCAGAGCCCGAGGGGAGGTCGGCCTCACTGATGTTGCCAGCTCTGGAGGGGCCCCGGTGGCCAAAGTCGTGACAGTTGTGGGGACGGCGGGCCGGTGTGGAGACTCAGGGGGAAGATAGCGGAAGAGTAAGATGCGGAGATCACCTTCCTCCCCATAGATACAACAGAAATACATCTACAGGTGAAAAAACTATTACAGAACACCTACTGAACGCTGGCAGAAGACCTCAGACTCCCCAAAAGGCAAGAAACTCCCCACGTACCTGGGTAGGGCAAAAGAAAAAACAGAGATAAAAGAATAGGGGAGGGACCTGCACCAGTGGAAGGGAGCTGTGAAGGAGGAAAGGTTTTCACACACTAGGAAGCCCCTTTGCAGGCGGAGACTGTGGGTGGCAGAGGGGGGAAGCTTCGGAGCCACGGAGGAGAGTGTGGCAACAGGGGTGCAGAGGGCAAAGTGGAGAGATTCCTGCACAGAGGATCGGTGCCGACCGGCACACACCAGCCCAAGAGGCTTGTCTGCTCACCCGCCGTGGCGGGCGGGGCTGGGAGCTGAGGATCGGGCTTCAGTCGGATCACTGGGAGAGGACTGGGGTTGGCAGCATGAACACAGCCTGCAGGGGGTTAGTGCAACACGGCTAGCCAGGAGGGAGTCCGGGGAAAAGTATGGAGCTGCCGAATAGGCAAGAGACTTTTTCTTCCCTCTTTGTTTCCTGGTGCCGAGAAGAGGGGATTAAGAGCGCTGCTTAAAGGAGCTCCAGAGATGGGTGCAAGCTGCGACTAACAGCTCAGACGACAGAGACGGGCATGAGACGCTAAGGCTGCTGCTGCCACCACCAAGAAGCCTGTGTGTGAGCACAGGTCACTATCCACACCTCCGTTCTGGGGAGCCTGTGCAGCCCACCACTGCCAGGGTCCCAGGATCCAGGGACAACATCCCGGGGAGAACGCACGGTGTTTCTCAGGCAGATGAAACGTCCCGCCAGGCTCTGCTGCCACAGGCTCACCCGGCATCCGCACCCCTCCCTGCCCCCGACCTGAGTGAGCCAGAACACCCAAATCAGCTGCTCCTTTAACCCCATCCTCTCTGAGCAAAGAACAGAATCCTTCCGGTGACCTAAATGCAGAGGCGGGGCCAAAGCCAAAGCTGAGCCCCGGCAGCTGTGAGAAAAAAGAAGAGAAAGGGAAATCACTCCCAGCACCCTCAGAAGCAGTGGTTAATGCTCCACAATCATCTTGATGTACCCTGCATCTGTAGAATACCTGAGTAGAAAACAAATCATCCCAAATTGAGGAGGTGGACTTTGAGAGCAAGATTTATTATTTTTTCCCCTTTTCCACTTTTTAAGAGTGTGCATGTGTATGTTTCTGTGTGAGATTTTGTCTGTATAGCTTTGCTTTCACAATTTGGCCTAGGGTTGTACCCATCAGTTTTTTTTTTTTCTTTTAATAATATTTTTTCTCTTAATAATTATTTTTTATTTTAATAACTTTATCTTACTTTATTTTATCCTCTCTCTTTCTTTCTCTCTTTCTTTCTTTCTCTCTTTCTTTCTTTCTTTCTTTCTTTCTTTCTTTTTCTCCCTTTTATTCTGAGCCATGTGGATGAAAGGCTCTTGGTGCTCCAGCCAGGAGTCAGTGCTGTGCCTCTGAAATGGTAGAGCCAACTTCAGGACACTGGTCCACAAGAGACAACCCAGCTCCACATAATATCAAATGGTGACTATCTCCCAGAGACCTCCATCTCAACACCAGCACCCAACGTCCAGCAAGCAACAGTGCAGGACACCCTAGGCTAAACAACTAACAAGACAGGAACACAAACCCACCCATTAGCAGAGAGGCTGCCTAAAACCATAATAAGTCTACAGACACCCCAAAACACACCAGCAGACTTGGACCTGCCCACCAGAAAGACAAGATCCAGCCTCATCCACAAGAACACAGGCACTAGTACCCTCCACCAGGAAGCTTACACAACCGACTGAATCAACATTAGCCACTGGGGACAGACACCAAAAACAACGGGATCTATGAACCTGCAGCCTGCAAAAAGGAGAGCCCAAACACAGTAAGATAAGCAAAATGAAAAGACATAAAAACACACAGCAGATGAAGGAACAAGATAAAAACCCAACAGACCTAACAAATGAAGAGGAAATAGGCAGTCTACCTGAAAAAGAATTCAGAATAGTGATTATAAAGATGATGCAAAATCATGGAAATGCAATAGACAAAGTGCAAGAAACATTTAACAAGGATTTAGAAGAACTAAAGAGGAAACAAGCAATGATGAACAACACAGTTAACGAAATTAAAAATACTCTAGATGGGATCAAGAGCAGAATAACTGACACAGAAGAACAGATAAGTGACCTGGAAAATAAAATAGTGGAAATAACTACTACAGAGTAGAATAAAGAAAAAGAATGAAGAGAACTGAGGACATTCTCAGAGACCTCTGGGACAACATTAAACACACCAACATTCGAATTATAGGGTTTCCAGAAGAAGAAGAGGAAAAGAAAGTGACTGAGAAATTATTTGAAGAGATTAGAGTTGAAAACTTCCCTAATATGGGAAAGGAAATAGTTAATCAAGTGCAGGAAGAAGAGAGAGTCCCATACAGGACAAATCCAAGAGGAATACACCACAACACATATTAATCAAACTGTCAGAAATTAAATACAAAGAAAACATATTAAAAGCAGCAAGGGAAAAATAACAAAAAACACATAAGGTAATCCCCAAAAGGTTAACAGCTGATCTTTCAGCAGAAACTCTGCAAGCGAGAAGGGACTGACAGGACATATTTAAAGTGATCAAGGAGAAAAACCTGCAAGATTACTTTCCCCATGTAGGATCACATTCAGATTGGTTGGAGAAATTAAAATCTTTACAGACAAGCAAAAGCTGAGAGGGTTCAGCATCACCAAACCAGCTTTACAACAAATGCTAAAAGAACTTCTCTAGGCAAGAAACAAAAGAGAAGGAAAAAACCTACAATAACAAATGCAAAACAATTTAGAAAATGGGAATAGGAACATACATATCGATAATTACCTTAAATGTAAATGGACTAAATGCTCCCACCAAAAGACACAGATTGGCTGAATGGATACAAAACCATGACCCATATATATGCTGTCTACAAGAGACCCACTTCAGGCCTCGAGACATACAGACTGAAAGTAAGGGGATGGAAAAAGATATTCCATGCAAATGGTAACCAAAAGAAAGCTGGAGTAGCAATTCTCATATCAGACAAAATAGACTTTAAAATAAAGACTAACAGAAGAGACAAAGAAGGACACTACATAATGATTAAGAGATCAATCCAATAAGAAGATGTAACAATTGTAAATATTTATGCACCCAACATAGGAGTACCTCAATACATAAGGCAAATACTAGCAGCCATAAAAGGGGAAATTGACAGTAACACATACATAGTAGGGGACTTTAACACCCCACTTTCACCAATGGACAGATCATCCATAATGAAAATAAATAAGGAAACACAACCATTAAATGTTACATTAAACAAGATGGGTTTCATTGACATTTATAGGACATTCCATCCCAAAACAACAGAATACACATTTTTCTCAAGTGCTCATGGAATATTCTCCAGGATAGACCATATCTTCGGTCACAAATCAAGACTGGGTAAATTTAAGAAAATTGAAATTGTATCAGGTATCTTTTCCAACCACAACGCTATGAGACTAGATATCAATTACAGGAAAAGGTCTGTAACAAATACAAACACATGAAGGCTAAACAATACACTACTTAATAACGAAGTTATCACTGAGGAAATCATAGAAGAAATAAAAAAATACCTAGAAACAAATGGCAGTGGAGACAAGATGAACCAAAACCTATGGGATGCAGCAAAAGCAGTTTTAAGAAGGAAGTTTATAGCAATAAAATCCTACCTTAAGAAACAGAAAACATCTCGAATAAACAACCTAACTTTGCATCTAAAGCAATTAGAGAAAGAAGAACAAAAAAAAAAACAAATTTAGCAGAAGGAAAGAATCATAAAGAACAGATCAGAAGTAAATGAAAAAGAAATGAAGGAAACGATAACAAAGATCAATAAAACTAAAAGTTGTTTCTTTGAGAAGATAAACAAAATTGATACACCATTAGCCAGACTCATTAAGAAAAAAAAAGGGAGAAGACTCAAATCAATAGAATTAGAAATGAAAAAGGACAAGTAACAACTGACACTGCAGAAATACAAAAGATCATGAGAGATTACTACAAGCAACACTATGACAATAAAATGGACAACCTGGAAGAAATGGACATTCTTTTTTTTTTTTGAACTGGACATTCTTAGAAATGTGCAACCTGCCAAGACTGAATGAGGGAGAAATAGAAAACATAAACAGACCAATCACAAGCACTGGAATTGAAAATGTGATTAAAAATCTTCCAACAAACAAAAGCCCAGGACCAGATGGCTTCACAGGTGAATTCTATCAAACATTTAGAGAAGAGATAACACCTATCCTTCTCAAACTCTTCCAAAATACAGTAGAGGGAGGACCACTCCAAATGCATTCTACGATTCCACCATCACCCTGATACCGACACCAGACAAAGGTGTCACAAAGAAAGAAAACTACAGGCCAATATCACTGATGAACATAGATGAAAAAATCCTCAACAAAATACTAGCAAACAGAATCCAACAGCACATTAAAAAGATCATACCCCATGATCAAGAGTGATTTATTCCAGGAATGCAAGGATTCTTCAATATAGGCCATTCATTCAACGAGATACACCATATTAACAAATTGAAGGAGAAAAACCATTTGATCATCTCAATAGATGCAGAGAAAGCTTTTGACAAAATTCAACACCCATTTATGATAAAAACGTGCAGAAAGTAGGCATAGAGGGAACTTTCTAGTCATAATAAAGGCCATATATGACAAACCCACAGGCAACATCAACCTCAATGGTGAAAAACTGAAAGCATTTCCACTAAGATCAGGAACAAAACAAGGTTTCCCATTCTCACCACTCTTATTCTACATAGTTTTGGAAGTTTTAGCCACAGCAATCAGAGAAGAAAAGGAAATAAAAGGAATCCAAACCGGAAAAGAAGTAAAGCTGTCATTGTTTGCAGATGACATGGTACTATACTTAGAGAATCCTAAAGATGCTACCAGAAGACTACTAGAGCTCATCGATGAATTTGGTAATGTAGCAGGATGCAAAATTAATGCACAGAAATCTCTGGCATTTCTATATACTAATGATGAAAAATCTGAAATTGAAATCAAGAAAACACTCCCATTTACCATTGCAACAAAAAGAATAAAATATCTAGGAATGAACCTCCCTAAGGATACAAAAGACTTGTATGCAGAAAAGTATAAGATGTTGATGAATGAAATTAAAGATGATACAAATAGATGGAGAGATATACCATGTTCTTGGATGGGAAGAATCAACATTGTGAAAATGACTCTACTACCCAAAGCAATCTACAGATTCAATGCAATCCCTATCAAAGTACCACTGGCCTTTTTCACAGAACTAGAACAAAAATTTCACAATTTGTATGGAAACACAAAATACCCCGAATACCCAAAGCAATCTTGAGAACAAAAAAACGGAGCTGGAGGAATCAGCCTCCCTGACTTAAGTCTATACTACAAAGCTACAGTAATCAAGAGAGTATGGTACTGACACAAAAGCAGAAGGATAGGTCAATGGAAGAGGATAGAAATCCCAGAGCTAAACCCATGCATATATGGTCACTTTATCGTTGATACAGGAGGCAGGAATATACAGTGGAGAAAGGACAGCCTCTTCAATAATTGTTGCTCGGAAAACTGGACAGGTACATGTAAAAAGTATGAGATTAGATCACTCCCTATCTCCATACAGAAAAATGAGCTCAAAATGAATTAAATACCTAAATATAAGGCCAGAAACTATAAATCTCTTAGAGGAAAACATAGGCAGAACACACTATGACATAAATCACAGCAAGATCCTTTTTGACCCACCTCCTAGAGCAATGGAAATAAACACAAAAGTTTTAAAAAGGGGACCTAATGAAACGTAAAAGCTTTTGCACAGCAAAGGAAACCATAAATAAGACCAAAAGACAACCCTCAGAATGGGAGAAAATATTTGCAAATGAAGCAACTGACAAAGGATTAATCTCCAAAATTTATAAGCAGCTCATGCAGCTCAATAACAAAAACACAAACAACCCAATCCAAAAATGGGTAGAAGACCTAAATAAACATTTCTCCAACGAAGATATACAGATTGCCAACAAACACATGAAAGAATGCTGAACATCATTAATCATTAGATAAATACAAATCAAACTTCAATGAGATATCATCTCACACCGGTCAGACTGGCCATCATCAAAAAATCTAGAAACAATAAATGCTGGAGAGGGTGTGGAGAAAAGGGAACACTCTTGCACTGCTGGTGGGAATGTGAATTGGTACAGCCACTATGGAGAACAGTATGGAGGTTCCTTTAAGAACTACAAATAGAACTACCGTATGACCCAGCAATCCCACTACTGGGCATATACCCTGAGGAAACCATAATTCAAAAAGTGTCATGTACCAAAATGTTCATTGTAGCTCTATTTACAATAGCCCAGAGATGGAAACAACATAAATGTCCATCATCGGATGAATGGATAAAGAAGATGTGGCACATATATACAGTGGAATATACTCAGCTATAAAAAGAAACTAAATTTAGCTATTTGTAATGAGGTGGATGGACCTAAAGTCTGTCATACAAAGTGAAGTAAGTCAGAAAGAGAAAGACAAATACCGTATGCTAACACATATATATGGAATTTAAGAAAAAAAAATGTCATGAAGAACCTAGGGGTAAGACAGGAATAAAGACACAGACCT
>NW_020172985.1:1620787-1633755 GCF_003031525.2 Neophocaena asiaeorientalis asiaeorientalis | reverse complement strand
CTTTTGCACAGCAAAGGAAACCATAAATTAGACCAAAAGACAACACTCAGAATGGGAGAAAATATTTGCTAATGAAGCAACTGACAAAGGATTAATCTCCAAAATTTATAAGCAGCTCATGCAGCTCAATAACAAAAACACAAACAACCCAATCCAAAAATGGGTAGAAGACCTAAATAAACATTTCTCCAACGAAGATATACAGATTGCCAACAAACACATGAAAGAATGCTGAACATCATTAATCATTAGATAAATACAAATCAAACTTCAATGAGATATCATCTCACACCGGTCAGACTGGCCATCATCAAAAAATCTAGAAACAATAAATGCTGGAGAGGGTGTGGAGAAAAGGGAACACTCTTGCACTGCTGGTGGGAATGTGAATTGGTACAGCCACTATGGAGAACAGTATGGAGGTTCCTTTAAGAACTACAAATAGAACTACCGTATGACCCAGCAATCCCAGTACTGGGCATATACCCTGAGGAAACCATAATTCAAAAAGTGTCATGTACCAAAATGTTCATTGTAGCTCTATTTACAATAGCCCAGAGATGGAAACAACATAAATGTCCATCATCGGATGAATGGATAAAGAAGATGTGGCACATATATACAGTGGAATATACTCAGCTATAAAAAGAAACTAAATTTAGCTATTTGTAATGAGGTGGATGGACCTAAAGTCTGTCATACAAAGTGAAGTAAGTCAGAAAGAGAAAGACAAATACTGTATGCTAACACATATATATGGAATTTAAGGGAAAAAAATGTCATGAAGAACGTAGGGGTAAGACAGGAATAAAGACACAGACCTACTAGAGAATTGACTTGAGGATATGTGGAGGGAGGAGGGTAAGCTTTGACTAAGTGAGAGAGTGGTATGTACATATATACACTACCAAATGAAAAATAGATAGCTAGTGGGAAGCAGCTACATAGCAGAGGGAGATCAGCTCGTGCTTTGTGACCACCTAGAGTGGTGGAATAGGGAGGGTGGGAGGGAGGGAGATGCAAGAGGGGAGAGATATGGGAACATATATACATATGTATGACTGATTCACTTTGTTATAAAGCAGAAACTAACACACCATTGTAAAGCAATTATAGTCCAATAAAAATGTAAAAACAAGAGAGTGAATGAGAAAGGAATAATGCCTTACTTCCAGGCTTATGAAGGAATGATAATAACAATTCAGTTATTTTCTTCATTAATTAATTCATTTACAGCTATCTATTGACCATTTTTATATGTATTAATGTTTTCTCAAATATATATTTTACTACCCAAAAACATTATTCTACATATAAGTAGCAACAAAATTATTAACCCCAAAATCCACTTAGTACTTTCTCCTTTTATGTTTCCTGTACTTCTGACTATAAATAAGGGCTAACCCTTGTGGTGTTTAAATAGGTGTTAAATCAAATAGAATTACATGATTTGCTTTGAATACTAAAATAAAAAGGACAGTACAAAAAAGGGGAAAAAAGAACAAGAAAAAGAAATAATTTAGGGCCAAATAAATGCCCTGTGCACATGATACATCTCATACGAGTTAAGAAATATTGACTCATGCCTTACCATGTATCAGGCATTATGTAAGGAACTAGGAAAAATGAGGTGGTTAAGAAATAGCCTTTACCCTTAAGATGTTCACAGTATGAAGGGCAGATATTCAAAGAAATATGTTATTATATACTTTAATAAATATAATCATAGGAGCAAGTATAAAAAAGTGGGACATACAGAGAGTGTGATGAACATTATTGGGATTAGCAAAGGTTTCTGGAGAGGGGATAATTTCTGAGCCAAATATTGTGGGGCCAGTAGAAGTATTGCAATAAATGACTAATTGGCTATATGAGATAATTTTAGCTTATGAGAAATGGAATATTTATAAATGGAATATTTCCTGCCATATCAATAAACAAAGGATGTCACAGTCATCAAGGATTGCAGCCCTCCAACGTGAGCCTGTGAACTCTGAGGAAACTCAGGGCTGAAAAGAATACCTGCCATCTAGCAGCCATCAGACTACAGCCACTCTCTGCAGTGAGCCCTGAGGAAACTCAGGATATGAAAACACAGGATAAAGGCCCCAGATAGCTGAGGTGCATATCAAAGGAATGATTTCAGTAACCCCAGACTCTTGCATCTTCCCATACGTAGAAAGGCGCTAAATTCCTTTACTTGAGATATCTGGTTTTCTTTAATTAACAATAATCTATTGATGTTCCCGGACTACCTGACCTTTGTTGCAAAACTCCTATAGGTACTAGCTCTTCCCCTCACCTCCTCGGAGCAGTTTCTCAGAGTTATCTGAAACGCTGTCTCCCCGCCTGCAGTCTTTATTTTGCCTCAAATAAAACTTAACTCACAGCTATCACGTTGTGCATTTTTTTTAAGTCAACACTTACAAATTTTCACAAAAAAATTCCAAGATAAATGAAATGGAAATAAATAGAATCATAGAATATAATCACACTTTCTCATCTTTGATTATTCTACTATAGCATATGAGTTCTCCTGGCTGTGTTATAGGTGACACTCATTTTGGAAACAACAGAAGAGAGCCCACTAGGTAAGTTTAAGCTTGGGCCTAAGCTCAGTCAACACTTAGGTTATTTTTCTACCAAGGATCCTATCTCTTTGGACTTGGAAATAATGACTTGAGGAGGGCAAATAACTCTCAAGTATACTGAAGGTTCTGCATGAACTCAGATCTTTTTATTATCAGCATACCAGGCACCAATGGTACAATGGATGGCAAATGTAAATTATGTATTCAAACACAAATACACTGAAAAGATATGATTTTCTGCCTTCTTTAAAATTTTGGTAAACTAACAACAGTGGATTTACATGTTTTTGAGGGTAAGAAACAGCTGGATGGATTAGTAGCTGCTCACTTGAGGCAGAGTATGTATGCTTCACCTGACTGGTGTCATACATTGTGAGTCCCAGCTTGGTCCTTGAAGGCATTGAATTTAGATATTAAATACAAAATCATTCCAATTTTTGAAACTCCTCTCTTTCTCATTAATAGTATCAAATTTCAATAAATTTTAAATAACTTACTCTTTTTTGCTTGGCGAATTATATGCATTTCTCTTCTGCCCTAATAGTGATTTAGACCTCATAACTCTCCAGAGCAAAAGCCTAAAAATTTATACCAAATTGTTCATATTCCATAGGCTACTTGAGAGACAAAAGTGATTCCATGACCATTCCGATGATTCCGAGTAATCTGCGGTTTCTAGTATTCTCTTCAGAAAGAAAAATGCTGAAAATCAGGTTATTTATACACTGTGGCTCAGGGCCATAGTGTTTTATCAGCAATCTTTGTGTTACTTATAAAAGCAATTTCTACTTTTCAGTGGCTTGCAGTGAATTTGAGCAAATATAAATTTATGTTGAACTTTGAGTGAGTTTCTAGAGGAAGAAATAAAGTAAAACTATCATAAAACAATAACCAATCTATGGTATCAAAAATACTGACTTTGAACTCTGAACTAGATCATGTAAGAGTAAAGTTATGAAAAGATAATATGTCTTCTTAATCCTGAAAAGACATCTGACTGGCAAAGCCATAAGCATGGGGAAAAAAAAATGAAATAGCCACTTTTCATTCCCTTGTTGAACCTGAAGTCCAATTTTATGTTCTTCACCTAGCACCACAAGCCATTTTTCCTCAGGCTTGATGTCATTTTAATAGTTCGGATATTATATATTGTTATAGAACAGAGAACTGTGGTTGAGGGAGATTATGACTTGTCTATGGCAAATAGCAAAGTATAGTATATAACATTTTTTGGTAATGATATTGTTGTTTAACTTATAAAAATCAGTTCTTTCCACTATCTCCTTTTGATATAAAAGTACTTTAACAAAAATTGCAAGAAAACACAAGTCTGTTTTTTTTTTTTAGCTTTGTTTGGTCATGTTAGCTAAATTAGATTAAAAGTTAAATCTAACTGCCGGGTTCCGGGATCCAGGGACAACTACCCCGGGAGAACGCATGGCAAGCCGCAGGCTGGTGCAACGTCATGCCAGCCTCTGCCACTGCAGGTTCGCCCCGCACTCCGTGCCCCTCCCTCCCCCGGGCCTGAATGAGCTAGAGCCACCGAATCACCCGCTCCATTAACCCCATCCTCTCTGAGCGAAAAACAGATGCCCTCTGGCGACCTACACGCAGAGGTGTGGCCAAATTCAAAGCTGAGCCCATGGGATCTGTGAGAACAAAGAAGAGAAAGGGAAATCTCTCCCAGCAGCCTCAGAAGCAGCGGATTAAAGCTCCACAATCAACTTGATGTACCCTGCATCCGTGGAATACATGAATAGACAACAAATCATCCCAAATTGAGGAGGTGGACTTTGAGAGCAAGATTTATGATTTTTTTCCCCTTTTCCTCTTTTTGTGAGTGTGTATGTGTATCCTTCTTTGTGAGATTTTGTCTGTATTGCTTTGCTACCACAATTTGTCTTAGGGTTCTACCCGTCCGTTTTTTTTTTTTTCTTTCTTAATAATTAATTTTAATAACTCTTTTATTTTACTTTATTTTCTTTCTTTCTTTCTTTCTTTCTTTCTTTCTTTCTTTCTTTCTTTCTTTCTTTCTTTCTTTCTTTCTTTCTTTCTTTTTCTTCCTTTCCTTCCTTCGCTCCTTTAGACAACAAATCATCCTAAATTGAGGAGGTGGACTTTGAGAGCAAGATTTATTATATTTTTCCCTTTTCCTCTTTATGTAAGTGTGTATGTGTATGTTCAGGACACTGGTCAACAAGAGACCTCCCAGCTCCACAAAATGTCAAATGGTGAAAATCTAGCAGAGATCTCCATCTCAACACCAGCACCCAACTTCATTCAACGACCAGCAAGCTACAGTGCTGGACACCCTATGCCAAGCAACTAGCAAAAGAGGAATGCAACCCCACACATAGCAGAGAGGCTGTCATTTTATTCTGAGCTGTGTGGATGAAAGGTTCTTGGTGCTCCAGCCAGAAGTCAGAGCTGTGCCTCTGAGGTGGGAAAGCCAACTTCAGGACACTGGTCAACAAGAGACCTCCCAGCTCCACAAAATGTCAAATGGTGAAAATCTAGCAGAGATCTCCATCTCAACACCAGCACCCAACTTCATTCAACGACCAGCAAGCTACAGTGCTGGACACCCTATGCCAAGCAACTAGCAAAAGAGGAATGCAACCCCACACATAGCAGAGAGGCTGTCAAAAATCACAATAAGTCCACAGACACCCCAAAACACACCACCAGACGTGGACACGCCCACCAGAGAGACAAGATCCAGCCTCATCCACCAGAACACAAGCACTAGTCCCCTCCACCAGGAAGCCTACACAACCCACTGAACCACCTTAGCCACTGAGGACAGACACCAAAAAAAACGGGAAACACGAACCTGCATCCTGCAAAAAGGAGACCCCAAACACAGTAAGATAAGCAAAATGAGAAGACAGAAAAACAAACTGCAGATTAAGGAGCAAGATAAAAACCCACCAGAACTAAAAAATGAAGAGGAAATAGGCAGTTTACCTGAAAAATAATTCAGTAAAGATGATCCAAAATCTTGGAAATAGAATAGAAAAAAATGCAAGAAACATTTAACAAGGACAGAGAAGAACTAAAGATGAAACAAACAACGATGAACAACAGCCGTAAAAGGGGAAATCGACAGTAACACATTCAGAGTAGGGGACTTTAATAACAACCACTTTCACCAATGGACAGATCATCTATAATGAAAATAAATAAGGAAACGTGAGCTTTAAATGATACATTAAACGAGATGGACTTAATTGATATTAATAGGACACTCCATCCAAAACCAACAGAATACACATTTTTCTCAAGTGCTCAAGGAACATTCTCCAGGATAGAGCATATCTTGGGTCACAAATCATGTCTTGGTAAATTTAAGAAAATTGAAATTGTATCAAGTACCTTTTCCGACAACAACACTATGAGATTAGATATCAATTACAGGAAAAAATCTGTAAAAATACAAACACATGGAGTCTAAACAATACACTACTTAATAACGAAGTGATCACTCATGAAATCGAAGAGAAAATAAAAGAATACCTAGAAACAAATGACAATGGAGATATGACGACCCAAAACCTATGGGATGCAGCAAAAGCAGTTCTAAGAGGGAAATTTATAGCAATACCAGCCCACCTTAAAGAACAGGAAATATCTTGAATAAACAACCTAATCTTGCACCTAAAGCAATTAGAGAAAGAAGAACAAAAAAACCCAAAGTTAGCAGAAGGAAAGAAATCATACAAATAGGATCAGAAATAAATGAAAAAGTAATGAAGGAAACGATAGCAAAGGTCAATAAAACTAAAAGCTGGTTCTTTGAGAAGATAAACAAAATAGATAAACCATTAGCCGGACACGTCATAAAAAAAGGGAGAAGATTCAAATCAATAGAATTAGAAATGAAAAAGGAGAAGTAACAACTGACCCTGCAGAAATGCAAAAGATCATGAGACATTAATACAAGCAACTCTATGCCAATAAAATGGACAACCTGGAAGAAATGGAAAAATTCTTAGAAATGTACAACCTGCCAACACTGAATTACGAAGAAATAGAAAATATGAACAGACCAATCACAAGCACTGAAGTTGAAACTGCGATTAAAAATCTTCCAACAAATAAAAGCCCAGGACCAGATGGCTTCACACGCAAATAATATCAAACATTTACAAAAGAGCTAACACCTACCCTTCCCAAACTCTTCCAAAATATAGCAGAGGGAGGAACACTCCCAAACTCATTCTACAAGGCCAACATCACCTTGATACCAAAACCAGACAAGGCTGTCACAAAGAAAGAAAACTACAGGTCAATATCACTGATGAACATAGATGCAAAAATCCTCAACAAAATACTAGCAAAAAGAATCCAACAGCATGTTAAAAGGATCATACACCAGGATCAATTGGCGTTTATTCCAGGAATGCAAGGATTCTTCAATATACGCAAATCTATCAATGTGATAAACCATATTAACAAATTGAAGGAGAAAAACCATATGGTCATCTCAATAGATGCAGAGAAAGCTTTCGACAAAATTCAACACCCATTTATGACAAAAACCCTGCAGAAAGTAGGTATAGAGGGAACTTTCCTCAACGTAATAAAGGTCATATATGACAAACCTTAGAACAAAAAATTTCACAATTTGTATGGAAACACAAAAGACCCCGAATATCCAAAACAGTCTTGAGAATGAAAAATGGAGCTGGAGGAATCAGGCTCCCTGACTTCAGACTATACTACAAAGCTACAGTAATGAAGCCAGTATGGAAGTGGCACAAAAACAGAAAGACAGATCAATGGAACAGGACAGAAAGACCAGAGATAAACCCACGCATATATGGTCACCTTATCTTTGATAAAGGAGGCAGGAATGTACAGTCGAGAAAGGACAGTCTCTTCAATAAGTGTTGCTGTTAAAATGGACAGGTACATTTAAAAGTATGAGATTAGATCAGTCACTAACACCATACACAAAAATAAGCACAAAATGGATTAAAGACCTAAATGTAAGGCCAGAAACTGTCAAACTCTTAAGGAAAACAGGCAGAACGCTCTATGACATAAATAACAGCAAGATCCTTTTTGACCCACCTCCTAGAGAAATGGAAATAAACACAAATATAAACAAATGGGACCTAATGTAACTTCAGAGCTTTTGCACAGCAAAGGAAACCATAAACAAGACCAAAAGACAACCCTCAGAATGGGAGAAAATCTTTTCAAATGAAGCAACTGACAAATAATTAATTTCCAAAATTTACAAGCAGCTCAATAATAAAAAAACAAACAACCCATTCCAAAAATGGGCAGAAGACCTAAATAGACATTTCTCTAAAGATATACAGACTGCCAACAAACACATGAAAGAATGCTCAATATCATTAATCATCAGAGAAATGCAAATCAAAACTACAATGAGGTATCATCTCACACCAGTCAGAATAGCCATAATCAAAAAATCTAGAAACAATAAATGCTGGAGAGGGTGTGGAGAATAGGGAACACTCTTGCACTGCTGGTGTGAATGTGAATTGGTATAGTCACTATGGAAAACAGTATGGAGGTTCCTTAAATAACTCCAAATAGAACTACCATATGACCTAGCAATCCCAGTACTGGGCATATACCCTGAGAAAACCATAATTCAAAAAGTCATGTACCATAATGTTCATTGCAGCTCTATTTACAATAGCCTGAAGATGGAAACAGCCTATGTGCCCAGCTTCAGATGAATGGATAAAGAAGATGTGGCACATATATACAATGGAATATTACTCAGCCATAAAATGAAACGAAATTGAGCTATTTGTAATGAGTTGGATGTACCTAGTGTCTGTCATACAGCGTGAAGTAAGTCAGAAAGAGAAAGACAAATACCGTATGCTAACACATATACATATGGAATTTAAGAAAAAAAATGTCATGAAGAACCTAGGGGTAAGACAGGAATAAAGCCAAAGACCTTCTAGAGAACGGACTTGAGGATATGGGGAGGGGGAAGGGTGAGCTGTGACAAAGTGAGAGAGAGGCATGGACATATATACACTACCAAACGTAAGGTAGGTAGCTAGTGGGAAGCAGCCGCATAGCACAGGGAGATCACCTCGGTGCTTTGTGTGCTTTGTGACCACCTGGAGGTGTGGAATAGGGAGGTTGGGAGGGAGGGAGACCGAAGATGGAAGAAATATGGGATCATATGTATATGTATAACTTGTTCACTTTGTTATAAAGCAGAAACTAACACACCATTGTAAAGCAATTATACCCCAATAATGATGTTAAAAAAAAAAGGTTAAATCTAGAATAGTATATCCCACAAAGTTCTATGGTAGTTTTTTGTAGCTACTTTTGGTAGCTATTAATAGGAGTTTGATGATGAATAGAATCAATAATCTAAGGAGTTTTGAAAAGCTAGGTTCAATTTAGTGTTAAGTACCTAGGTCTTAAAAGCCTTTATTATGTAAATAAGCACTGTTAACATTTAAGAGGAGAATAATGCTTCTTCTTCTAATTACTATTATTATTATTATATTGATAGACCCAAAGTTGCCTATGTAGCTCAGCTTTGGAAATATTGCATTCAAATTTTGTTTCCTTTGTTCTATCTACTTTTAAATGTTTTTTTTAATCACCCATTTTTAACGTTTACAATATCTCTTTCCCCCCAAGAAAAATGTGTCTATCTTCTTCAGCAGTTCACATTCTGTTTCATTTATAATGGCTAATATAATTGGTGTGTAAATAGGCTCCAAATGAATGAGTTTAATCAGATTGATAATAATAATAATAACACCTAATATTTAATACTTGTGTGCTAAATACCAAGCACTAAACTAAGTGCTTATCATGAATTATTTAACTTAATTCTTACAACAACTCCAAGGAGTACATTTTATTACTATCCCTGTTTCACCAATGAAGGTATTGATGCATAGAAAGATGATGTCAATTTCTCATGGTAACACATTAAGTGCTCGAGTACGTATGTGAACCTGGTAGTCTGATTTCATAGTTGTCACTCTTCATAGCTTTTATATTGCCTCCCTCTTCAGATTTATCTATGAGGTTCCTCTCTATCTTACTCATTCCTTAACATGCCATCACTTTGTAAAATGGCTTACTCTTTCTTTTCATGGATCCCCAAGTAATGCAGGAGTTGTTTGTATGGTAGCTTTATATAAACGTGTCTCTTTAAAAGGTCTATACCAAGTAGAATGGCATTATGAATATCTGCCCCATGACAGTGACAGAAAAAAAGGATTTATTTTAATAACTTATTCTACATGATATGATATCTGGTTGGTACCTAATTTTAGTGGCTTTTCTTGACATCAAGTTTCCTATCTATGAGTAAAGATCATATTTGTCTCCCAGCTATTAACTTTTTCTATCACAATTCTGATTATATATATGTAAAGGATAATGTGTTAAGAGTGGAAAACTAGCTCCTATTTATTGCCGATCAACCAACAATAAAAGAATTAGTCTCAGTTACACATCCATTGTAATTTATAATATTAAGCGAGAGAATTTGTTTTAATTAGGGATCTTAGTGTCCTCAAGTAAGTGATATTGTTTCCATGTTTCAGTTTCTAGGAGGTACACAGCTGTTGTTCAGATCATAGTTCACAGCAAGTCATATACACTTTTAAACAGAAACGTAATTATGCTAACTTTTTTTCAATTAAGTCTTAAACTTCATTTTAGCAAATACTTAACTTATATGTGTGACTGTGTGTTTGTATCAAATTTGTTTAAATCATTGTTGAATTCTAGTAGACTTGAAATACAGTACTTTTACATATAGCTTCACCTTGAAGAATGAGAAAGGCAAAGTTGCCAAGGAGTTCCTTAAATACCTTGCAACTCCTTTTAAAGATATTTTTAAATGCAAGAAAAACTTACATATCATATGATAGTTTCAGCTGGGGCAACATTCACATTGAGATAATAAAAATAGCAATACAAATAAGATTAAAATTTCAATAATCTTACACATGACAATTGATATTCTGGACTACTGGATAATAAAATATGGAGAAAAATATAGAGTATCAAAAGTAGAAGAGTAAAAAGTGCATCATTCCCCTTATAACTGATATAAGTGAAAAATAAATAAGTGAAATATATGTTAGTATCTACATTAGATTATGAAAAATATTAATTTCTATTTTTAGCACAATTGTATTTAATGTTCACAGAATCAGATGCATGTCCTCTTCATAAGTTCTGCCCTATGTCAGATAAGCTGCTGGCACATGTACTTACTAGGTGGGCTCCGTTTCTTACTTCTAGTGTACAGAGTATATTCTAAAAATGCAGAGTAGAGCATTGTCTGGGAGGAACTTCATGAGATGATGTACTATGTTTCTCTACTGACAAGTGGTGTTCTACCCCAATTATTCTGGGTTGGCTTTAAAAAATATATGCAAGTACTCTGTTAACTAAGCAGTGCATTCCAGTGTTTAAAACTCTGGGTCTACCCTAAATTATTCCCACTATATTTTCACATACTACCCATTAAAAGCCAAAAGCAGCTCATTCTTCCCCAAGTTGGTTCTACCTGGTTCCTTTAGCTTTTCTCCTAGGGGATATCAGTGGAAATTTTACTTTTTGTTAAAATCATAAAAGCAGTTTGGGACTCCAGTTGTACATTAAAATAATGGTCAAGTTATGAGATAAAAATCCAAAGAACTCTATCATCTCCAATGGGGAAAACTAATTTATAAATACTAAAATGATTTCCTCCAAATAAACAGGCAAAAGAGCTACCCAGAGGTATTTCAAGATTTGATGTGGCTTCCTTAAATGATAAAGCTGCCACCAGCCTTCCTGCCTCAAATGTCAATATTGATATTGATATTGAACATGATTTTCAAAATATGAAGACTCAAGTCAATTATGATAACAGATAGTAATCTGTTGGCTGATCTGATTTCTTCTGACCTTTAAAAAGCTACAGAGAGCCAAAATGGCCTAAAAGAAGAGAACATGCATACACTGCATAAATCTAGAATGCCATATGTGAGCTATAGTCAAGAACATATATAATGTTAGCAAATATCTGACAAGGCTTACAGCAAATAATTTCTTGGATGATTTGGCATCATAAAAACCTGTCATTTATTATAGCTGAGCCGTGACAAGACATAAACTTGGTTAACTTTATATCAATACATCATATGAGAATCATGGCAAATTATAGCTCATTTTCAAATTTAGGAGCCACTGTCCAAAATAACCATTACTTTCACTCCTGCAAACCTTGGTCAAAAGCTTTAAAACTAGATTGATTTTTCTGTAAGCAGATGTTTAATACCATTTAAGGGCATTGTTTTTTGGTAAAAAGGAAATAGAAATGTAGATTTGTCATAGCTCAATTATTTTTTAAATCCAATTTCATCAAGATGTTAATATTTGGAAGAAATAACTCTCCAAACACAAAACCAAAATAAGTGCAATATGTAGTTAAGGTTTTGATTAATGGGCCTTTTGCATTGCAAAATAGTTAGAATTGGAGTAGCTGATTGATACAATTACGCATTAATAGTTGTCACCACATCGTACATTAGGTTCTTATAAAGAGCTAAATATATTTCTAAATAAGATGAATTAAATTTAAATACATCACATTTGCCATTTTGTCAATCTTTATTATGTACCTCACTAACAGACTTCCTTGCTAAATTGAAAGATCAAAATTTTCCCAGCTATATTAACAGTGTAAATAAATTTGAGGAGAAACTGGTCTTCAAAGTGAGCCTAGCTGACCATCTAGTATGAGCAAGGAAATGATAGTGGGGATTGAATCTAGAATATTTTATGCAAATCATACAGCATGGGACAAACATACCATCACACAGATCTAGCTGAATGTCGCAAAAGTTAAGAAACCCCAGGCTTTCCCTTAAACAGACACCTGAAACTTCCTCAATTTTCCTGCAGGTTTGTCTCCCTAGGGTTCTCTCTTTTTCGAATTGTACACACACACAGACACACACACACACATTTATTTCCTTGAGCATAATCATTTTACTCCAGTAGAATTACAGCCTCACTTGTTTCTCTTAAGACAATGGTTCTTTACCTTTTTATGTCACATATGCCTTTGAGAATCTGATAAAAAATCGATTGAACCTTCCCTGGAAAAACATTGCTCTCCTCTCCTGAAAAAAATGCAAACAATTTACAGAGGTTCACAGATTCCTGGAAGCTCTCCCAGGGTTCTGAGGTAAAATTCCTTATGCAGATGGTATCCCCTTAAGTTTTCCAGAAAAATCAAAGAGCTTATGCAGTAAGTCTCCATGACTACAGGTGCAGGCCAGTACTGACTCATTTTTGTCTCAAGATTTTTCTTCTTTACTGAGATTTTAATTCAGAAAACTCCATGAT
>NW_020172985.1:1615467-1620576 GCF_003031525.2 Neophocaena asiaeorientalis asiaeorientalis | reverse complement strand
ACACATATATAGCATTTATAAAGATCATATACTCACATGAGTATATGCATATATAAGTCCAACAGTCATCATTAACAACTTTCCCATGACAGTCCATATTTTTTATAAATCACAATTGAAAATCATTTTTTCTTTTCTCATATTAAACATAGGCTTGCAGAGAGTTTATATTTTAAACTTCTCAGAGAAAACACCTTTTTTTCTCTGAGAATTAGAAACATATAGCGTATATACACATATACAGTTATATATTAATGTGATTCATCTGAAATGTTTCAGTATACAAAGATGTTCAACTGTAGTTCACTAATATCTTTGTATAAAGAAGGTTTAGACTAAGTAATTATTATTTAAATGAACATCAATTAAAATATTCAGTTTTAAAAGTTTATTACTGGATGTTTTAAAGACTGCACAGTCACTAGACGTCTCCTTTGCAAGAACATAGAGAGGCCCGCATTAACAAAAAAATATGAAATAAATGTGGGAAATGTAGTAGTCAGCATGGGCAGAACTCCAGTGTATTTTAGAGACAAAACTATTCATATTCATTTCACATGCTCTGTTAATAAAAGTTTTATTTTTTCCTCTCCTGAATAAAGAAGAAGCAACTGAAGAAGAAAATAACAAACACCAGAGTTCTCAATCATGTCTGGGCCCATAGCAAACAGAATCACAAAGGAAATGTACTTGTGGGAATTGTGAGGCTATTAATAAAAGATCCAATGCTACCAGGACTCAAATACATTTTTCTCTCTCCAAAAGAGCAAAGATATCACAGAGAAGGCTTTAATTCTGTATATCTGAATAGCTCTGAGCAGTAAAGAACCATCAGTTAATGACTGCAGTACAGGAGAATGAGGATAAGTAGACAGAAGAAAGGGACACCTGCTGGGAAGAGACAAACATCATTTTTGAAGATACTGTGTTCATTATATATCATCCACTGATTCCCTTTCCATTTGCTCCTTCTAGTAGAAATATGCTTCAGAAGAGGGAGATGATAATGATAACCAATTTTATGAATAATATTTTCTTCAAGGAACAGACAACTTAAAAAAATTGCTCAAGATGTTAATGTACAGTGAATGGGTATTAGTATTTACTCATTACTTGCTGTTATGAAATTCAAGGACATAGGAATGGTGGGTTAAGCAAATGTCCTGGCCATTGCAAGATCTCTAGATATTTTTAGTTCAAACTTGAAGAAATGCAGAGGATTTTTCCTTCCATGCTTCTATCATCCCTTTAGTTGTGGGCCTTTGAAGGAGGAGTTGTACATACAAGAATGAGTTAGAATGGATTTGAGTAGAGTCCCGAATAAGTGTCATAACAGCTTATGGATTGATGGATGACATTCTAGCTGGCATAGAATGATGGTCTTCACCAGATGGTAAAGAGAAGGTCAACTGGGCACTGGCTTTCACATCACTTCCTGCTGTGAGAGATGCTTGATCCTGTGAAAGCTAAAAGTCTCTTAAGATTTCCCTTTATTTTCTATGTGGTACATTCACACTTTCCCCTTTTGTAGCTCCTGGTATCTTTCATATTGTTTGAATATGAGAAAAGTTGTCTTATATGTAATTTGTGTATATAATACATTTATTTTTTTTCTATTTGACCTCCTAGACAAGTGGTATTTGAACTTCATGATCAAATATCTTCTTTTAATTAATAAGGGAGAGAACTGATTTATATTTCAAAATAGTATGCTACCATGCATTATTTATTTATTAAACAATTTATCGGGCTTTTACTATGCATCAGGCACAGCACTTAACACTAGAGACATCAAAGTGGATGATGCATAGACCTTCTCCTGAAAAACCTCATGGCTCCGAGGGAGGAGATACAAATGCAATGTATCAAATGCATCGAATTAATTTGGACGCTATTTGTATAAGTGAGCAACATTCATTGAGAGCCATAAGAAGGAACTGATGAGAAAAGACTTTGTAGACTAGGTAGCCTATGAGATAATTCTTCAAAGATGATTGTGTGTCTGCACCTTATAGATGATGTGCAAAAGAGCATTCTAGGTTGAGAAATCAGAGTATGAGTATGGTTTTCATTGAGGCTGCTCTCATATATTCCAGATTCCTCCTTAGGGACCCATGGCAGAGATTAACTTCCTTACTTCAGTTGATAATAAAAGTGACAGTTACTTTTTTGGGGTAATTCCTCATGAAATGAAGTGACTGGTGTGAATTCCAGGTGGAAATCTTAAGAGCTAGGTTTTAATTTTCCATGTTGTTTTTACCTCTGCCATGATGACCAGAAATTCTCTGGATAAGGTTTCAGAGTGAAGGTGCAAGAAGCAGACTTCCTAACTAACCTGCCATTGACATATTGCATAAGTAGAAAGTAAACTTTGTTTTTATGAGACACTAAGATTTCGAGGTTGGTTGTTACTACTGTGTACTCTAGCTACAATGAGCCAAATTTTGGAGAACAGAAGTGGTAATGTATACCTGGAGGGATAGGCAGGAGATAGATCATCAATGAGTGTTATTACATGTCCTACTAAGGAATTTGAATTTTGTCCAATGGAAAATAGCAATCAGTGAAAGTGCTTTAAGGAAAGGAATAATGTCCAGATTTGCATTTTTGGAAAGGTCAACTCTGATGATAATGAAAAATAGATTCAATTGACCAAGACTAGCTGCAGGGATCTGTTAAGGAGGCTGTTTTGAAAGTTCAAGCAAAATATGATAAGCATCTGAAGTAAGGCAATCATAGAAGAATTTGAGAGGAAAAAATTTGAGAAATCTTTAGGAGGTAAAATAGGAAACTCTTCTCGACTTGTGGTACAGAAGAGATAAAGTCTGTGGGTATTATTACAACATCCAGGTAGAAATATCCAGGTAGTGAGAGTTGGGTACTTTGGAGAGAAGGCTAACCTAGAGATAAATATTTGAGAGTATTTGGATATCCATGGAAGTTGTAACCATGGGCAGAGATTAGATTGTCTAATGAGACCATATAAATAGGAAGAAAACAATAATATGACCCTAGATGTAATTAATATTTTTATGGTTTCAAAAGGGAGGGGAAATAGAAAAGAAGAATATGAAAAAAAATGGTCATAGAATTGAGATGAAGACTAATAGAACTATGTTACAGGAGTCCATGGGAGAGGGACATTAAAGACACAAATAGGGCTTACAGTGGTTGAGAGTCCGCCTGCCAATGCAGGGGACGTGGACTCATGCCCTGGTCAGGGAAGATCCCACATGCCGCGGAGCGGCTGGGCCCGTGAGCCATGGCCACTGAGCCTGCGCATCCGGAGCCTGTGCTCTGCAACGGGAGAGGCCACAACAGTGAGATGCCCACATACCACAAAAAACAAACAAACAAAAAAGACACAAATAGCTAGATCAAATAAGGTGAAGATTAAGAGTCTATTAGGAGATTGCTGTTGGCTTTTACCATTGGACTTTCAGAAAAGTGGTGGTGGAAGCCTTGAGTGTTTTAAAGAGTGGCTGGCAGATGAAAAGATTACATTTCAGAGGAATTGTTTTTTTAATGAAAACATATTTAGTTCACTAAAGAATAAACCAATCATGAGGGGAAAATTGATTGTGCCAGATAAAGAGATTGTAACTGATAGTGTAGTCTGGAATTAGATGAGACTGTAAGGGATGGTATCAAGAACATAGGTGGAAGGTTTTACTTTAGAAAAAAAGGTCTCTTCCTTTGAAAATGAAGAAAACGTGGAGGTAGTCAGAAGCTATAGATAAGTTGTTGTTGTAGATGTAGGATATTGAGGTTGTTCATACTGTATGGACTCAGTTTTCTCAGTAAATTCAAAGGCAGCCTTAATTTACTGAGAGAGAGATGGTAGAGGATTTTATGGCTGAAGTGAAACATAAAAATTTGGAATAGATATTGCAGAGATTCAAAGAAACTGACCAGGAACATGTTTGAGAATTCCTGAGTGATGCTGAAATCTCAAATGAAATAAGCTTATAAATGTCTGGTTACTTAAAAACATAATTTTGCTATTTTCTTCTGCAGCCTCCTGTAACCTTAGTATATTAATTGAAGAAGTGATTGTTTAAATTAATCCAATGTTTGGGGCTTGTTGTAAAAACAAGGGCTAAGGGCATTGAGGGTGCTGGCAAAGGAGGGATTGTCATGATGCATCATGAAGTCTGTATTGCATATGGAAGAAAGTGAAGCAATGGAGGAATGATGCACTGGGAAATAAATTATGGGGTAAAAGTATTTCCAGATTCTCAACTTCTATATGCACTCCTTTTCTAAAATAGATCTGGCTGAGAAAGTAACTAATAACTGGTTCTTTCTTCCTAAGCTCTTCTTTCACTAAAGTTCTATGCTATAAAAAAAGGAGTACCCTCATCCATTCAAATATTATTAAGGTGCTTTCCCCACGGTATAAATAATCTGGGCAACACAGAAAGGGGTAGTTTTAAAGGAAAGGTCATCTAACGTCCAAAGTAAATTTAGGGGGAGAAATACTGAAGGGAACTATGCCTTGATTCAGCTAAGGCAATGGTTCTCACTTGTGGGTGATTTTTGCCCCCCAGAAGATAAATGGAAATGTCAGGAGACATTCTGGGTTGTCACAACTGGGAGGAAGGGTGCTACTGGCATTTAGTGGATAGAGGGTAGGCACGCTGGTAGACAATCCAACAATACAAAGGAGAGCCTTCCAACAACTAAGAATTATTTGGCTGAAAATGTCAGTAGTGCTGAGGGTGAGAAACAATGATCAGGGCACAAACTCAAGGAAAGAACTATAATTCAGAAATTAGAAGACTGTCACATGAACATGTATGAATACATTTATTTAAATTTAAAAATATTTCAGACTTTTTCTGACAAAGTAATTCTGAATTAGGTGATTGATTTGACACTAAGAACTATATTTGTGGGGAGGACGGCTTGAAGATGGCGGAAGAGTAAGACGCGGAGATCGCCTTCCTTCCCACGGATACACCAGAAATACATCTACACGTGGAACAACTCCTACAGAACACCTACTGAAGGCTGGCAGAAGATCTCAGACCTCCCAAAAGGCAAGAAACTCCCCACATACCTGGGTAGGACAAAAGAAAAAAAAGAAAAAACAGAGACAAAAGAATA
>NW_020172985.1:1576556-1615074 GCF_003031525.2 Neophocaena asiaeorientalis asiaeorientalis | reverse complement strand
CTAGAGTCTTTCATACAGAGTGAAGTAAGTCAGAAAGAAAAAGACAAATACCGTATGCTAACACATATATATGGAATTTAAGGAACAAAATGTCATGAAGAACCTAGGGGTAAGACAGGAATAAAGACGCAGACCTACTGGAGAACGGACTTGAGGATATGGGGAGGGGGAAGGGTGAGCTTTGACAGGGCGAGAGAGAGTCATGGACATATACACACTAACAAACATAGTAAGGTAGATAGCTAGTGGGAAGCAGCCGCATGGCACAGGGATATTAGCTTGGTGCTTTGTGACAGCCTGGAGTGGTGGGATAGGGAGAGTGTGAGGGAGGGAGACGCAAGAGGGAAGACATATGGGAACATATGTATATGTATAACTGATTCACTTTGTTATAAAGCAGAAACTAACACACCATTGTAAAGCAATTATACCCCAATAAAGATGTTAAAAAATAAAATAAAATAAAGTTAAAAAAAAAGAACTATATTTGTCAATTAATTTGTATGACAAACATGTATAAACTGAAGGAGTTTTAACTGCAACTCCAAGTTTTTACAAGAAAATATACTTCAAGCACATATATAATATAAAATATATTGGAAAACTTTTTTAGTATCTATTTAAACTTATGATACAACAATCTTGAGGTGTCAACTTTAATATGCCACAAGGCAGATAGTTTTTTTCAAAAAAATTTTTAGGAATTATGAAGCCAAAAATTTGAAGATCAACAATTTAGACAATCTGAGGCAGATCAGTCAATCTGAGGAATTCCACAACTGTCTTCTGATAATATAACCCCGATGTCAATCTGAGGAATTCCACAACTGTCTTCTAATAATATAACCCAGAAATAAAACCCCAAAATAATTGATTCAAACCTTATACTCAACCACAGGACTTCTTATTATGAAATACATTTTTAAGTTCTCCCAACCTAGTGCTTAATTTGCAACGATGCATTAATCTACACTATTTTAATTTCCCTAGTTCTCACCTTCCTATCTTTACCTTTACAGCTAAACTTCTTAAAAGAAAGTTATAGTTACTTTATCTTGCCTCCTTTTTTTACCTTCAATTCACTCCTTAAGCCATTAGAAACCATCCTTTTATTTTTTAAATAAAATTTTTCATTAAAGTTTAAATTTTATACAGAAAAGCATACAAATTCTGAGTAAAAGTTTGATGAATTACATATCCACATAACTACCATTATGTCTTTCCCATCCTCTACCATAAAATTGGCTACTTTTTCGAGTTCTGTGACAGGAGACTAATTTTGTCTGCTGTTAAACTTTATATAGATGGAAGCCTACAGTGTGAATTATTTTGTGTTTGGATTCCTTTTCTCATATTATAATTTTGAGATCGATCTATGTTTTTTTTCCAGTGATAGTACTTTATTTATATTATTCTATTCTGTGCATATGCTGCAATGTATTTATTCTATAGTAATCTATTTATCTACTCATTTGGGTTGTTTCCAGTTTTAGGCTAATATGAATACTGCTGCAAAAATATTTATGTACCTGTCTTTTGGTTAACAGGTGGGTACATTTCTGTTTGAGTATATACCTAGGAATGAAATTACTAGGAGCGATATACATATGTTAAGCTTTAATAGCTACTGTAAAACAATTTTTTACAATGGTTATACAAATTGTGCATCCCATCACAAGTAAATATACCTGGATGAGGGAATATAGTATTATCTTATTATGGTTTTAAATTAAATTTCCATGATTTCTAATTAGATTGAGGTCCTTTTAATATGTTTTATAGGGTATTAAGATATTCTTTTTAAAAAAGTAGTTGTTTATGTCATTTGTTCATTTTTCTAGTAGGCTGTCTAATTTTCTCAAGTCATTTGTAGGAGTTTTTTTTTTTTATATGTTCTGGATATGAGTCTTTCATTGGTCACATTTGTAGCAAATTAATCTTTCCCACTTAAAGACTTTTTCTTCTTAAATGTGTCTTTGATGAAGTCTTCAATTTGATGAAGTCCAACATATACTTCATGGTTTGAGTTTTATCATTCCTGTTAAAATATTTGCCTACCCCATAGTCATGGAAATATTCTCCTTAGTTATCTGGAAACTTATTTTTTTTACCTTATACGCTTACATCTAAAATCGATCTGGAATTGATTTTTGTGAATCATGTGAAGTATGGTCAATGTTCCGTTTTTCCCATATGGTATCCTATTGATCTATTTATTGAAAAGAACATTGTTTCAGCACTGATGTCTCATGTCACTTTTGTCCCAATCAAGTGCTCATATGGGACTGGATCTATCTCTTTACTTTTATAATGTTCCATTGCTCTATTTTTCTATCCCTGTGCCAGTACCACACTTTTAATTACTGTAACTGTACAATGGATCTTGATATTCGATAGTGTAAATTCTCCAAATATGTTTCTATTTTCAAGATTATTTTAGCTAGCTTGGCTCTTTTTCTTTCCACATATATTATTGATTCAACTTGAAAATTTCTAAAAATAAGCCACCTTCTGGGATTTCTTTTGGAACGGCGTTGAATCTATAGATCAATTTGAGGATAATGTACAGATTTATAATACTGAGCTTCTCAGCTCATAAAAAATATACATCTCTTTTATTTGGATCTTTATTTTTTTCAGTATTTTATAGTTTACTTTGATCTTGTTTGTAAGGTGAGTTTACCTAGGATACTGTCAACTTTATCTTAATTTTCACGTTTATCACCTAAAATTAGTTATAATATTTCTGAAGTACAAACTGATATCTCATTTTTATTTCAATATTAACAATTGGTGCTTTCTTTCTTTTTCCTTAATTGGTTTTGCCAAGGATTTCCTAATATTATTATATTTCAAAGACCCAACTTTGGCTTTCTTGAGACTCATGCTCCATTTACTCCTCAGGGAGAAACTGAGAGTTGGGTGTTCCCTCTCAATTGTAGGGTGCTGTGCTGGGTGTGAGGGTTATGGCTAGACTGTGTCTCAGTCTTTCCTACTCCTTTCCTGGTGGGTATTTTATCACTTGTTCACTGTGAAGGATTCACTCAACTAGTTTATGGTATTAATTCAGAGGGAATTGATCTATGTGTAGCTGTATATTTGGTGTGTCTGTGGGAGAAGGGTAAGTCAGAAGCCTCCTATTCCACCATCTTGGTAATGTCCTCATAGAGCACTTTCACTGTCCTAAAAATTCTCTGTGCTCTGCCAATTCATCTCCCCCCTCCAGGCCCTGGCAACTACTGATCATTTTCACTATCTCCAGTTTTACCTTTTCTAGAATGTCATATAGTTGGATCAGTGTATGTAGCTTTTTCAGATTATCTTTTATCTCAGTAATATGCATTTAATGTTCCTTCATGTCTTTTCATGGCTTGATAAGTCATTTGTTTTTTATCTCTGAAAAATATTTTATTGCCTGGATGTGCCATAGTTTATTTATTAATTTACATACTGAAGGACTTTTTGTTTGCCTCCATATTTTAGAAATTAAGAACAAAGCTGCTATAAACATCCATGTGTAGATTTTTTTTGTGGACATAGTTTTCAACTCTTTGGGGTAAATACCAAGGAGCCCAATTGCTGGACTGTATGGTAAGAGTATGTTTAACTTTATAAGAAACCTCCATACTGTCTTCCAAAGTGGCTATATCATTTTGCATTCCCATAAGCAATCACCAAGTTATTTTTTTTATAATTCCAGTTTGCTGCTAAGTATTGCATTCTGTAGTCTAATTTCCTTTTTTTTTCTTAGTCCATTCATTCATTTAGTCAAGAAATACTCAACATCTACATACTAAGCACTATGTTTTACACTGCAGATACAATTTTGAACTAGACAGAAATGGTCCCTAATCCCCTAGAGTACAAACCATATTGACTGAACAGAGTATGTAATATTTTTTTGGACACTGGCAAGTAAAAATGTTTTGAAACAAAGCTATTATTTAATAGTCATTTATTCCTAATGATTATCTAATTTATAAATATAACTCAGAAAATCTAATATTAATATTTCTACCTCAGTGTTTTTCTCCTTTTTATTATTTTTAAATCTTTAAAAGGTTTATACAATTTTTAAAGGTTAATTTCCATTTACAGTTATTATAAAATATTGGCTATATTCCCCTTTTTGTACAATATTTGAGCCTATCTTACACACAATAATTTGTACCTCCCAGTCCCCCACACTTATTTGGCCCCTCTCCCTTTCCCAACTGGTAACCACTAGTTTGGTCTCTATATCTGTGAGTCTGTTTCTTTTTTGTTAATTCACTGGTTTGTTGTATTTTTTAGATTCCACATATAAGTGATATCATACAGTATTTGTCTTTCTCTGTCTGACTTATTTCACTTAGCATAATGCCCTCCAGGTTCACTCATGTTGCTGCAAATGACAATTTTTTTTCTCTTTTATGGCTGTGTAGTAGTCCATTGTGTGTGTATATATACACACACATATTCTTTATCTGTTCATTTGTTGACATACACTTAAGTTGTTTAAATATCTTGGCAATTGTAAATAAATGCTGCTATGAACATTGGGGAGCATGAATCTTTTTGAAATAGTGAACAGTGTTTTTGTTTTCTTTGAATATATGCCCAGGTGTGGAATTGCTGGGTCATATGCTAGGTCTATTTTTAATTTTTTGAGAACCCTCTATAGTGTTTTCCTCAGTGGCTGCACCAATTTAGATTCCTACCAACAGTATACAATGGATGGAGGAATCAATATTGTTAAAATGACCATACCACCTAGAGTAAAGTACAGATTCAGTGCAATCCTTATCAAAATACTACTGGCGTTTTTCACAGAACTAGATTTGTATAGAAACACAAAAGTCCCCAAATAACTGAAACACTCTTGAGAAAGAACAGAGTTTGAGGAATCACGTTCCTTGACTTCAGACTGTACTGAAAAACTAGAGTAATCAAATCAGTATGGCACTGGCACAAAAATAGATGCATAGATCAATAAAACAGGATAGAGAGCATAGAAATAAACACTCGCACTTATGGTCAATTGATCTATGACAAAGGGGGCAAGAATATACAATGGAGAAAAGACAGTCTTTTTAATGAGTGGTGCTGGGATAGCTACATGAGAAAGAATGAAATTAGAACATTCTCTAACACCATATACAAAAACAAACTCATACAATCTAAATGTAATATTGGATACTATAAAACTCCTTGAGGAAAACATAGGCAGAACATTTTTTCACATAAATCACAGCAACATTATTTTGGATCCATTTCCTAAAGTAAAGAAAATAAAAGCAAAAATAAACAAATAGAACCTAACTAAAATTAAAAGCTTTTGCACAGCAAAGGAAATCATCAACAAAAAGAAAAGACAACCTACTGAATGAAAGAAAATATTCGCAAATGATATGACCAGTAAGTTATATACATATATAGGTATATATAAACATATATATAAACATATATAACAACTCATACAACTCCACATCAACCCAATTAAAAACTGGGAAGGAGAACTGAATAGATATATTTCCACAGAGGGAATGCAGTTGGCCAACAGGCATATGAAAAGATTCTCTTCATCATTAATCCTCAGGGAAATGCAAATCAAAACAACAGTGAGGGGAGTACTTCCCAGAACTTCTGCTGCCAGTGTCCTTGTCCTCACTGTTAGCCACAGCCACATCCCAACTCTGCAGTAGACCCTCCAGCACTAGAGAGCCTGGGACCCTGAACATTCAGAGACAAGTATGGGGCCCTTAATTGTCCTATGCCATGTGGTTGAAAGGCTCTTGGTGCTGCAGCCAGGAGTCAGTGCTGTGCCTCTGAGGTGGGAGAGCCAATTTCAGGACACTGGTCCACAAGAGACCTCCCAGCTCCACATAATATCAAATGCCAAAAATCTGCCAGAGACCTCCATCTCAACACCAGCAGCCAGCTCCACTCAACGACCAGAAATCTACAGTGCTGGACAACCTATGCCAAACAACTAGCAAGACAGGAACACAACCCCACCGATTAGAAGAGAGGCTGCCTAAAATCATAAGTCCATAGAAACCCCAAAACACATCAACAGACATGGACTTGCCCACCAGAAAGACAAGATCCAGCCTCATCCACCACAACACAGGCACTAGTCCCCTCCACCAGGAAGCCTACACAACCCACTGAACCAACCTTAACCACTGGGGACAGACACCAAAAACAACGGGAAATATGAACCTGCAGCCTTCCAAAAGGAGACCCCAAACACAGTAAGATAAGCAAAATGAGAAGACTGAAAAACACACAGCAGTTGAAGGAGCAAGATAAAAGCCCACAAGTCCTAACAAATGAAGAGGAAATAGGAAGTCTACCTGAAAAAGAATTCAGAATAATGATAGTAAAGATGATCCAAAATCTTGGAAATAGAATAGACAAAATGAAAGAAACATTTAACAAGGACCTAGAATACTTCCCTAATATGGGAAAGGAAATAGTTAATCAAGTTCAGGAAGCACAGAGAGTCCCATACAGGATAAATGCCAGGAGAAATATGCCAAGACACATATTAAACAAACTGACAAAAATTACATACAAAGAAAACATATTAAAAGCAGCAAGGGAAAAACAACGATTAACACATAAGGGAATCCCCATAAGGTTAACAGCTGATCTTTCAGCAGAAACTCTGCAAGCCAGAAGGGACTGGCAGGACATATTTAAGTGATGAAGGAGAAAAAACTGCAGCCAAGATTACTCTACACAGCAAGGATCTCATTCAGATTTGAGGGGGAAATTAAAATTTTTACAGACAAGCAAAAGCTGAGAGAATTCAGCACCATCAAACCAGCTTTATAACAAATAATAAAGGAACTTCCCTAGGCAAGAAAAACAAGAGAAGGAAAAGACCTTCAATAACGAACCCAAAACAATTAAGAAAATGTGAATAGGAACATACATATTGATAATTACCTAAAATGTATCTTCAGACCTAGAGACACATACAGACTGAAAGTAAGGGGATGGAAAAAGATATTCCATGCAAATGGAAACCAAAAGAAAGCTGGAGTAGCAATTCTCATATCAGACAAAACAGACTTTAAAATAAAGACTATTAGAAGAGACAAAGAAGGACAGCACATATTGATCAAGGGATCAATGCAAGAAGAAGATATAACAATTGTAAATATGTATGCACGCAACATAGGAGTACCTCAATACATAAGGCAAATAGTAACAGCCATAAAAGGGAAAATCAACAGTAACACATTCAGAACAGGAGACTTTAACATCCCACTTTCACCAAAGGACAGATCATCCAAAATGAAAATAAATAAGGAAACACAAGCTTTAAATGATACATTAAACAAGATAGACTTAATTGATATTTATAGGACATTCCATCCAAAAACAACAGAATACATATTTTTCTCAAGTGCTCATGGAACATTCTCCAGGATAGATCATATCTTGGATCACAAATCAAGCCTTGGTAAATTTAAGAAATTAAAATTGTATCAAGTATATTTTCCAGCCACAGTGCTATGAGACTAGATATCAATTACAGGAAAAAATCTGTAAAAATTACAAACACATGGAGGCTAAACAATACACTACTTAATAACGAAGTGATCACTGAAGAAATCAAGGAGGAAATAAAAAAAATACCTAGAAACAAATGGCAATGGAGGCACAACAACCCAAAACCTGTGGGATGCAGCAAAAGCAGTTCTAAAGGGGAAGTTTATTATGGACAACCTGGAAGAAATGGACAAATTCTTAGAAATGCACAACCTGCCAAGACTGAATCAGGAAGAAATAGAAAATATGAACAGACCAATCACAAGCACTGAAATTGAAACTGTGAGTAAAAATCTTCTAACAAACAAAATCCCAGGACCAGATGGCTTGACAGGCAAATTCTACTAAATATTTAGAGAAGAGCTAACTCCTATCCTTCTCAAACTCTTCCAAAATATACCAGAGGGAGGAAAACACCGAAACTTATTCTACGAGGCCATCATCACCTTGATACCAAAACCAGACAGGGATGTAAAAAAGAAAGAAAACTACAAACCAATATCACTGATTAACAGAGATGCAAAAATCCTCAACAAAATAGTAGCAAACAAAATCGAAGAGCACATTAAAAGGATTATACAGCATGATCAACAGGGGTTTATTCCAGGAATGCAAGGATTGTTCAATATATGCAAATCAATCAACGTGATACACAATATTAACAAATTGAAGGAGAAAAAACATATGATCATCTCAATAGATGCAGAAAAAGCTTCTTACAATATTCAACATCGATTTATGATAAAAACCCTGCAGAAAGTAGGCATGGAGGGAACTTTCCTCAACATAATAGAGGCCATATATGACAAAGCCACAGCCAACATCATCCTCAATTGTGAAAAAGTGAAAGCATTTCCACTCAGATTAGGAGCAAGACAAGGTTGCCCATTCTCACCACTCTTATTCAACATAGTTTTGGAAGTTTTAGCAACAGTAATCAGAGAAGAAAAGGTAATAAAAGGAATCCAAATTGGAAAAGAAGAGGTAAAGCTGTCCCTGTTTGCAGATGACATGATACTGTATATAGAGAATGCTAAAGATGCTACCAGAAAACTACTAGAGCAAATCAATGAATTTGGTAAAGTAGCAGGATACAAAATTAATGCACAGAAATCTCTGGAATTCCTATACACTAATGATGAAAAATCTCAATGTGAATTCAAGAAAACGCTCCTATTTACCATTGCAACCAAAAGAATTTAATATCTAGGAATAAACCTACCTAAGGAGACAAAAGACGTGTATGCAGAAAATTATAAGACAGTGATGAAAGAAATTAAAGATGATACAAATAGATGGAGAGTTATACCATGTTCTTTGATTGGAAGAATCAACATTGGGAAAATGAATTTACTACCCAAAGCAATCTACAGATTCTATGCAATCCCTATCAAACTACCACTGACATTTTTGACAGAAGTAGAACAAAAAATTCACAATTTGTATGGAAAAATATAAGACTCTGAATAGCCAAAGCAATCTTGAGAACGAAAAATGGAGCTGGAAGAATCAGACTCCCTGACTTCAGACTATACTACAAAGCTACAGTAATCAAGACAGTATGGTTTGGCACAAAAACAGAAAGGTAGATCGATGAAATAAGATAGAAAGCCCAGAGATAAACCCATGCACATATGGTCACCTTATCTTTGATAACAGATGCAGGAAAGTACAGTGGAGAAAGGACAAGCTCTTCAACAAGTGGTGCTGGGAAAAGTGGACAGGTACATGTAAAAGCATGAGAATAGATCACTCCCTAACGCCATACACAAAAATAATCTGAAAATGAATTAAAGACCTAACTCTAAGGCCAGAAACTATCAAACTCTAAGACTCTGAATAGCCAAAGCAATCTTGAGAACGAAAAATGGAGCTGGAAGAATCAGACTCCCTGACTTCAGACTATACTACAAAGCTACAGTAATCAAGACAGTATGGTTTGGCACAAAAACAGAAAGGTAGATCGATGAAATAAGATAGAAAGCCCAGAGATAAACCCATGCACATATGGTCACCTTATCTTTGATAACAGATGCAGGAAAGTACAGTGGAGAAAGGACAAGCTCTTCAACAAGTGGTGCTGGGAAAAGTGGACAGGTACATGTAAAAGCATGAGAATAGATCACTCCCTAACGCCATACACAAAAATAATCTGAAAATGAATTAAAGACCTAACTCTAAGGCCAGAAACTATCAAACTCTTAGAGGAAAACATAGGCGGAACACTCTATGACATAAATCACAGCAAGATCCTTTTTGACCCACTTCCTAGAGAAATGGAAATAAAAACATAAATGAACAAATGGGACCTAATGAAACTTCAAAGCTTGTGCACAGCAAAGGAAACCATAAACAAAACCAAAAGTCAAGCCTTAGAATGGGAGAAAATATTTGCAAATGAAGCAACTGACAGGATTAATCTCCAAAATTTACAAGCAGCTCATGCAGCTCAATAACAAAAAAACAAGCAACCCAATCCAAAAATGGGCAGAGGACCTAAATAGACATTTCTCCAAAGAAGATATACAGACTGCCAACAAACACATGAAAGAATGCTCAACATCATTAATCATTAGAGAAATGCAAATGAAAAGTACAATGAGATATCATCTCACACCAGTCAGAATGGCCATCATGAAAAAATTTAGAAACAATATATGTTGGAGAGGGTGTGGAGAAAAGCAAACACTCTTTCACTACTGGTGGGAATGTGAATTGGTACATCCACTATGGAGAACAGTATGGAGGCTTCTTAAAAAACTACAAATAGAACTACCATATGACTCAGCAATCCCACTACTGGGCATATTCCCTGAGAAAACCATAATTCAAAAAGAGTCATGTACCAACATATTCATTGCAGCTCTATTTACAATAGCCCAGAGATGGAAACAACCTAAATGTCTATCAACAGATGAATGGATAAAGAAGATGTGGCACATATATTCAATGGAATATTACTCATCCATAAAAAGAAATGAAAGTGAGCTATTTGTGGTGAGGTGGATAGACCTATAGTCTGTCATACAGAGTGAAGTAAGTTGGAAAGAGAAAGACAAATACCGTATGCTAACACATATATATGGAAGTTAGGAAAATAAATGTCATGAAGAATGTAGGGGTAAGACAGGAATAAACACACAAACCTACCAGATAATGGACTTGAGGATATGGGGAGCAGGAAGTGTAAGCTGTGACAAAGTGAGAGAGAGGCATGGACATGTATACACTAACAAACATAAAGTAGATAGCTAGTGGGAAGCGGCTGCATAGCACAGGGAGATCAGCTCGGTGTTTTGTGACTGCCTGGAGGGGTGGGATAGGAAGGGTGGGAGGGAGGGAGATGCAAGAGGGAAGAGATATGTGAACATATGTTTATGTATAGCTGATTCACTTTGTTATGAAGCAGAAACTAACACACCATTGTAAAGCAATTATTCTCCATTAAAGATAAAAAAACAACAACAACAGTGAGATACTACCTCACACCTGTTAGAAAGGCTATCATCAAAAAGAACACAAATAACAAATGTTGGTGAGTTTGTGGAGAAAAAAGAACACTTAACCTCAGTTAGTTAGATTTAATAGGAGGAATTTCAAAATTTGGAGCAAGGCATTCCTTAGTTTACATCCTATCTTTGCTGTCATAGTTTTAATATATGGGAAGATTAATTAAACAAGTGAAACCTGTTTCCTGATGTATGAACCCTTATTTAATTTAATTTCTTAAACACATTAATCAAAATAATTTTAGAGCTGATGTCTGATAACTCCAAAATCTTAATTTCCTATTGTTATTTATACTCTTTTTTACTTGTTGTTTTAGACTTTTGGCCTAATCTTTAATTATGCCAGTCAAATTTTGATTGATATGAGACATTGTACATAAAATATTGAGGGGATAATTTGATTTCCTAATGTTATGTTCCTCCAAAGATGATATGTTTTGCTATTGACAAGAACTTACAGTGTGGACATATCACCTCATCCAAATAGCCATTGAATTGTTTGGAAATCTTTATAAGATTTAGCTCATTTCTGGTTCACTATTACTCTTAGGGAATTTCCTCTCAAAAGATTCAGTGAGAACTCTGGAATGTTTACAAGTATCCTTCTTCCCTGTTAGTCCCTGTACACCCATTTTTTGGTTTTGTTTTGTTTTCCAAGTTCTGTTGGCCTGCCATAAGCTCTGCTCAGCTTCTTCACTCCTTGGTGCTCTCTTTCTTCAAGTCCATCAAGCCCATTTCTCTCTGCTTCTCTTCTCTCTGGGATATTCATTCCTAAAGAAATCTTTGCTGTAATAGAACCTAGGATGCTTTCAATCTAAATCTTTAAAACATATTTTATTCATATTTTCCAGTTGCTATTGGTGGGGAGATAGGTCTGCAACATGCTGGTCCACCATTACTGGAGATGGAATTCACCAATGTCTCTCTGATCCATTCTTTTCAAAATTCTTCATTGCCTTGACCTTTGTTTCTCTTATTTTTTCTCTTCCTCTTCTATTTCCTTAACTAGTCATATTTTGTTTTTATTATTAAGCTTATACTTATTTTTTTTCCAAGTTTCCTTCAGTTCTCCTCTCTATTCATTTCATGAGCTCTTTCTGGAGGATCTCATCCACTCTTATGATTTGAACTTTCATTTATAAACTGATGGCTCTCAAATGTATGTTTCTAGATCATAACTCTCTGATCTTTAAAACATGAGGCCCAACTATGTAGAAAGATTTCCAGCTCCAACCAACACCTGTAGAGGCATCTCAAACCAAATGCATCATCTATCTCTCAAACATTCTCTCTGATGTACCTTCCTTATTTCGGCAATGAATCTGTTGTAAGTTCCAAAAATGTGGTTATGATTCTATATCCCTCCCTGTCTATATGTCTCTTTTCAACTTGATTTTGTAGCTCCTCTCATCAAGAGATGACATCTGTTTCTCCACTGCTTGAAAAATATGTTTGCTTTTTGATTTGCTTTGTGTAATAGAATGTGGCAAAAGGGGACGTTGTGTTGGTTCTTCTGTATGTGTGTGTGTGTGTGTGTGTTTGTGTGTGTGTTAAGAACATATAACATGAGATCTACCCTCTTAACAAATCTTTAACTACACAATACAGTATTGTTCACTATACTGTACACATGTTGTACAATAGATCTCTAGAACTTTTTCGTCTTGCATAACTGAAACTTTATACTGTTTCAACAGTAACTCCATGTATTCCCCGCCCCCCAGCCCCTATCAACCTCTACTCTGCTCTCTCTTCCTATGAGTTTAACTATTTTCGATACTCATATAACTGAAATCATGCAGTATTTTTCTTTCTCTGGCTGTCATCTCACTTAGCCTAATGCCATTAAGATCCATCAGTGTCATTATTACAAATGGCAGAATGCCCTTTTTACTCATGGCTTAATAGTATTCCATCATATATATATAAACAAATATCTTCCAGATCCATTCATCCATTGATGAACCCTTAGGTTGTTTTCATACCTTGGCTGTTGTGAATAATGCTACAATGAACAGAGGAGAGTGCATATATCTCTTTGAGATCCTGATTTCCATTTTTTTGGATATATACCCAGAAGTGGGATTGTGGGATCATATGGTAATTCTTAAGAGTAAGAAAAACAAGTAACCTAATTAAAAATGGGCAATGGACTTTAACAAACATTTCTAAAATGAAGACACACAAATTGCCAACAGATATATGAAAAGATGCTCAACTTCACTAATCATCCAGGGAAATGCAAATCTAAACCACCAGCTCACACATATTAAGATGGCTATTTAAAACAAAAATGTTAACAGGAGTTGGTGAGGATGTGGAGAATTTGGAACACTAGTACACCATTACTGGGAATGCAAAATGGTGCAGCCACCACAGAAAACAGTTTGGCAATTCCTCACAAAATTAAATATCATTCTGGTTCTGAGCTGAAGCTTAGGAAGTCATGCACATGTTTACATTCCCTCTCTTTGAACTCTGGTGAGGCACCATGAGTTCCACCAGTTTAGCCTGTTGGATAATGAGAGACATGGGCCCAGTCATGCCTGTTGCTGCAACCCATATTTCTAATTCCCAGAATCACATCCACATAGATGATTAGCAACTGGTCACAAACATATAAGCAAGCCTAAATGAGACCTGAAAAGCCCTCCAGCTGAACCCAGTTCAAGTCACTAACATGCAAAATTATGATAAATGGTTATCATGTAAGCCAATAATTTTTCTTTGTTATGAGGTAAAAACTAACTGATGGAATGCCTAAACTTGAAACTTTTAGAGTACTATTTATTACTCCCAACAGGAACCTCCAATCAATTTCCAAATTCTGTTGGTTTCACTAATGAATCATATCTTATCTGTAAATTACTTGTCTATTCATACAATCCTTCACTCTAAACCACTTCCATCAAATGAATGCTATATTCTAGTGACAGCACACTTTTCATCATATCCCAAAATACATCACACAACTATTAGATTTTTCATCTTTTGGTATTTGTACTTATTTTTGAAATTCTACTCATTTATTAGTCTATATTGTAGATACCACTTTCCTTACCATGTCCTACAATGCTCTTTATGAATTGACTTTTTCTCTATTTCTATCCTAATCTCTTTCTACTCTCAACTGTGCTCTCTATACTAAAACCACGCTGACTTCTAATGGTTCTTAGGATATTCCAAGCAATTTCTCACCATAGAAACTTTATACTTGCTATTCCTTTTGTCTGAAATGATTTTCCCTTAGGTCAACAAGGCTGGATTTTTCTTCTCTTTCAGGTCTCAGATCAGAAGCTACCTCCTAAAGGAAGACTTTCCTGACTAATCTATCTCAAGTAGGCTAATGTGGAAAATTGTATTACTTGGTCTTAATTACTTACTTCTCTACTTTTGCTGTGATTTCCTGTTGGTAGAGTATACTTCCCCACTCTACTGCTTTTGGTCTTGACCATGTGATTTAATTTAGCCAAGGGAACACAGCACATACCATGACCAATCAGAAACTTTAAATGAATTTTCATGGTTTGTCTCTACTCTCTTTGAGCCTGTTACCTGTACATTAAAAAAACAAAAACAAACAAAAAAACCCAGCATGCCCAGGTGTGATACTCATTCAAAGCAGGTTCTAGAATGATAACACATATAGAACTGAGCCAAGCTGAGCCCAGCATGTTATCTGTAATTACCACTTAATGTGACAAAAAATAAAGGCTATTATAAGCCACTGAGGTTTGGGGGTTGTTTATTTCCATAGCAAAACTGACTATTACAACTCCTTATTTCATTATCATATATAAAAACACATGCTTTTCTTTATAGAATTTATCATAATTCCTAATATTTCCTAATTTCTTCTATTGACTTTTAAAAATATTTCCCCAAAAAACTATAAGCTTTATAATGGTAAAATCCATGTATGTCTGTCTACTGATCACAGAGACCCTTCAATAATTATTTTTTGAACCAATGAATGGATCCTTTAAGGTTCATCTCAAATAAATGTGGCCTTTTTAGATTTCTTTTATGTTACTCTTTGTCTCCCTGATTCTTTCTCCCACCCTTAATAATTATCTGCTTTTAAAAAGCAGATTGGGCTTCCCTGGTGGTGCAGTGGTTGAGAGTCCGCCTGCCAATGCAGGTGACACGGGTTTGTGCCCCGGTCCAGGAAGATCCCACATGCTGTGGAGCGGCTGGGCCCGTGAGCCATGGCCACTGACCCTGTGCGTCCAGAGCCTGTGCTCCGCAATGGGAGAGGCCACAACAGTGAGAGGCCTGCCTACCGCAAAAACAAAACCAAAAACAATAAAGAGCAGATTATTTATTTTAAAAACCACTATATTATTAGACCAAATTTTAAGGTTTATGAGACAGTCACAGTTTCATAAAATTTTATCATTCTCAGCAAAGCAGTTTATTATATGCAGAACTAAAATTGATTTATTCTGTTTAAAAGTATTTTGTAATTCAGAAAAAAAAATGTTTGTATGATTACATGTCCAGATTTTTTGTTTAGTAGCTATGGCCATAAATAAATATTAATGCATTTTGATCATTCAAAATTTTGGCTTTCATTAAACACATAAACAGGCACTGACTATATAAATGATAAAATGGAGAGTAAATACATGAGCAAAGTCTGATTATTTGGACTTAGAAGTTACATGTTCAGATATATGAGGTAACTCCTCGCCACTTAATACTATTAGTGCTATTGATTCTGGCCATATACCAATATAAATAAATTCCTACTCAATTAGAAGTACATTATCTTTACAATCCATGAAGCAGAGTTCCAAAAATTTGAATATTCAGTGTGTCTCTTAAATTGGATTTCTTTTTCCTCTTTACTATGATTTTCATAATTACAAGAAACTGCACATTTATATAATTTTTAAAATGTCTTAAATGATATTTACTTTTTATACTTGGACTTGGTGGATTTTTATAAAAAAGCTAGTTCCCTTTTGTCAATCAATTTTTATAATATTTATGAGTTATGTTTCCACAGCTTTCAGTATTCCTCTACTTCAGTCTGTCCTGCATGCTATTTCTAGATTTATATTTTTTAGAAATCAGCTTCATTATATCATCTCCAATCATGCCCTTAAATAAAAACCTATGGGGCTTCCCTGGTGGCGCAGTGGTTGAGAGTCCACTTGCCGATGCAAGGGACACGGATTTGTGCCCCGGTCCTGGAAGATCCCACATGCCGCGGAGCGGCTGGGCCCCCGTGAGCCATGGTCACTGAGCCTGCACGTCCGGAGCCTGTGCTTCACAATGGGAGAGGCCACAACAGTGAGAGGCCCATGTATCGCAAAACAAACAAATAAACAAACTCAAGAGTTCCCCAGTATATAGAGGGAAATGTCTAAAATGCTTTGGCAAGTCAGCAAGGACTTCTCTAACCTGGCTTCACTTCAAGATTATTTTCTTCTCCCCCTTCTTAACGTCACTACTCTGAGTGCAAACATTTTCCACTGTGCGACTTTCCTGTCAATTTCCCCCACTTCAAATGTTATCCAGGGTTTTAAGGTTAACTTATTCACGTCATAATATTCTTCCAGCATCCAGAACAACTTAATTCCCTCCTTGCTCTGTCCATCCGGGCTGCTATAACAAAATACCACAAACTGGGTACCTTATAAACAGAAGAAATTTATTTTCCACAGTTCTCAGGGCTGGAAGTCAAGCATCAGGGTGCCAGCATGGTCAAGTGAAGGCCCTCTTCTGGGTCACTGAATTATTGTATTCTTACATGGTGGAAAAGAGAAGGGAACTCTCTTGGGAATCCTTTTTGTTTTAAATAGCTCTTTATTGGAGCATAATTTCTTCACAATACTGTGTTAGTTTCTGTTACACAGCAAAACGAATCAGCCATATGCATACACATGTCCCCATATCCCCTCCCACTTGAGCCTCCCTCCCATCCGCACTATCCCACCCCTCTAGGTCATTGTAAAGCACCAAGCCAATCTCCCTGTGCTATGCTGCTGCTTCCTACCAGCCAACTATTTTACATTTGGTAGTGTGTCGACCTCCTCATATATATGCTTCAGCATATGGTATTTGTTTATCTCTTTTGACTTATTTCACTTTGTATGACAGACTCTAGGTCCATCCACCTCGCTACAAATAACTCAATTACATTCCTTTTTATGATTGAGCAATATTCCATTGTATACACGTGACACATCTTCTTTATCAATTCATCTGTCATTGGACATTTATTTTTTATTTATTTATTTATTTTTATCCATTCATCTGTCAATGGGCATTTTTTTTTAAAACATCTTTATTGGGGTATAATTGCTTTACAATGGTGTGTTAGTTTCTGCTTTATATTTCTTGCCGTTTGGGAGGTCTGAGGTCTTCTGCCAGCCTTCAGTAGGTGTTCTGTAGGAGTTGTTCCACGTGTGGATGTATTTCTGGTGTATCCGTGGGGAGGAAGGCAATCTCCGCGTCTTACTCTTCCGCCATCTTCAAGGTCCCCCCTGTCATTGGACATTTAGGTTAATACCATGTCCTGGCTATTGTAAACAGTGCTGCATTGGGCATTATGGTACATGTCTCTTTTTGAATTATGATTTTCTCAGGGTATATGCTCAGTAGTGGAAATGCTGGGTCATATGCTAGCTTTATTTTTAGATTTTTAAGGAACCTCCATACTGTTTTCCATAGTGGTTGTATCAATTTACATCTCATATTTTTTGATAATGGCCATTCTGACCAGTGTTAGGTGATACCTCATTGTAGTTTTGATTTGTAATTCTCTAATACTTAGTGATGTTGAACATCTTTTCATGTGCCTCTTGGCCATGTGTATGTCTTCTTTGGTGAAATGTGTATTTAGGTCTTCCATCCATTTTTTAACTGGATTGTATATTTTTTTGTTATTGAGCTCCATAAGCTGTTTGTATATTTTGGAGATTAATCTTTGTCTGTTGTTTCATTTGCAAATGTTTTCTTCCATTCTGAGGGTTGTCTTTTCATCTTGTTTATGGTTTCCTTTGTTGTGCAAAAGCTTTGAAGTTTCATTAGGTCCCATTTGTTTATTTTTGTTTTTATTTCCATTTCTCTAGGAGGTGGGTCAAAAAGGACCTTGCTGTGATTTATGTCATAGAGTGTTCTGCCTATGTTTTCCTCTAAGAGTTTGATAGTTCTGCCAAGAAAATGGACAACTTGGAAGAAATGGATAAATTCTCAGAAATGCACAACCTGTCAAGACTGAATCAGGAAGAAACAGAAATTATGAACAGACCAATCACAAGCACTGAAATTGAGACTGTGATTAAAAATCTTCCATCAAACAGAAGCCCTGGACCAGATGGCTTCACAGGTGAATTCTATCAAGCGTTTAGAGAAGAGCTAACACATATCCTTCTCAAACTCTTCCATAATATAGCAGAGGGAGGAACACTCCCAAACTCATTCTATGAGGCCACCATCACCGTGATACCAACACCAGACAAAGATGTCACAAAGAAAGAAAACTACAGGCCAATATCACTGATGAACATAGATGCAAAATCCTCAACAAAATACTAGCAAACAGAATCCAACAGCACATTAAAAGGATCATACACCATGATCAAGTGGGGTTTATTCCAGGAATCCAAGGATTCTTCAATATATGCAAATCAATCAACATGATACACCATATTAACAAATTGAAGGAGAAAACCATATGATCATCTCAATAGATGCAGAGAAAGCTTTCAACAAAATTCAACACTCATTTATGATAAAAACCCTGCAGAAAGTAGGGAACTTTCCTCAACATAATAAAGGCCATATATGACAAATCCATAGCCAACATCATCCTCAAAGGTGAAAAACTGAAAGCATTTACACTAAGATCAGGAACAAGACAAGGTTGCCCACTCTCACCACTCTTATTCAACATAGTTCTGGAAGTGACAAATTCAATAAAGATTTTTAAAATTTTCTACATCCTTATGAAATTTAAAAGCTTTTGCATAGCGAAGGAAACCATAAATGAGATGAATAGACAACCCTCAGAATGAGAGAAAATATTTGCAAACAAAGCAACTGACAAAGGATTAATCTCCAAAATATACAAGCAACACATGCAGCTCAATATCAAAAAAGACAAACAACGCAATCAAAAAATAGGCAGAAGACCTAAATAGACATTTCTCCAAAGAAGATATACGGATTGCCAACAAATGAATGAAAGGATGCTCAACATTACTAATCATTAGAGAAATGCAAATCAAAAACACAATGAGGTATCATCTCACACCAGTCAGAATGGCTATCATCAAAATATCTATAAGCAATATATGCTGGAGAGGGTGTCGAGAAAAGGGAACCCTCTTGTACTGTTGGGAATACAAATTAATACCGTCACTTGTAAAATTTTTTGTTCTAATTCTGTGAAGAATAACATTGGTCGCTTGGTAGGGATTGCACTGAATCTGTAGATTGCTTTGGGTAGTATAGTTATTTTCACAATATTGATTTTTCCAATTGAAGAAAATGGCATATTTCTACACCTGTTTATGTCATCTTTGATTTCTTTCATCAGCGTTTCATAATTTTCTGAGTACAAGTCTTTTGCCTCCTTAGGCAGGTTTATTCCTAGATATTTTACTCTTTTTGTTGTAATGGTAAATGGGAGTGTTTCCTTAATTTCTCCTTCTGGTTTTTCGTTGGTGGTGTATTGGAATGCCAGAGATTTCTGTGCATTAATTTTGTATCCTGCAACCTTACTAAATTCATTGATTAGTTCTAGTAGTTTTCTGGTGGCATCTTTAGGATTTTCTATATATGATACAATGTCTTCAGCAAACAGTGACAGTTTTACTTCGTCTTTTCCTATTTGTACTCCTTTATTTCTTTTTCTTCTCTGATTGCTGTGGCTAGGACTTCCAAAACTATGTGGAATAAAAATGTCAAGAGTGGACATCCTTGTCATGTTCCTGATCTTAGAGGAAATGCTTTCAGTTTTTCATCATTGAGTATGATGTTTCCTGTGTGTTTGTCATATATGACCTTTATTATATTGAGGTAGTTTCCCTCTATGCCCATTTTCTGGAGAGTTTTTATCATAAATTCGTGTTGAATTTTGTCAAAAGATTTTTCTGCATTTATTGAGATGATTATATGATTTTTATTCCTTAATATGTTAATGTGGTGTATCACATTGATTGATTTGTGTATATTAAAGAATCCTTGTATCAATGGGATAAATCCCACTTGATCATGAAGTATGATACTTTTAATGTGCTCTTGGATTCTGTCTGCTAGTATTATGTTCAGTAATTTTGCAACAATGTTCATCAGTGATATTGGTCTATAATTTTTTTTTTGTGATATCCTTTTCTGGTTTTGGTATCATGGTGATGGTAGCTTTGTAGAATGAATTTGGGAGTGTTTCTCCCTCTGCAAATTTTTGTGAGAGTTTGAGAAAGATCAGTGTTAGCTCTTCTCTAAATGTTTGATAGAATTCACCTGTGAAGCCATCTGGTCCTGGACTTTTTTGGGGAAGATTTTAAAGTACTTTTCAATTTCATTACTTGTGATAGGTCCATTTATATTTTCTGATTCTTTCTTGTTCATTCTTGGAAAATTGTACTTTTACAAGATTTTGTCCATTTCTTCATGGTTGTCCATTTTGTTGGCATATAGTGGCTTGTAGTAGTCTCTTATAATCTTTGGTATTTCTGCAGTGTCCGTTGTGATTTCTCCTTTTTCATTTATAATTTTATTGGTTTGCATCCTCTCCCTTTTTTCTTCATGAGTCTGGCTAAAGTTTTATCAATTTTGTTTATCTTCTGAAAGAACCAGCTTGTAGTTTTATTTATCTTTGTTATTGTTTTCTTCATTTCTTTTTCATTTATTTCTGCTCTGATCTTTATGATTTCTTTCCTTCTACCAACTTTGGGTTTTCTTTGTTCTTCTTTCTCTAGTTGTTTTAGTGTAGGGTTAGATCATTTATCTAAGATTTTTCTTGTTTCTTGAGGTGAGATTGGATTGCTATAAACTTCCCTCTTAGAACTGCTTTTGCTGCATCCCATAGGTTTTGGGTTGTCCTGTTTTCATTGTCATTTGTTTCTATGTAATTTTTAAATTTCTTCTTTGATTTATTCAGTGATCTCTTGGTTATTTAGTAGTGCTCTGTTTAGGCTCCATGTATTTGTGTTTTTTACAGGTGTTTTTTCCTGTAATTGATTTCTAATCTCATAGTTGTGGTCAGAAAAGATGCTTGATATGATTTCAGTTTTCTTAACTTATCTGAGGCTTGATTTGTGACCCAAGATTTGATCTATCCTGGAGAATGTTTCATGTGCGCTTGAGAAGAAAGTGTATTCTGCCAGTTTTGGGTGGATTGTTCTATAAATATCAATTAAATCTATCTGGATAATTGTGTCATTTAAAACTTGTGTTTCCCTATTTATTTTCTGTTTGGATGATCTGTCCATTGGTGTAAGTGCGTTTGTTATAGTCCCCTACTACTATTGTGATAATGTCGATTTCTCCTTTCATGGTTGTTAGAATTTGCCTTATGTATTGAGGTGCTCCTATGTTGGGTGAATAAACATTTATAATTGTTATATCTTCTTCTTGGATTCATCCCTTGATCATTATGTAGTGTCTCTCCTTATCTCCTGTAACAGTCTTCATTTTAAAGTCTATTTTATCTAATATGAGTATTGCTACTCCAGCTTTCTTTTGATTTCCATTTGCAAGGAATTTCTTTTTCCATCCCTTCCCTTTCAGTCTGTATGTGTCCCTAGGTCTGAATTGGGTCTCTTGTACACAGCATATATATGAGTCTTGTTTTTGTATCCATTCAGCCAGTCTGTGTCTTTTGGTTGGTGCATTAATCCATTTACATTCAAGGTTATTATCTATATGTATGTTCCTATTACCATTTTCTTAACTGTTTGGGGTTTGCTTTTGTGGGTCTTTTTCTTCCCTTGTGTTTCCCACTTAAAGAAGTTTCTTTAGCATTTGTTGTAAAGCTGGTTTGATGGTGCTGAACTCTCTAGCTTTTGCTTGTGTGAAAAGCTTTTGAATGCTGCATCGAATCTGAATGAGATCCTTGCTGGCTAGAGTAATCTTGGTTTTAGGTTTTTCTCTTTAATCACTTTAATTATATCCTACCACTTCCTTCTAGCCTGCAGAACTTATGCTGAAAAATCAGCTGAAAACCTTATGGGAATTCCTTTGTATGTTATTTTTTGTTTTTCCCTTGCTGCTTTTAATATTTTTCTTTTGAATTCAATTTTTGTTAGTTTGATTAATATGGTCTTGGTGTGTTTTTCTAAGGGTTTATCCTGTATGGGACTCTCTGTGCTTCCTGGACTTGGGTGACTAGTTCCTTACCCATGTTAGGGAAGTTTTTGACTATAATCTCTTCAAATATTTTCTCAGACCCTTTCTTTTTCTCTTCTTCTTCTGGAACCCCTATAATTCGAATGTTGGTGTGTTTAGTGTTGTCCCAGATGTCTGAGATTGTCTTCAGTTTGTTTCATTCTTTTTTCTTTATTCTGCTCCTTGGCAGTTATTTCCTCCATTTTCTCTTCCAGCTCACTTATTTGTTCTGTCTGACTCAGTTATTCTGTTATTGATTCCTTCTAGTGTATTTTTCATTTCAGTTATTGGGTTGTTCATCTCTATTTGTTTGTACTTTAGTTCTAGATCTTTGTTAAACTTTTTTTGCATTTTCTCAGTCCATCTCTCTATTGTATTTCTGAGATTCTGGATAATCTTTACTATCATTACTCTGAATTCTTTTTCAGGTAGATCACCTATTTCCTCTTCATTTATTTGGTCTTGTAGGTTTTTACCTTGCTCCTTCATCTATGTCATATTTTTTTGCCATCTCATTTTTCTCTTTTTATGAGTGAGGTTATGTTCCTTTCTTACCGGTTATTTGACCTGAGGCTTCCAACAGTGGAGTTTGTAGGCTATTGGGTACAGCTGGTCCCTGGTGCTGAGATGAGGAACTCTGTGAGACCTCACTCTGATGAATATTACCTGGAGTCTGAGCTTCTCTGTTAGTCCAGTGGTTTCGATTTGGAACTCCCACTGCAGGAGCTTAGGCCTGAAATCCAGATAGTGAACCAAGATCCTGCAAGCCACATGGGGTAGCAAAAAATAATAATAATAACAAAGTAAAAAAAAAATTAGGCTAGGAAACTAACAGATATGTAGAAAGAGTATAAACATAAAAATATACATGAATCAACAACCAGAAGTTACATTAGTACCAGAATAGTAAAAAGGAGGAGGGAAAAGAAAACAATAAAGGGAGGGGGAAGACCTTGTCTATGGAGGGTGGGGCCTAGTTAAGGGTGAAATTTGGGCAGTGGGTGAGGTCTATACTTAGGACCCACAGGTCTAGGAAAGATCCTGTGGGCTGTAGGGGCTGGGGCTTAGGCTCAAGGAATAGAAAGGGCCCAGGTGTGCCCCCCACCCCTAGTCTCAGAGGGCAGTGTCCTCACCTGGGAGCCAGCAGGCTTCCTGGGCTTGAGTGGATGGGGCAAACGCCCTCCTCTCCTCTCCTGCTCCTCTGGTCTGGGAGGACCCCTCCTGCCTGCCTCTCCTGATCTCCCCAGCCTGCCTCTTATGCACCCAGGACCCATGTGGTCTGGATGGGGCTTAGGAAGGGGAGTACAAGCTTGGGAACTCAGCAGGCTCCCTGGCACAAGTGAGCCAGGTGATCACCCTCTGCTCATCTCCTGCTCTTCCTGGAGATTCCCTCCTGTCTGACTCTCCTGATCTCCCTGGCCTCAGGGGCGCCAATCGTGTCTGGCGTCCACTTCTCCCCTCCAGTCAGTTGCCCCACATCCTACTGGTTCACTTGGGGGTTCCTCCCATCTCCTTGGGTGTCAGGGTCCCCCACCAGGGGCCAGCAGGTGCCCTAGTTGTGGGGAGATGTTAACTCCATGTCTTTCCACACCGACATCTTGGCTCTGACTCTGGGACTCTTTTATAAGGGCATTACTCTTATTCATGAGGGCTCCAACCTCATGACCTAATCAGCTCTCCAAGTTACCATTACATTGGACGTGAGAATTTCAACATATTTGTCGAAAGCTTTCTCTGCATCTATTGAGATGATCATATGGTTTTTCTCCTTCAATTTGTTAATATGGTTTATCACATTGATAGATTTGTGTATAGAGAAATTCAACAAATTTATTTTGGGGGAACAAAAATATTTAGACCATAGTACTGTTTTTACAGGAAAACATTTCTCATTACCTTAGTTCATGGTGCTCTGTAGCTCCTGGAGTTGCCCATGTCTGTCATTTCCAAATGTGTTCTTTCAGCATGACACCTTTCTAAAAATGTTCCTAGTGGTAATATTCACTAGTATATTTTACCCTGGGCTAGAACCAGGCAGGCTTGTGGGAGGAAAGGGAATAAATAATTCAATTTGTTCAACTTGGATTTGAGTCACTTTTAGAATGTCCAAATGAAGAGGTTAAGTAAATGACTGAATTTGTGGACCTGGACCTCAGAGAACTCTGGGATGGAGTTATAACTTTGGGAGTCAACCTGTGTATAAATGGTAATTAAAGAAATTGTCATTGTGGTATCTAGCCTCCAATATGGTCTCCAATGATTCTCATTTCCTAAAATTCACTCTGTTGTGTAGTCTCCTTCCACACTGAATTAGGTCTGGGTTGTATGCCTGATAGAGTACAAAATAGATGATCATGTTGGAGTTCCTAGGCTACGTAATAAAGGGAATTGATGATTCTATTTTCATCTCTTGGATTACTTTCTCTGGAAGCAATCAACCGCCATGTAATGAGGACACTCAATTAGCCTTTGGAAAGGCTATCATGGAGAGGAACTGAGACATCAACAATCATCACTAACATACCTTTGTGTAGGTGAATCCTCCAGCTCCAGTCAAGCCTGCAGATCAATATAACTCCATTTATATCTAACTCTGTCCTTTTAAGAACAGTGAGGGGTCTGAGGTTTTACCTTACCCATAAGATAATGAGTCAATCTGCCACAATTTCACAGATGCTGTTAAATGATACATGACTCCAGGATGAGAAATAAAGAACTTTATTACTCATATCACAGCAGGTAGCATGAGCTTCATGGTTACATGTTACTCCATAAGTCCCACAGGAGTGATGTTATATGGTCTGGATGGATGCTAATATATGCATCACAGCTGAAGAAACCCAAGTTTGGGGGAACACAAATATTTTATAATAGGCTGCAAACAAGCCTTCCCTTTACTTTGAAGAGAGATATTATCTTTATTATGCTGAACTGTAAGCAAATTTGCCCTTACTTCTGGAGGTAGACACTACCTTGATTTTCCAAGCCTGTTCAATATATAAACATTATTGGAAGGACAGTTGGGAAAACAAGAGCAGTTAATGCCTTACTTGCAATATAAACAGAAACATGAGAGACATATAGAGGGTTGTTTCCCAATGTAATTTCATGAGAAAAACCAATCCAAACCCACCTAGACAAACTGCTCTTGAATTCTGAGATAGACTAAACACTTACTGTTGTTTGAAGCACTAAGTTTTGGACTAATTTAGTATGCAACAAGTTATAACTATTACAGTCATGGATGAGATTGCTCTGGAAATATGTCTCAATTTTATTTTATGAATGAAGTGTGAAGGGAGATAATTCAAAATGCATATTCCCATGTCGTACTTGGAGAGATTCAAGTTTATTAAGTCTAGAGTAGGATCTCATAATATGCATTTTATCACTTGTACTTCTAGTGCAGATGGTCCCTATATGGAGAGGGATTACAATTGAGGAGAAAATAATGCCTAGGACTTCTTCCTGAGGGAATCCTTTATCTAAAGTTCAGATAAAGAAAATATTTCCAACAAGAGTAAGAAACAGCAGTGACAGAGGTAGAAAATAAAAGAAGGAAAGCTTGAAATCAAAGTAGAGTGTTTTCTTAAGAAGAAGGATGTTATCAGCAGAGTCAACTGTTTCCTAGAGATAAAGTACTAATCTGATTGAAAATTATAAGAAACTCCATGTTTGAAATGTAACTCAAGAAAAATGACCAAATAAATATACACATCTAATTAAGCTGTCTTGGGAAACCCAACAAAATTTATAGTAAAGAGGTATTTTTAAGACATAAATTCACTAGGATAATCGTTCCAGGAGAATAGCCAAAGCCAATACAATTTCAGAAGCTGGAAATGAGAGTAGCTATATTTACTACACCTTCCTGGGTGTAAATTTAAGCTGGCAGTGGAGAAAGCAAGGAAGAACCTGATTTATAGCACAAAATCATCAATAAGCTCAGGAACTGGCAGAGAAGGTAGTACAAAAGTGAGTTAATGGTTGTTTTATAAACAAATACAAATCTCCTCTTACACTTCACTACACTGAGTGACTGTCCTTTCCCTGTTCAAACAGAAGTTTAGAGGTTTATTTTCTGGAGAGAAAATAAAGTAGATCCTCTCTGGATTAGAGCTGTGACAGTCTCAGTTGATTGGTACCATACTAAAAACATGGGAATAAATGAGCATACATGCATGTGGAATTCTGAGAACACCCCTCAGTCCCTTTCCCCACTCAGTTCCAAGAAAACTAATATCCCAAATATCTACCTTCTCACATGAAAGACAAAGACCAAAACAAGCAAGTAAAGAGAAAAGTCAAGCAACTTTGATGAAACATACTATACAGAAAGAAGATAACATAAGGAGAAAAAAAGAATCAGTGCATTTGGCTATATAAGAAAATATATTACAACTACAAATCAAGAATAGGAGGATATAATAAAGGAACATTTTGAAAACAAAAACATTCTTGGAAGTGAAAATCATTATAACAAAAAAAATTGAAATAAGTAGAATACTTGGAATATGAAGTAGATAAAATCTTCCAGAAATTTAAAATTTGAGCAAACAAAGAGACAGATAAAATATATTGGAGAAAAGTTGTTGTTGTTGTTTCTTAAGTTGGGATGCAGTCCAGGAACTTCACCATTTAAAAAAAGTTCTAGCAAGAGAAAATTGAGGTTACAGAAAAATAAAGTGATTTAAGAAATTTACCAGAACTGAAGAACATAAGTTTCCAGAAGTAAAGAGCCCATTGATTTTCTGGTACAATGGCTAAAAAATAAGAGGGGTTCTCTGATATCTAGAAATGTGTGTAGATGTGCCTAGATTATCTTGGTAGTGCACATGAAGATGCTAAAGGCAGTTGTATCTGAGGAAGGGATAGGGTGGCCAGGAAAAGAGAATACTTTTCATTGCTTATTCTGGTCCTTTTTCAAATTTGAATCTTATATGTAGACTTTGCTTTTTACACTTCATTTTGAAAGGAGAATATTTAGTTTTAATTATAATGGCTTACATTTATTGAACAATATATATCAATTAGACATTGTCCAGTTTCCTTTAAATGAATGAAATCATTTATTCCTCATAGCAACTTTATGAATTATATAATATTATACCATTTTTATAGATAAGGAAACTGAGTCACAGAGATAAGTAACTTCTCCAAGGTTCATAGTGAGTAAGCCATAAAACGTGAGTTTGAAAGCAAGCATATTTTCTCCAGAGGGAGATACACACACAACATGGAAACTTTAGCTAGCTGTTACTATTAGAATATTCAGTTGCAAAAGAAAACTTTTCCTAGGTCTGAGATATATTTCAGAATTCCGTTAATTTATGTCAGCCTATTATTTATTGCTATTATTATTATTTTTTTAAATTTTTTGGCCACGACAAGCAGCATCTGAGATCTTAGTTCACTGACCAGGGCTCAAACCCGAGCCCCCTGCAGTAGTAGTGCGGAGTCTTAACCACTGAACCACCAGGGAAGTCCCAGCCTATTTGTATTATAATTGAGTAGGGTCATAAATATATTTAGAACACATACATGTCTTTGAGGGAAAAATGAGTTTTAGCATTGCTAGATGGCATGAAAAGTGGCAGTTTTCAAAGGGTCATTGTTATTAAGCAGAAAACACAACTCTTCCTACTATTAAAAATTATTGGCAATAAGAAACATTTATTAAGTAGTTACTCTGTATCAGGCATTATAGGCACTTTAAAGACATCATTATACTTATCTTCAGAACAACACACCACCATTCTTTCTACAATTAGGAAGATGTTATGTATTTTAAAGGTTCCTAGTTCTTTCCTGGTTTCAGAGGGAAAAAAAAAACTTATTTTGGATGTTATGCTTCCGCCAATATTGCGATCTTTATTAGTTTCTTATTGCTGCATGACAGTATGCCACAATCTTAGAAATTTAAACAATGCTTATTTATTATCTCACAGTTTCTGAGTCAGTTTTCTGAGCATGACATAATAGGGTCCTGTACAAGGCTTAAATACAGGTGTTAACCAGGACTGGGTTTCATCTGAGGCTCTACTGGAAAAGGATCTCCTTCCAAGTTCAAATTGTTGTTGGTTGTATTCAATTCCTTGCGGGCGCCAGATGAGGGCCTCAGTTTCTTGTTGGCTGTCAGCCATAGGTCATCTAGAATTTCTTGCATGTGACCCTCTGCACAAGGCAGCTCACAACACGTCAGCTTGCTTCTTCATGTTTAGTAAGGTAGTGAGAGATTCCAGCAATATGGGCACTACTATCTTACATAAAAAAATTATGTACACACAATGAAATACATCCTATCACCTCTGCCATATTCTATTGGTTGGAAGAGAGTCACAGGTTATTTTCCCACTGCAATGGAGGGAAATATACCAGGTGTAAATACCAGGAAGTGGGAGTCATGGGGACTACAGTGAATAAGCTGAAGAACATTATTTAATAAGGAATAATAGTAGTGTTTTCATTTTTGTAGTTTGTGAATTAGAAGTCAGTCTTTTACTTTTATTCATAAATTGTAAATCTAGATTAAATACATTAGTACAAATTAAAGATAGTATTGAAACTTTCATTCTGCTACTCATGACAAGTAAGTGTGGTTGGGTTTGATTTATTTAGTAGGACTTCTAAATGCTAGAATTTATTTACAGTTTTTAAACTGAAGCATTAGAAATATTCTATTATATATGTTTATTCTCTCATCCCACCCAACTACCCGCATACAGACTCTCCTACATGTGTATACACACACACAACTTTTTTCCCATAAATACATAGCTTTTCCCTTAAATTGTCTGTCTCATATGCCATAAGAATTCAAGCTTCTACTCTCTGCCTCAAGTAGCAAATTACTTTTGCTCACTTTGCCCTGTGCTGTGCTCTGTTCATGTTTTAAGAGAGCTTCCCTAAGCATATGAGCATAAGGAAGGAACTAAAAATACAGATTCCTCCTAGTTAGTGAAATGTTTGGTAAATGTTGCTATATTTTACAAAGAAAAATTAACTTATTTAAAATTAGGATGATTTTCATAATTCCTGGTTAAAATTAGAGAAAATAATCTTTTGAAAAATACAATTATGTTTGGTCCTAAAACCTGAGAAATATTCAAATAACTTCTTTGTACTTAGGATCAGCCACTAGTTCTATGTTACTTCATGAAACACAAGAGAATCTGGAGAGAAAAGGTAAGTAATGCATATTGAAATTAATTCAATAAGCACTGATAACTTCTATGATGTTATTGATAACTTCTCATAGCATCAAAATTAAAATCTCCAAAAATAATCCTAAGCAACTGAGTAGTAGTTTTTTATTTCAAAGGCCAATAATTGTAAATACGGTAAAGGACTGCTGGATAAATATGATAATCTGAGCTAATAAAGGAATTCTCCTCTTCTACTTGAAGTATTGATACATAGAAAATCTAGCAAAATGTAATCCCCAACACTTTTGAATGAATCTTTGAACCTGAAATCAGGAAAGAGAAATCCGCTTGTGCCATAAATAAAGACAGAAATAAAAGTCATAATGGTTAATAGGAGCTAGAATTGAGGGGGCCTGTGAAGGAACTTAGTTCAGATATAGGCCTTTTAAAAATTGGATTAGGCTGTATTAATCTAGAACTTAAAATATGACTACAAAAATCTTAGTAGCTTCTAGTAACAAAGTTTTTTTTTTGCTCATATTACATGCCCATTGGTGGTTGGATCCTGCTCTACTCCAATTGTTTTCCATCCAGGAACAAGGAGATAACATAGCTTCTATCAAAGATATTGGCATTCTCATATTAAAAGGAAAAGGAAAATAGAGGAACATGATGGCTTTTAAAGCCTCTGCTTGAAAGTGGCACACATCACTTCTGTTAACATTGTTTGGCTAAAGTAAGTCATATGGCCAGGCCTGACATCAAAACTCCAGTAATATGTAATTGCCTAACAGGAGGAACAGTGATATAAAAGCAAAATTAAGGATGGTAATATTTATCAGAAGAAGGCTAGTTAAATATATGTTATAGTAATATAGATATCAAATAAAATATAATTTAAGGTGAAAAAATAGTGTAAATATATGAAGATGCTACATAATGATAAATCAAAGAAGGAACAAAGATGGTATAACAATAAGAGCTTATAACTCCTAACATGTAGCTTAGAAATATATTAAACTGTTATAATTATAAGAATTGGACAAAACCTCAATTATGACGGATTTTATTTATTTATTTATTTTCAACTAGTTTTATTGTGATATAATTGACATGCAGCACTGTACAAGTTTAAGGTGTACAGCATAATGATTTGACTTACATACATCATGAAATGATTATCACAGTTTAGTGAACATTTATCATCTCATATAGATATAAAGTTAAAGAAATAGAAAAAAAATCCTTTTGATGAGAATGCTTAGGATTGACTTTCTTAACAACTTTCATATACAACAAACAGCATTGTTAATTATATTTATCATGTTGTACTTTACATCCTTAGTACTTATTTATCTTATAACTAGACGTTTGTATCTTTTGACTGCCTTCATCCAATTCCCCTCTCCCCATCCCCTGCCTCTGATCACCACAAATCTGATCTCTTTTTCTGAGTTGGTTTGTTATTTGCTTGCTTTTGAAGTATAATTGACCCAAAACACTGTTAGTTCCTGTTGCATTACATAGTGATTTGATATTTTTATACATTTCAAAATGATCACCATTACAAATTTAGTTACTATATTTCACCATACAAAGATATTATATAGTTACTATACTCCTCACACTGTACATTTCATACCTGTGACTCATTTATTTTGCAATAGGAAGTTTTTATCTCTTAATCTCCCTCACATATTTCTCCCCCCACCACCCTGCCACCAGCCCTTTCCCCTCTGGCAACCCTTGTTTGTTCTTTGTATTTATAACTTTGTTTGTTTTATGTTTGTTCATTTGTTTCATTTTTTACATTCCACATATATAAGTGAAAACACAGTATTTGTCTTTCTCTGTCTGACTTATTTCACTTAGCATAATACCTTCTAAGTCCATCCATATTGTCACAAATGGCAAGATTTTATTATTTTTAATGGCTGAGTAATATTCCATTGTGTGTGTGTGTTTGTATCACATCTTCTTTATCCATTCATCTATTGATGTGCACTTATGTTGTTTCTATATCTTGCCTATTGCAAATAATGCTGCAATGAACATAAGGAGTGCATATATCTTTTCAAATTAGTGTTTCATTTTCTTTGGATAGATATCCAGGAGTGGAATTGCTGGATAATACAGTAGTTCTACTTTTAATGTTTGAGGAATCTCTATATTGTTTTCCATAGTGGTTGCAACAATTTACATTCTCACCAAGAGTGGATAAGGGTTTCTTTTTCTCTATGTCCTCATCAACACTTGTTATTTGCTGTCTTATTGTTAATAGTCATTCTGACAGGTGTGAAGTGATATCTCATTGTGGATTTGATTTACATTTTCCTGATGATTAGTGATGTTGAGCACCTTTTTATATGCCTATTGGCCATCTCTATATTTTCTTTGGAAAAAGGTCTGTTCAAGTCTTCTGCCCATTTTATAATCAGGTCATTTTTTTTTGATGTTGAGTTGTATGAATTCTTTGTATATATTGGATATTAACCCTTTATCTTATATATTGTTTGCAAATATCTTCCCCCATTCAGTAGGCTGCCTTTGCATTTTGTTGACAGTTTCCTTCACCATGAAAAAGGGTTTTAGCCTGATGTAGTACCATTTTGTTTATTTTTGCTTTTGTTTTTCTTGCCTGAGTAAACATATTTAATAAAATATTACTAAGACTGATGTCAAAGAGCATACTGCATATATTTTATTCTAGAAGTTTTATGGTTTCAGGTCTTACATTTAAGACTTTAATCCATTTTGAATTTATTTTGTGCATAGCATGAGAGTGTAGTCCAGATTTTAATACATTTTTTTCTCAGAAATGTATTAATATAGCTGCTGTATACAGAGAATGGTGTTCCAAGAACTCCTACAAATGCATAAGAATAAGAAAGCTGATAGAAAAAGTGGCAAATTATAATACTATTAAATTCGCAAAAGGGGAAAATAGGCTAACAGAGAAAGATATACAATGATACTTAATCTCACTTGTAACAGATATGACTTTGGACAAGTTACTTTACTATATCTAAGTTTCTGTGTCTAGCCAATGAAGATAAAATCATAAATAACTCACAGAGTAATTATAAGAATCAAATTAGTTAATGCATGAAGGTTTTTAGAAGAGGTCTTAACACAGAGTAAAGATTAAAAACTGTTAGCCAGTGATGTAATATAAGGGGTAAAAGTAGGGGTTATAGTAGTAATCAGAGAAATGTAACTTAAAACAATAATATGATAGAATCAGACTGGTAAACATTAAAAAAAAAGATCTGACTGTGCCAAGCATTAGTGAGGATGTGGGGCAACAAGAAATCATGGTGAGAGTGAAAATCAGTGCAATTCATTTGAATTAATTTGGAAATGTCTAGGAAAGCTGAAGGTAAAGTAAAGCTGAAGGTAAAGCAAAGCTGAAGGTACATATACCCTATTATCCACCAACAGCTTCAGGGTATAAACTCTGGAGAAAATCTCACATATATGTCCCAGGAGACATCTACCTATGTGTTCTTCATTGTTTATATTGCCAGAAATTAAAAGAAATAGAGGTCTACAATAGAATAAAGACATAATAAATTATGTTACTAAATAGCAGAGTAGATGAATTTAAGTTATCATCATGAATAGATCTGGAAAACGTAATGGTGATTAGAAAAAGTGAGCTGCAGTAAAGTGCAAATGATGTGACAGCATTTATGTAGATTTTAAAAAATAATACACAAAGTAATGCCGTAAAATGTTCATTGATGTGTGTGTAGGTTGTGCACACATAGTGAAATTTAAAATAAAAACAAAAATGGACTACAAAATGCACAAAAATTCATTTTATTGATAGCTCTAAGGTAGGGGTGATAGGAGTGGGATGGATATGTGTAAGGCTGGGGAAAGGGAAAAGGGGATTCCAGGTTAATTTTGATCATTCTGTTTCTTTTATACACACATGTGGGTATAAACACAGGAAGCAAAAATAATCAAATGCTAACTTTTATTAATTCTAGATCATAGGTCCTTGTGTGTTTCTTGTATTATTCACTGAATTTTTCTATATTTCTAAACTGTCTTTAAAATGTGGAAAGATTTTCCTTTTAACAATGAATGGATTGGATTTGCTAAAGCACAAAATATTTTTCCAAAAGACTTATTAAAATTCCAAACTCTTGGGAAGACATATGGGATCATATGTATATGTATAGCTGATTCACTTTGTTATAAAGCAGAAACTAACACACCATTGTAAAGCAATTATACCCCAATAAAGATGTTTAAAAAAAAAAAAAATTCCAAACTCTTAGAGTTGAAAAGAACCTTAGAGAGTTTCCATGAAGCCTATTGAAGTGAGATGTGTCATTATAATAAAACAGAATTTTTTATAGAAAAGGTGGAGGTGGAGTGCTAAACAAACTAACATTCCATGTGTAAACACTAAACCCTTGACAACTTTCGAGTATTAAGGAACGTGCTGTCCCCATGAACATCTTTCACATTTTGGAGAAGTGTTCATAGTAGAGAATAGAAATAAAGACACAATGATAACTCATCTGGCTCTATTTCAAGTATATTTTTCCTTTTCTGAAGAATGTTACAACTTCTATTCATTACTGCTGGAGACAGCACAAGAAAAATAACAGTATGATGGAAAGGTAAAGAGGATACTTCCTAGAAAAAAATGAAATAAGAAAAAAAATTTCCACTTATCAATTGTGACTACTTCTCTTTTCATCTGCCTGTACTCCCACTTTCTCACCTGATGCCACTTTCAATAAGCCACTTATTTTGTCTGCCTCCTACTCGATTTCCTTCCCATCACAGACATCACATTTCTTTCTGTATTCTTTATTTCCCAGGCATGGACCATAACTCTCCCTATGTATGCTTCCCAAATCTCTTTTCTCTGTTGATACTGCTACTTCCTCTAATTCTTCCCTTTTTACTTTTATTATATCTACCTGAACTTCTGTTTCTATCTAGCATTGTCCATTTTGTTTGTTTCTTCTTCAACATTCTCTCTCTCTCTCTCTCTCCATTTTTAAAGGAATAACCGTCCTTTGAGTTGATACTATTTTTTTAAAAAGACTTTAAGCTAACACAATTTCCCGGTGTAATGTGTCTATGTATTAAGCCACTAGAGTAGAACAAACTTTCTCAGGCACCAAAAAAATTAGGCTCACATAGACTTTTTTGTCAGTAGTTCACAGAATGCAGACAAATCCAAAACTGCTTACTGTATTAAAAACACTAGGATTGTGGAAAGTAAATTAACTTAAGAATTGTACTGCATGCCAAATGTGTTGTTTAAGCTTAAAATCTTAGTGATCGTGAATTTTAGATTTCACAAAATCTAACAAATACAAAATAAGTACATTTCCAACTATCAGTTTTTTGTTTGTGGCACTTTTCTGGGGACAGATCTTCTCCACTTATTTCCAGACTCACTGGACTGACCATCAGATGCCATTATTGTTGTTTCAAAATGTCCTTAAATAAAAGGGGAAACAAGAGAGAAGTAAATCAATCTGTCAAGTTGATGGGTTCTTTGCAGTGCAAATATAAATGTGCTCCCTTTTTCCTTATGATCTATATTGCATAGATGTAAGAAAGTCCACACAATCACACATTTTAAATACCGTACAATACATACCCTTTGAAGAAAGCATCCCATGCCAATAAAATTAATGTGCAGCCACACACCCAGTTCAGTACCATTTAAAGATTTTTTAGTTAGTGTGACAACTTTTTTCCCCCTAAGTGCCATATGTATGTTTGCAAGATGACTACTTTAAATAGATAAGAATTTATTTAATTGATACATTTAGAGATATTTAAAATTTTCTATTGCTAACATTCAAGAATATACTGACCATTAATGAGCTTCTACAAGATGGAGGTGACTATAGGAGTTCAGAGGAGAAAGACTTTGATATAAGTTCCAAACAAACAGCAACCTTCAATAGTCTTGAATAATGTGAACAATCTCTGAAATAAGAGATCTCTGATTAGATTTACAGGGGACATTGAACTCTTGTTATAGCTACCGATATACAAAGTGCTGATCATTTCTAACTCACTACAAGGCTTATGATAAAGGCCTCTTGTTGCTCTAAGCCACCAGATGTTGTCCCTAAGCCATTGATGCTACTGATGGTACAGTTACCTAAGACCTCACTGGTGCCATGCTATTTTCTATGATGAAAGGGAGGTTACTCTTCTCTTCTGTTTTATTTTTATTTTTTCTTCATCACACTGATACCAATTTGGCACTGTCTTTTGCTTGTGGATATTTACACGTAAATAGTTCTTATAATTTCACTTAGTCTCCTCTCCAAAGGCTTGGGGGATTTGGATAAGAAATCACATAAATGACATACACCTATTCAGAATTTCCCCTGCTTTCATTGCCGGGATTATGATATTGATGAAATTTTTGTGCTTGACTCTCCTCTTTGATAATAGGGACATCATACTTAACAATTTTACAGCCTGAAAACCATATAAAATGTTTTTCATATATATCTCAATTCTCTCAGGACCTCTGAGACTTGGATATTTTTATTAACTGTATTTTACAGATAAGAAAACAGGCTCAAAAAGTTAAAGGATTAGCACATGGTTATGTAGCTAGTAAGTGACAAAGCTGGGGTTTAAACTAAGGTCTACATTTAGTGCCTGAGTTTTTAATCACCTCAATAAACTGAGAACCTACACAACGTGCCTTCTCTGGCAGGTTTGAACCACCCAGTGATCACAGATGTAAAACATAATTTTTTATTTTTAGTGTAAATATTAATAGAAAAGTAGAGCTGGTTAGAACCTTAGAAACTATCTATTCCAGCCCCACATTTTACTGAGGAAATTCAGGTCTAGAAACGAGACGTGAATGAATTAAATGAGAAGAAAATTGTCCCATCTGTTTACCCAATAATTCTGTAACAGTGCTAAGGTTAGAGAAAACTGCCATTTCTTTTGTGTATGCATTTGGGTCAAGACATAATATCATTTTCCATCATGCTACATTATTGTTATAATAAACCAAGATAATGCATATGAGGGAGTATTATCTCTGAAGAGGGATGAGAAGGGATATTTTCTTGACTAAATAGGTTCTATCTACCCTCCTCTACTTGAAACTTGCTTCCAGAAAATGAGTGTATAGGACTTGGTTCCAGGAAGACATCTCTCAGAAGCATGGTGCAACATGCCAGTGTGGAGGGGTTTTGCACTATTCCCTGAAACAGAGCCCTCCACTAATAAGTAACAGAGAAACATTACTTGAACTGTTCATTACTTGAACTGTTCATTACTTTAACTGTTCCTGTTAATACATTGATTATTCCTGATCAATACATAATGTACTAAGAAGTAATAACTACAACAAAGGGGGAAATTCATCACTTAATGTTCACATTCAAAGTCTTCTGTGTTTTCTCAGCTCTACTAGACCTCTACATGGACTAAGGGAAGATGGAAACTAACATTTACTGTACACCTATTACAGAGTCAAGTATAATGCATAAATCTTCTCACTCAATTCCCATAACATTTCATAAAAGTAGGTACCATTATTATCTACTTCACAGATGAAGATACAGGCTCAGATAATTTAAATAATTCTCCTAAGTTGTTAGTAAATGTTGAAGCTGTGAATTGAACCTAAATTCATCTTACTCCAAAGTGTCATATACCAGGCTGCCTCTGTTGAAAGGAGATCTTGCAAATTACTGAATTACAAATTAACAGGGACTGAAAGGAAGAAAAGCATTACCAGGTAAATCCTATTTCCTTACTATGTAGCCTGGGTAGTCACTTCTGCAACCAAGCTGCTAATTAGTGGCATGTGTTTGCATTTTAAAGGAAAATTTAACACTGAGGATGTTTTTCTTGTTTACTTCCTTTCTCACAAGATATGCGCTTTTTTTTTCTGATCACAATTACGAAATAAGCTACAGCCTAATTTAAATTCTGCTGTTACTCAGTTTTAAAGATATCTAAGGCAAAAAAGAGTTTTTCTATGTTTGCTCTTCATTTAGGAATTATTTCCTTGACAATACATTGGGTTTACTTATGCCCAGAGCTTTAAATGAAGATTTATTTGTCCTCTTGCTAATCATGAATCAAGCTCCTTTTGGATTAATTAAGTAAATCAATTTGGAGCTAGTCTACTGCATTCTTTATAGATGAAAAATTTTTTTCTTTATATTCTATGAAACATCTCTCTCAACATAATGCAATTAATAACCTATTAGTCTCTAGAGTGGGTATGTTTCAAACATTTGTGGGAGTGAGCAATTCATTTCGTGCACCTAGCTAACAGATATCTAAGTAAAACATTAGTATTAATATGTACTTACATTCCCGTTGCCATTCTTTCAAATATTTGTAGTGAACAGAAAGAATTTTTAACAAAATCACTTAAGACACTCTAAATACCTGATTTAAAAGAAAATATTTCATCTACCATTAATGCCATGCCATGGCATGGTAGTTCATGTCATACAAGCAGAGAATTCTTGAAATGAAGATTTTAGGTTAAGTTACAATTTCTTAACACATACTTAAAATAGTTTGTAAGAGGTACAGGAATATTATTACTTGTGGGACAAATTTACTGAGACAACTTCTGGTTGAATTAGAACTTTAAGTCTGGAATTTGGGGGGGGCGTGCTGGGAAGATGGTGGAAGAGTAAGATGCGGAGATCACCTTCTTCCCCACAGATACACCAGAAATACATCTACACGTGGAACAACTCCTACAGAGCACCTACTGAATGCTGGCAGAAGACCTCAGACCTCCCAAAAGGCAAGAAACTCCCCACGTACCTGGGTAGGGCAAAAGGAAAAAAGAAAAAAACAGAGACAAAAGAATAGGGACGGCACCTGCACCAGTGGGAGGGAGCTGTGAAGGAGGAAAAGTTTCCACACACTAGGAAGCCACTTCGCAGGCAGAGACTGCAGAAGGGGTGGGGGGGGGGGGGGGGTTTGGGA
>NW_020172985.1:1551567-1576540 GCF_003031525.2 Neophocaena asiaeorientalis asiaeorientalis | reverse complement strand
TGCACCTGCCGAAGAGGCAAGAGACTTTTTCTTCCCTCTTTCTTTCCTTGTGTGCGAGGAGAGGGGTTTAAGAGTGCTGCTTAAAGGAACTCCAGAGACGGGCGTGAGCCACGGCTAAAACTGCGGACCCTGGGGATGGGCATAAGCCGCGGCTAAAAGCACGGATCCCAGAGACGGGCGCAAGCCGCGGATAAAACATGGACCCCAGAGACGGGCGGGAGACACTAAGGCTGCTCCTGCCGCCACCAAGGCACCTGTGTGTGAGCACAGGTCACTATCCACACCCCTCTTCCAGGGAGCCTGTGCAGCCCACCACTGCCAGGTTCCCGGGATCCAGGGACAACTTCCCCAGGAGAACGCATGGCAGGCCTCAGGCTGGTGCAACGTCACGCTGGACTCTGCCACCGCACGCCGTGCCCCTACCTCCCCCACCCCGGTCTGAGTGCGCCAGAGTCCTCGAATCAGCGGCTCCTTTAACCCCGTCCTGTTTGAGCAAAAAACAGACGCCCTCCAGCGACCTACATGCAGAGGCAGGGCCAAACCCAAAGCTGAGCCCCTGTGAGCTGTGAGAACAAAGAAGAGAAAGGGAAATCTCTCCCAGCAGCCTCAGAAGCAGCGGATTAAAGCTCCACAATCAACTTGATGTACCCTGCATCTGTGGAATACATGAATAGACAACGAATCATCCCAAATTGAGGAGGTGGACTTCGAGAACAAGATCTATGATTTTTTTCCCCTTTTCCTATTTTTGTGAATGTGTATGTCTATGCTTCTGTGTGAGATCTTGTCCGTATAGCTTTGCTTCCACCATTTGTCCTAGGGTTCCATCTGCCCATTGTTTCTTTTTTAATTTTTTTTCTTAATAATTAATTTTAATTTTAATAACGTTATTACACTTTACCCTCTTTCTTCCTTCCTTTCTTTCTTCCTTCCTTCCTTCCTTCCTTCCTTCCTTCCTTCCTTCCTTCCTTCCTTTCTTTCTTTCTTTCTTTCTTTCTTTCTTTCCTTCCATCCTTTAGACAACGAATCATCCCAAATTGAGGAGGTGGACTTTGAGAGCAAGATTTATGATTTTTTTCCCCTTTAACAATTTTTGTGAGGGTGTATGTGTATGCTTCTGTGTAAGATTTGGTCTGTATAGCTTTGTTTCCAACATTTGTCCTAAGGTTCTATCTGTCCCTTTCTTTTTTCTAAATAATTATTTTCTAATTCAATAACTTTATTATACTTTACAGTATTTTATTTTACTGCATCTTCTTTCTTTCTGTCTTTTTTCCTTCCTTCCTTCCTCCCTCCTTCCATCCCTACTTTCTTTCCTTCTTGCATTCTTTCCTTCTTTTCTTCTTTGTTTCTTTCTTTCTTCCTTCCTTCATTCCTTCTTTCCCTCCTTTCTTTCTTTCTTTCTCTCTTTCTTTCTTCCTACTTCTACTAATTCTCTCTACTTTTTCTCCCTTGTATTCTGAGCTGTGTGGATGAAAGGTTCTTGGTGCTCCAGCCAGGAGTCAGAGCTCTGCCTCTGAGGTGGGAGAGCCAAATTTAGGACACTGGTCAACAAGAGACCTCCCGGCTCCACATAATATCAAATGGCAAAAATCTCCCAGAGACCTCCATCTTAACACCAGCACCCAGGTTCACTCAATGACCAGCAAGATACAGTGCTGGACAACCTATGCCAAACAACTAGAAAAACAGGAACACAACCCCATCCATTAGCAGAGAGGCTGCCTAAAATCATAATAAGTCCACGGACACCTCAAAACACACCAACAGTTGTGGACCTGCCCACTAGAGAGACAAGAGCCAGGCTCATCCACCACAACACAAGCACTAGTCCCCTCCACCAGGAAGCCTACACAACACACTGAACCAACCTTAGCCACTGGAGACAGACATAAAAAACAATGGGAACAACGAACCTGCAGCCTCCAAAAAGGAGATCCCAAACACAGTAAGATAAGAAAAATGAGAAGACAGAAAAACTCTAGAGACACATACAGACTGAAAGTAAGGGGATGGAAAAAGATATTCCATGCAAATGGAAACCAAAAGAAAGCTGGAGTAGCAATTCTCATATCAGACAAAATAGACTTTAAAATAAAGACTATTAGAAGAGACAAAGAAGGACACTACATAATGATCAAGGGATTGATCCAAGAAGAAGATATAACAATTGTAAATATTTATGCACCCAACATAAGAGCACCTCAATACATAAGTCAAATACTAGCAGCCATAGAAGGGGAAATCGACAGTAACACATTCATAAGAGGGGAATTTAACACCCCACTTTCACCGATGGACAGATCATCCAAAATGAAAATAAATAAGGAAACACAAGCTTTAAATGATACATTAAACAAGATGGACTTAATTGATATTTATAGGACACTCCATCCAAAAACAACAGAATACACATTTTTCTCAAGTTCTCATGGAACATTCTCCAGGATAGATCATATCTTGGGACACAAATCAAGCCTTGTTAAATTTAAGAAATTTGAAATTGTATGAAGTATCTTTTCTGACCACAACGCCATGAGACTAGATATCAATTACAGGAAAAGATCTCTAAAAAATACAAACACATGGATGCTAAACAATACACTACTTAATAATGAAGTGATCACTAAAGAAACCAAAGAGGAAATAAAAAAATACCAAGAAACAACTAACAATGGAGACACAACGACCCAAAACCTATGGGATGCAGCAAAAGCAGTTCTAAGAGGACAGTTTATAACAATACACACCCACCTTAAGAAGCAGGAAACATCTTGAATAAAAAACCTAACCTTGCACCACAAGCAATCAGAGAAAGAAGAACAAAAAAACACCAAAATTAGCAGAAAGAAAGAAATCATCAAAATCAGATCAGAAATAAATGAGAAAGAAATGAAGGAAACAATAGCAAAGATCAATAAAACTAAAACCTGGTTCTATGAGAAGATAAACAAAATAGGTAAACCATTACCCAGACTCATCAAGAAAAAAAGGGAGAAAAATCAAATAAATAGAATTAGAAATGAAAAAGGAGAAATGACAACTGACACTGCAGAAATAAGAAAGATCATGAGAGATTACTTCAGGCGAATTCTATCAAACATTTAGAGAAGAGATAACACCTATCCTTCTCAAAATCTTCCAAAATATTATCAGAGGGAGGAATACTCCCAAACTAATTCTACAAGGCCACCGTCAGCCTGATACCAACACCAGACAATGATGTCACAAAGAAAACTACAGGTCAATATCACTGATGAACATAGATGCAAAAATCCTCAACAAAATACTAGGAAACAGAATCCAACAGCACATTAGAAGGATCATAGACCATGATCAAGTGGGGTTGATTCCTGGAATTCAAGGATTCTTCAATATATGCACATCAATCAATATGATAAACCGTATGAACAAATTGAAAGAGGCAAACCATATGATCATCTCAGTAGATGCAGGGAAACCTTTTGAGAAAATTCAACACCAATTTATTGTAAAAACCCTGCAGAAAGTAGGCATAGAGGGAACTTTCCTCAACATAATAAAGGCCATATATGACAAACCCACAGCCAACATCATCCTCAATTGTGAAAAACTGAAAACATTTCCACTAAGATCAGGAACAAGACAAGGTTGCCCACTCTCACCACTCTTATTCAACGTAGTTTTCAAAGTTTTAGCCACAGCAATCAGAGAAGAAAAGGAAATAAAAGGAATCCAAATCGGAAAAGAAGAAGTAAAGCTGTCACTGTTTGCAGATGACATGTTACTATACATAGAGAATCCTAAAAATGCTACCAGAAAACTACTAGAGCTAATCAATGAATTTGGTAAAGTAGCAGGATACAAAATTAATGCACAGAAATCTCTGGCATTGCTATACACTAATGATGAAAAATATGAAAGTGAAATCAAGAAAACACTACCATTTACCATTGCAACAAAAAGAATAATGTATCTAAGAATAAACCTACCTAAGGAGACAAAAGACCTGTATGCAGAAAATTATAAGACACAGATGAAAGAAATTAAAGATGATACAAATAGATGGAGAGATATACCATGTTCTTTGATTGGAAGAATCAACATTGGGAAAATGACTCTACTACCCAAAGCAATCTACAGATTCAATACAATCCCTATCAAACTACCACTGGCATTTTTGACAGAATTAGAACAAATATTTTCACAATTTGTACGGAAACACAAAAGACCCCAAGTAGCGAAAGTAATCTTGAGAACGAAAAACGGAGCTGAAGGAATCAGGCTCCCTCACTTCAGACTACACTACAAGCCTACAGTAATCAAGACAGTATGGTACTGGCACTAAAACAGAAAGATAGAACAATGAAACAGGATAGAAAGCCCAGAGATAAACCCACACACATATAGTCAGCTTATCTTAGGTAAAGTAGGCAGGAATGTACAGTGGAGAAAGGACAGCCTCTTCAATAATGGGTGCTGGGCAAACTGGACAGGTACATGTAAATGTATGAAATTAGATCACTCCCTAACACCATACACAAAAATAAGCTCAAAATGGATTAAAGACCTAAATGTAAGGCCAGAAACTATCAAACGCTTGGAGGAAAACATAGGCAGAACACTCTATGACATAAATCACAGCAAGATCCTTTTTGACCCACCTCCTAGAGAAATGGAAATAAAAACAAAAATAAACAAATGGGACCTAATGAAACTTCCAAGGTTTTGCACAGCAAAGGAAACCGTAAACAAGACCAAAAGACAACCCTCAGAATGGGATAAAATATTTGCCAATGAAGCAACTGACAAAGGATTAATCTCCAAAATTTACAAGCAGCCCATGCAGCTCAATAACAAAAAAACAAACAACCCAATCCAAAATTGGGCTGAAGACCTAAATAGACATTTCTCCAAAGAAGATATACAGAATGCCAACAAACACATGAAAGAATGCTCAACATCATTAATCATTAGAGAAATGCAAATCAAAAGTACAATTAGATATCATCTCACTCCAGTCAGAATGGCCATCCTCAAAATATCTAGAAACAATAAATGCTGGAGAGAGTGTGGAGAAAAGGGAACACTCTTGCAATGCTGGTGGGAATGTGAATTGGTTTACCCACTATCGAGAACAATATGGAGGTTCCTTAAAAACTACAAATAGAACTACCGTATGACCCAGCAATCCCACTACTGGGTATATACCCTGAGAAAACCAAAATTCAAAAAGAGTCATGTACCAAAATGTTCATTTCAGCTCTATTTACAATAGCCCAGAGATGGAAACCACCTAAGAGCCCATCATCGGATGGATGGATAAAGAAGATGTGGCACATATATACAATGGAATATTACTCAGCCATGAAAAGAAACGAAATTGAGCTATTTGTAATGAGGTGGATAGACCTAGAGTCTGTCATACAGAGTGAGGTAAGTCAGAAAGAAAAAGACAAATACCATATGCTAACACATATATATGGAATTTAAGAAAAAAAATGTCATGAAGAACCTAGGGGTAAGACAGGAATAAAGACCCACACCTACTGGAGAATGGACTTGAGGATTTGGGGATGGGGAAGGGTGAACTGTGACAAAGCGAGAGAGAGGCATGGACATATATACACTACCAAACGTAAGGTAGGTAGCTAGTGAGAAGCAACCGCATAGCACAGGGATATCAACTCGGTGTTTTGTGACTGCCTGGAGTGGTGCGATAGGCAGGGTAGGAGGGAGGGAGACACAAGAGGGAAGAGATATGGGAACATATGTATATGTATAACTGATACACTTTGTTATAAAGCAGAAACTAACACACTATTGTAAAGCAATTATACCCCAATAAAGATGTTTTTTAAAAAAAAGAATACATCTACAAATGTGACAGTTCTCACATAGCCCGTACTGAACATTAGTGGAAGACTTCAGAAATGTAAAATGACAAGAAAAATCCACTTGCAACTGGGTAGGATTAAAGAAAGACAAAAAGAAAAGAGGAAGCAGGAAGGGGCCAGCACATCTGGTGGGAAGTTGAAGGTTAGGAGAACTTCTTACACTCAGAAAAACTCCTCACAGCAGGGAAATCAGCTGGGATAGAAAGGGAGCTTTGGGGGATCAGACGGGAAAGCAGCAAACGGTCTGTGGAAGGCAGGACAAAGTAAGAACTGTGAGCATTGTCCATGCTGCATCCCTGCACACCCCAGCCTGAGTCATGCAATTCCTGTTGTGGAGAGGGGGCTGGGTGCTGAAAAGTGGGGTTTGGAGCACGGACCCAGGGAGGAGACAGCTGTTGGCTATGAATAGACAGCCTGAAGGGGTAGAAGTAAGGAGCTCCACAAACAGAAAAGTTTTCAAAAGAAGCCCGGGACACCATAGAAGCAAGGTGCCATTGTTGAGTGGTGCTCAAGGGGCAGGACCACCTTTGCAACCCCCTTCCCCCCCTTCAGGCTTCTGCCTTTGCAGGCACTGGGAGGGGCGCCCATCTGAACAGGCTTGCCCACCCTTCAAGCCAAGGCCTCCTCTGCCTGTGTAGGCTCTGAGGTCCTAAGCACTGTGAACACCAAAGCCTCCTCAGGGAAATTCCCTGGCAGTCCAATGGTTAGGACTCCATGCTCTTACTGCTGAGGGCCCGGGTTCAATCCCTGGTTGGGGAACTAAGATACCACAAGACATGTGGTTCAGCCAAAAAAAATAAAAAGGACTCCTTGGGAATCAGCCCTGGGCACCCCAGCCTAAGATGGGAATCTGCCACTGCTAAAGAGTGGGGTGAGGAGAGTGGATCTGGGGAGAGGACCACTGTTGGTGGTGCAGCTACAACTGAGGAGACAAGAGTAGGGGACTCTGCAGCCGGGAATACTCCTAGAGAATGTGTGGTCTGCTTAGGAAACAAGGTGCCATTGTTCAGTGGTGTGCATAGGGTGGGGACACCACTGCCCCCACACTCCAGCCCCTGCTTCTGTGGGCACTGGGAGGGACTCCCACCAGAGTGTGTCCCAGTCTGTTGCAACTGCCTGCTGGTCTATGCTGCTGCAGGTAATTTGTGCACACCACAGTTGTGGCCACTGTACCCCTCCCCAACCTAAGTGAGCCCTAATCAGCCAATGCTTTTGTTCACTCTTGCATGGGCAGGGAACAGATGTCTGAGGGGTGGCCCACAGGCAGAGGTGTGGCCAAAACTAAAGCTGAGCCCCAGGGGCAGTGCAACTAAGGAAGAGGAATAGAAATCTCTCCATGCAGCTGCAAAAGCTGCAGATTAAATCCCTGTGATCAGCTTGATAAATCCTGCATCTGTGGAATATCTGAATGGGCAAAGAGTGCTCTCACAACTGAGTCTGGTCTAGCTTTAGCAGCAGTAGAAATTGGCAGAAAGTACACCCAGGAGTTGGGTCAGCTCAGAGACTGAACTGTCCCCACAGTGCTCACTACAGGTCTAGAGACTTACCTAGAGGTATTGGAGGGCTTCCTGGGGAGGCAGGGGTTGGTTGTGGCTCACCATGTGGGAACGAGGACACTGACAGCTGAGGCCCCAAGAAAATATTCTTATTACTATTATTCTTTTTTTGTTTGTTTTGCTTTATTCAGTTGTTGCTGTTTTTATTATTTTTTATATTTTATTATTGTTTTACTATTTATAATTTTTTTAAATATATTTTTTATTCTTCTATTTTTACTTTACTTTTTTCTTGTTTTGTGTTTTTTATCTTGTTTTTTTATCCTTTGGGTTTTCTTAAATCATTTTTGTGTGTTTGTTTTAGGTTTTCTTTGCTTTTTTACTTTCCTTATTGTTTTGGGGTTTTTTTTTTAAGATTTTTTTGACTTGGACTTTTTTTTTTAAACTTCTTTATTGGAGTATAATTGCTTTACAATGTTGTGTTAGTTTTCTGCTGACAAAGTGAATCAGCTATATGTATACATATATCCCCATATCCCCTCCCGTTTGCATCTTCCTCCCACCCTCCCTATTTCATCCCTCTAGGTGCTCACAGAGTACCGAGTTGTTCTCCCTGTGCTATGGAGATGCTTCCCACTAGCTATATATTTTACATTCGGTAGTGTATATATATATCAATGTTACTCTCTCACTTCATCCCAGCTTACCCTTCCCTCTCCCCATGTCCTCAAGTCCATTCTCTATGTCTGCATCTTTATTCCTGTCCTGCCCTTAGGTTCGTTAGAACCACTTTTTTTTTTTTTTTAGATTCCATATATATGTGTTAGCATATGATATTTGTTTTTTCTCTTTCTGACTTACTTCACTCTGTATGACAGACTCTATGTCCATCCACCTCACTACAAATAACTCAATTTCATTTCTTTTTATGTCTGAGTAATATTCCATTGTATATATGTGCCACATCTTCTTTACCCATTCATCTGTTGATGGACACTTAGGTTGCTTCCATGTCCTGGCTATTGTACATAGTGCTGCAATGAACATTGTGGTGCATTTCTCTTTTTGAATTATGAGTTTCGCAGGGTATATGGTATATGGATTGCTGAGTCATATGGTAGTTCTATTTTCAGTTTTTTAAGGAACCTCCATACTGTTCTCCATAGTGACGGTATTAATTTGTATTCCCAACAGTACAGGAGGGTTCCCTTTTCTCCACACCCACTCCAGCATTTATTGTTTGTAGATTTTTTGATGATGGCCATTCTGACTGGTGTGAGATGATACCTCATTGTGTTTTTGATTTGTATTTCTCTAATGATTAGTGTTGTTGAGCATCGTTTCATTCATTTGTTGACAATCTGTATATCTTCTTTGGAGACATGTCTATTTAGGTCTTCTGCCTATTTTTTGATTGGATTGTTTGTTTTTTTGATATTGAGCTGCATGTGTTGCTTGTATATTTTGGAGATTAATCCTTTGTCAGTTGCTTTGTTTGCAAATTTTATCTCATTCTGAGGGTTGTCTTTTCATCTCGTTTATGGTTTTCTTTGCTGTGCAAAAGCTTTTAAGTTTCATTAGGATGTGGAAAATTTTTGAAATCTTTATTGAATTTGTTATAATATTGCTTCTATTTTATATTTTGGTGTTCTGGCAGTGAGGCATGTGATATCTTAGCTCCTGGACTAGGGATCAAACCCACATACCCTGAACTGGAAGGTGAAGTCTTAACCACTGGACTGCCAGGGATTTCCCTCATTTTGATTTTAATTCGTTTTTGTTAGTTTATTAGTTATTATTATTTTTTTTTCATTTTGGAGTTATTTTGTTTGTTTGGTTGTTTGCATGTTTTATGTTTTCTTTTTGTATGTGTGTTGTTATTGCCAATTTTTGGGGCTTGTTTTTGCTGTTTCTCTTGGGTTTTCTTTGTCTGTTTGTTTTATTTTCCTTTTTTTCTCTCTCTCTCTTTTTTTTCTCTGACCATTCTGCATGGCTTATGGGCTCTTGATTATCCAGCCAGGAGTTGGGCCTGGATCTTTGAGGTGGGAGTACTGAGTTCATGATGCTGGACCACCAGAGAAATTCTGGGCCCAGAGATTATTAATTAACATGCAATGCCTCAGAATTATCCATCTCAACACCAATATCTGGCTACAACCAGCTGCCTGTAAGCTCGAGTATTCAATACCTCATTCCAAACAACCAGCAAGACAAGAACACAGACACACCCATCAGCAGACAGGCTGCCTAAAGTTGTGTGAAGCTCACAGACAACCCAAAACACACCACCTGATGTGGCCCTGCCCATCCAAGGGAAAAGACTCAGCTCCACCCACTAGAGCACAGGCACCAGTCTCTCCCACTAGGAAGCTTACACAAACCCCTGGGCCAAGCTCACCCATCAGGGAGCAGACAACAGAAGCAAGAGGAACTACAACCCTTCATCCTGTGGAAAGTAGACCACAAAATCAATAAGCTAAACAAAACAAGACAACAGAGAAATGTGTTGCAGCTGAGGTAGCAAGGTAAAATCCCACAACAGCAAATAAATAAAGATAAAATAGGCAATCTAACTGAAAATGAATTCAGAGTTGTGATGGAAAAGATATCCCAGATCTCAAAAATAGAATGGAGGCATGGATTCAGAAGATACAAGAAATGATTAACAAGGACCTAGAAGAACTAACAAACAAAGAGTGATGAAAAACACAATAACTGAAATGAAAAATACACTAGAATGAATCAATAGCCGAAAAACTGAGTCAGAATAATGGAAAGTGAACTGGAAGATAGAATGGTGGAAATAACTTCCAGAGAGCAGAATAAAGAAAAAAAAAAAAAAGAAAGGAAATGAGGACATGCTCAGAGACCTCAGGGACAGCATTAAAAAAACAACATTTGAATTATAGGGGTTTCAGAAGGAGAAGAGAAAGAGAAAGGATCTGAGAAAATATTTGAAGAGATTATAGTCAAAAACTTCCTTAACATGTAAAAGGAAACACTCACTCAAGTCCAGAAAGCACAGAAATCCCCATACAGGATAAACCCAAGGAAAAACACAGTAATCTAACAAAAATTAATGTGCATTAATTGTATCTCCCCGCTTTGCCCTCCGCACCCGTCGCTGTGCACTACTCCACGGTCCCGAGGCTCCCCACTCCCCTCCCACAGTCTCTGCCTGCGGAGGGGCTTCCTAGTGTGTGTGGAAACTTTTCCTCCTTCACAGCTCCCTCCCACTTGTGCAGGTGCCGTCCTTATTCTTTTGTCTCTGTTTTTTTTTTTTTCTTTTGCCCTACCCAGGTACGTGGGGAGTTTCTTGCCTTTTGGGAGGTCTGAGGTCTTCTGCCAGCCTTCAGTAGGTGTTCTGTAGGAGTTGTTCCACGTGTAGATGTATTTCTGGTGTATCCGTGGGGAGGACGGCGATCTCCGCGTCTTACTCTTCCGCCATCTTCAAGGTCCCCCCCGCAAAGCCACTTTAAGATAATTAAATGTTTAATACTTTTTTTCCTACTTATAGGAGGCTGAAAATCATCAAGTTTAGGGCAAAGGAATTGCTATTTCTAGTCAAAGCCTAGATATTGGTATGATTACTAGCAATAGTTTGCCCATTGCCCACCTAGTGCCTTTGATCCTTCATGTTCATTTGTGTTCCAGTTTTGATGTTTTGTGGTCTGGAAATATTGAACACTTGAATATTTTAGGTCTGAAAGGAAAAAGCAATGCAAAGTGTTTTTGACTGTTTTAACAAAACACCCATATTAAGAGAAATTTTGCAACTGATCTCAGTTTTATGTGAATTGAGGCACTGAGATTAGTAAAGTAATCCTACATGTACATCAGTGCTTTCCACTCCTTCACGTGCACAGTGATACCTGAAGAATGAATGCTTGCTTTCCAAAGTCATTTCACAAACATTTATTGAGACAAACCTAGGTCTATGGCATTATGGATCATATAAAAATTAGTAGAATATAGCTTTTTCTTCAGAAATGTTGCAATTAGGTAATGGAGACTAGACAAATATTAAAAAAATGGTTATGATACCAAAAGCAGAAGATACTATCAAAGCATTTTACATGCATAACATTTAATCCTTACAAGTACCCTATGAGTAATAGCTGTTATTATCTAAAGTTTGAAGAGGGGGAAGCTGAGGATCAGAAGATAAAGTGGCTTTCTCAGGCTCACATACTAGTGACTATTAGGCTGACATTTGAACCTCCATCTATCTAGCTCCCAAAACCTCACACTTAACTGTTATACCATACTTCTCCAACGTGTTGTGTGGTAAAGGAAAACACAACTTTATGGGTGATAAAGGCTTCAAAGAAGAAGTAACATTTTACTCAAGGTGTGTTTATGTGGCAGACACACCATGCTAGATGTTTTTGGCATACTTTTTTTTTCTGCGTATCTTATCTAATTCATTATTTACAATAATCCAGTGAGCAACTATTATTAATTCAATCTTTTAGAGATTAAAGAACTGAGGCTAAAGCAGGGGAGATGACTAGTTCAATGTCTCATGACTAGATAGAAGCAGAGCTAACATTTAAACTCTGGTTTTCTGACATAAACCCTTAAGCTCCTTTCACTTACCTCAACTATTCCCAAAATTATACTTTGCATAAAGTGGACACTTAAATATTACTAAATGAATGAAAGTATCATAAAAGATATGTAGAATACTGACAGACAGAGATATATTCAAAAATCTTTCTAGGTAAAATGAAAAGATGGTCAAAACACAGAAGTGGGGTTTTGTGGAAACAGTGAATAGCTCGATTTGGCTTAAGCTTAGAATAGACATACAAAGTCATGAGAAGATAAGATTGGCAAGAAGTCAAAGTAAGAATTTTTACTCAATTCAATTTACTGTTTAATAAATAAAATGCAAAAGCATTGAAGTATTTTTAAAAGGGTGATGATGGAAGCTTTCTCAATAACAAAAAGCAAGGTCTTTCTAGATAGGCTCACTGGATGTTCCTAAGAGTTCTCAAAATAATGAGGATGAGTTAACTGATAGTAACATTTTCATCAAGGTCAATAAAAATGACAGCAAACAGTTAAGGATAACCAGTGTACAAAACTATTTTAAATGTTCTAGGTAACTCAAAAGTAAAGGAATTGAGAAATATACCTGATGATACAAAGGAAGTAAAAAGGTGTGCAATTACTCTGACACAAATTCTTTGAAATTTTTTTTTTGCTTTTGGGAATTCTTTTCTATTTATCACCGAGCTACCTAGTAGGTTTAAATAACTATCTTATTTCAACAATAATTGTCATCAAGCTTACCACTAGATGGCAGGATGAGTCTGCTAATAATAAATGGAAGTGACTAATACACATTTTTGATTAAAAATAGATTAATGATAAATTAATTATTCCAAGGGAAATAATACAAAGAACCCTGATTTCTTCTGTTAGGCCAGTAAGGAGCACGTTTTTGCACATTCATACTCATTTAATTAGCTTTTTTTGCTCTATAGTTGGCTAGTCTTAGAGGACAGTTTTTCTCATTATTTCAAAAAGAACTTCTATAATTTATAGATTCCTTTTGCATTCTTTCTGTATACTCAAACACTAGAGACCTTAAAAATTACTTGCTAGATAAAAAAAATATTGTGCTAGTTGAAACCAGCAAAAAACTAGTGGGTTTCCAGAAAATGTATAGGCAGAAGGAAAAAAAAATTGTGTAAGTCTAAGTATTCTTACTACTTAAACAGATCTTTGTTTTCAGTCAGATTTAACTTAATTTTATAAATATCATGATACTACCAACATTATTTGGAACAGTAGGGGACTTTAAAGATCATCAAAAGATTTTTATTTTAAAATTTTTGGCAGAAATATATTTTCTTCAAATCAAGTACTAAACAGAAGTCTAATGTGCAAAACAGCTGAAAATGGAGCTTACAGTTACAGTGGAAGTGGGTGTTCTGGAGCCTGGCCATGTCTGCACTCTCTTTTTTTACCCTCTGCTTTCTATAAATGGATTTGAGGAAAAAAGCTTGAAAGTCTGTGACACAGTCTATCTTTCACACTTTTTAAATCTTCTAAGATTCAGAGAAGGTTAAGGAGTGCCCTTCCTAACTTATGGTCCAATACTACATCCATTGGATCCTTTCTTGATCCTAGACTCAGTGCATGTTGGAATTAAAACATGCCCTGATGGCTGTGTGCATTATTATCATTCTATTACGAAGTTATTACACTTTCTCATCTTCATGCAATTGCTATCTATGCAACACACACGCGGCTGAGATTTCAAGTGAAGAAGTGGAGATATATATATATATATATATATATATATATATATATATATATATAGAATAGGTACTGCAAAATGTAGGATAGGGCATGGTTTCAAATCTTTTTGCACTTTGAGTTTCTATTATTAATGGTAAAGCAGAAAAGGCACATCAACAGAATGATATAGCCAAAGAACACTGGACAGGAAATCAGGAAAAAATATGAGAGGCAGAGCAGCATAATGGAAAGAGCAAGGACTTTGGACTTAGACTGACTTGGTTCATCAGTACTGAATTGACCCTGGGTGAGTCTCAGCTGTCTCATCGGTATAATATAAATAATGATAGTACTTAGCTCACCAGGGTATGAGAAGTATTACAAGACTGAATTTATGTAAAGAACCCATTATCAATCCCATAGGGACTCTATGTTAATTCCTTTCTCTTCTCATAGTGCTTCTATTCTGCTTTGGTTCTGTTTTAAACCGATTGGGTGACCTTTTTAAGGTCACCCATTTAGAATTAACTCTGTGTTCCCTCCTAGCTCTGACACTATATGATTATAAAATACTATTATTTACATAGCATAAATACTTCAATTTTTCTCCTGCTATTCTGTAATGAGTTTTTTATAAAGTGTAAGTAGTAGCTGCACACATATAGAAGCCTTATTTTTTGTTTTTTGTTTCATCAGAATTATTATTCATCATAAAACAAGGTGCTAAGTATCATATTTGTTAATAATTCCTTTTCTATTTAAACCTTATGAACTTTGTTGACTAGATTGTACTGAACCCTCAGTTTGGGGTCATTTCCTTATCTTTAATTAATTTACATAATTCAGAAGTAAATCAACAAAAGTATCCATGTTTGTTTTCAAGTGTGTCATATGATGATAAAATTGAGCTTTACGTATTTGTAAATACGATCTCCCTTGCTGATTTTTAAATTTCAAACTTATTTTAAAATTAAATAGTTTTCACATAAAAATATCAAGTATGATTTACTGATATCTGGGTATTTATTATAATGCCCCACAATTAAAAAAGATTTCATGATATTATTATAAAACATGCCATTATAAAACAAACACCATGAAAAGACAGACTTTGGAAGGATTCATAGATATAGCAGGTATGTTGTCTTCCCAAATTACAGCAAATAGTCATATTGGTCATGTTTATGGGACATGAAGGTATGAGAATATGAAAAAAGGAAAGGTCAATGTTGCATACGTTTCAATGGCAAAGTCAAGGAGGAGAAGCAAGTAGAAAGCAACAATGAACAAAATAAGGCCAAGTGGATCAGGACACTCACAAAATTTTATTTGAGTTTGAAATATATTAGAGGGTAATGTCTTAAGAGGAAAATTAGATGACTTTCTTTGAAAGATTTACTGTCTTTCCTATAATGCAATCAATCAATCAAATATTGTGACTCCATTATAAAGGCAGTTAGATGCATTGAAAATGTGTGTAGGACTTTTAGAACCTTTGTTTCAATATGTAAGATGCCCTTTTTTGCAAATATTTCCAAATCTGTTTTGCTGAGTTAAAGAACAGACACATTGTGCAAATGTTAAAAATGTGTGTATGGCTATATCAGATTACCTTGAATTATAATTGGTTACATTTCACTTTCTTAGTATGGTCCACACAATACGACTTGCCATAAATAGAGAAGAGGTGCTCCATGTAAAGGACAAAAGGAATTTGATGGTTTTCATTCACACTCTGTATTTACGGAGTTAATACAAGTGTATATCAATAAACAAAAAGCTGGCCTTCTATTTCAGTAGAGACCTGAAGAAGTTTTGAGAGTAACACTATAAGTTACATAGGTGTTTCATTGAGAAACTAGACACTAGATGAATAGTCTCAATACAACCTTGAACTTCAAGGTTCATCACCTCATACGGCTCACATTTGCCCCAGTAATTAATTTCCACAACAGGAAAATAACAACAACAGCAAAAACATGACAACAACACTGAAAAGTACCCAAGAACTGTATTAATAATTCGTAAGGAATTTTATTTTCATGTGTTGATAACTCTAATAGATTTATTTTGTGGTATATTACAAGAAAGATGATATATCTGGAGATTTTATTCATAATTAAAGCACATATCAAAACAAATAATTTCTTTCTTTAAACATCTCCTTGTGTTTTTTTTTTAATTATTACAAGATTGATAACTCAGCTTTCAATAGAAATACCCAGTAATGACATGATTCAAAATTGGAAATTAGGGGCAACTATGAAGTTTTCTTTCCATTTTAAAAGCAGATTAAAAAGAAAAGCTTAACTACAGTGCTCGGCAAAGAAAACATAGCTGGGGAATAAGCTCTTAAAAAATCTACAAAGAATCTACAAATATATGTGGCATAAGTAAAGCTTAATGAAAATTGTGGAACTTACTTAAAAACATTTCTGGATTGGTTCTAAAGCTGAATCTACAATATTTTCTCCTAGTGCCATATTTTTGTGAATGATTCTATGTCTCCTTAGAACAATGTATAGTTGTGACGAATGACAAGTCACTTCCCTCAATTCATATTCTGTTTAACATACTGCTCATTTAAATGTTACTATATGATTTATTCATTAGAAGCAATACCACAGTAGAGGTTAAGATAATCTATTTTATTTTATCTTTAACACAATACCTCACTGCCTTCTTACTTTGAAAAAATCTTGAGAGATAATTTTAAAATAAGAGATACAAAAATAAATTAGAAGGGTAAGTAACATATGGAAGTTTGCTATTTAAAAACAGAAAACCAAAATTGTTATTATAAAATTTTTTTTCAAGGTTTTAACTATCACAGCAGATTTTTAGATTTTTTTACTTTAAATCCACTAATCATTTTTTTTTAGATATCTAGTGTTTGCCAAATATTATGCACTCTATGTAGGATACAAAGATGAACAGGGCAAAATTCTAGGTGGGGGAGAAACTAAGTAAAAAGTCAAATACAAAAAATCGTTGTTTTCAAAATAGCTCTTAAGAGACAACTGATATTTTGAAATACTGTAGAAATCATATTGATGTTCTGTATTACTTTGAAAAATGACATATTAGACTTTTCTAATGAAGTATGGTTAGATTATTTAGAAAGATGGAGAGTCTCATGCACTAAGAATTAAATCATATAACATTTGACTTAAGGGAACAAAATTCCTGACTTAAATTTAACGCTTTTGACGTATCTGGATTGGCCACACAATTTTGAAGTAGATGTATTTTGTTTCTATTCTCTTTTTCTTTTCCTATTGTTGGGCCTCTCCTTTCACAGCCAAAGGTGTTTGGTGTGTTCTCTCCATAGCCTAATACCAAAGGGTGTTCTGTATCCTTACAGTGTTAGGGACTGAAAGTTTTTCTCCCTCCCCCAGTTCATATACTGAAGTCCTAATCCTCAATGAGATGGTATTCGGAGATGGGGCCTTTGAGAGGTAATTAGATTTAGATGAGGTCAAGATGCTGGGGCCCTCATGATGGGATTAATAACCTTACAAGAAAAGACACCAGAGAGCTTGATCTCTCTCTCTCTCTCTCTCTCCATTTGAGAATACAGAGAGAAGGCAGCCATAAGAAGTCAGAAAGAGAGTTCTTGCCAGAAACTGACCTTGCTGGCACTCTGATGTTGGACTTCTAGCTTCCAGAACTGTAAAAAAATAAATTTCTGTTGTTTAAGTCATCCAATTTATGGTGTTTTGTTATGGAAGCTCAAACAGTTCCCTTTCCCAGGGGTATTAGAAATTAAGGAATTAACTCTGCCTGTGGAATTAACTCTTTGAACCCTTGGTAAAGGAATGCTAATAGTGTTGAGGTCAGGAAGATGAGGGTGATCTTTAAAATTATACAGGTTGGTAGATGCTCTCTCAAATTAAGTGTGTGTCCACCTTTGCCTCCACTTCTCAATCCAATCATGCACTCTTTCTTTAGTTCTCAAGCTTCAAATGTTGTGGTGTAAGTCAACATTTCCCAAACATGAAATACATAATTATCTTTAAAATGAGTTTTTCTATGAATGAAATAAGAATAGTACTTATTTGTTTTAGAAAAATTTCACTAATCCAGAATGTTTTTGATCTTTTTACACAGGTTTTGGTACCAGCCACTCTTCTCTACTGTGATCCTTATGACTCTATAACATCATCTACTTTAGACAAAGAGTGATTGTTACTTAGCCACTTATCTTTCAATGATGATCAATTTCAATTAAATTCAGTTCAATTGAACAAACCTCTATGAAACATATTCTAGGTGCTACTGAAAATATGAAGATGCATATAACACTACATTATGGTCCTTACAAGTTAGGAGTTTGTGTCAAATAATCTGCAGTCAGTTATCCTTGTGACTGGTTACACAAATTTTCAAGATATTTACAAATCCAGATATAATCTGTGACTAGGATAAAATGATGCTAACTAGCCCACCCGGGGATAGAACCTACAAAGTTGGCTTCATTAATCACTGACTGCACTGAACTTTCAACAAACACTTAAGTCAGGATTATCTGTCAGTAGGTTTTCTTTGCTTTTTGTTTTTTTCCATTTTGTTCTTTATGTGGCAGGAAACTGCAAAGAATGAGAAGTGCTTTCATTCTTGTATCCTGGGAAAGTAAACAAGCCTTTTCTGAATTTTGACTCCTTGCCTCATGAGTTCCTTCATATCTTTTTATTTCAGGGCCCAAAACAGAAGTTTAATGTATCAAGAAGGTCCAACTTTTTATTAGAGGGTGTGAGCTAATTAAAGGTGAAGGAAGACATGGAGAGCAAGTAAACAATGATCTTTCAAAATGGACTAAGGGGGCTTGGACAATGAATATTTCAGTGACTATTAAAAAAATGGAATGAAGATAATAGGGACCTTCCTGTATTTTCTTGTCACTGTAGGACTCCAGTCTCAAAGAAGGCTCAAAATCATCAATGATACGGGTATCATACTGACAAGCTGGAGTATAGAGGCAGATGTAATTTGAGTTAAGAAAATATAGAGATATGGGGCATTCCTTACATATGAGAATTGTGGAGAAAATGTATGTCCATTATAAATTGTAAAATGAAGGTCTGTGTGTTTTCTTCTTCAACTACATATACATAGGATTAAGACAAATCTTTTAAAAATTACATTAAGTACAAGTAGGAAATATATTTATTCTATGGGCAGGAAGACTTCCATTATGGAGCTGAGATACCACACTGATTCAATTATATGCTTGTGCAGCAATCACCCAAGAGAAAAATCTTTTCTAAGTAATGCAGTTTTATGCATGGGATTTCCTTCAAATCAGTGTAATATGAAACCAATGCATCATTTAAAAATACTTCCTTATTGGGGTCTGAGTAACATGAAGATTGCAGAATACTTAAAAAGAAATGGTACTAAGACTATATGGCAGTGTAATTTTCAACTTTTGCCTCTATGTTGTCCAAACCTTCTTTTTTCCTTTTCAGGGGGTAAGTTTTGTCTATCTTTCCAGAAAAAAACATTCATGGTCCCTGTTGACAAGAGAGTAGGGAGGAGGAGGTGGTCACTATGTTGTTCAATATTAATAACATTTTAATCAGCCCTAAAGCAGCCTCTTCAGAGATAGGAATACAGGACCACACTCCTTAAACTCTGGAATATGTGTCTAGCACACTTCTCTCATTCAAGTGCTCTGCCTGAACATCAGGGCCATTCTTTTGGGTAACAAATGTGAGGCAGCAAATCTTGACGGCCTACATTCAGATACATGAGCCTGCATATTCTATTCTAAGATAGAGGGTGCCCTTTGCTTTCTTGTCCTATATTAAGATTGCATTTAACACCAAAAATAAAAGTCCTGGAAAACTTTCCACTAAATGAATAAGGAAAGGTTAAGCAGACAAGTAGACAGCAACTAAGGGTAAACTTCACAGTTTTTCAGAGGGCTTGTCCTGCTTGTCTTGAATAAGTCATAAATAGATTATTTCAAAAAAATGCCTGAGAATGATTTATAATGGCCTCCTTCAAGGAAATCTAATAGCTGGCAGCTTGTGCCATCTCCCCTGCCTCTTAAAGACTGGCAACAGTTTGTGTAAATAATTTACAGACAACATAAATACCTGTAATGAATGCAGAGAAGGGGCATATGCTGTGATATAAAGTCTTTGATACTAGCAATATGAGTCATTGAAAGTTGCCTGAGGGCTTCCCTGGTAGCACAGTGGTTGAGAGTCTGCCTGCCGATGCAGGGGACACAGGTTCGTGCCCCAGTCCGGGAAGATCTCACATGCCGCGTAGCGGCTGGGCCCGTGAGCCATGGCCGCCGAGCCCGCACGTCCGGAGCCTGTGCTCCTCAATGGGAGAGGCCACAACAGTGAGAGGCCCTCGTACCGCAAAAAAAAAAGAAAAGAAAAGAAAAGAAAAGAAAGTTGCCTGATAAACTTAAAACAGGATTTGTTGTTCATCCATACAATTCTATCAATAACAGTTTATAGAGAAGTGAAAGTCTGATCTCTAATTGTTTTGTTTGTGGTAAGGAATTCATTTTATTCAAGGATGCTAGAAAATGCCTTTGTCAAAGGAGACATCTTCCAGAAGTTCTGCTTTCATGATGTGTTGTTCATTAAGGCACCAGTAGAAAGATTTTCAAAACAGTGAGTGTGTGTGTGTGTTTCTCCTTTCATTTTTTCTTTCTTTCCTATTTTGAGAGTCCACTTTCATCTTTTATCTTTTATACTACAGCTGTCTGAAGACTGCATAGGAGCAGTCCATGTGTTACTGCTGAGAATTTCTGAAAAGAGATTGAAGGAGCTGTTTTTCTATTGCTTTTTCACTTGGTAAAAGTGTGAATGCTTCATTAACACTTCTTAGGCTGTAAGTGAAATGTCTTTTAGAAAAATGATGAACAATCTCTGTCCAGCAGTTTCTTAGCTAATCTGGCCCCAAAAGCCTCTCTGTATTCACTGAGGGAACAAATCCATTTATGTTTGTTGGTTTCTTTACCATAAAACAGTGAAGACAAATTCTGATATGAAAGTCTCTTTCCAAGATCAGGGGCAAAGCCCTTTTTACTCATACTCTGCTGCAGGTGTTGAAGCAACTCCAACAATGCCTGTTGCCAAGAGAAGATTATTGCACAAGTTTTCTTCTTTATCTTTCTATCTTAACTTCTTTCCTGTCTAAGTATTTACATACTGCTAGAAAGTCCAAGGGAAGCATGTGAATGCTGATGTTACAAGTAATGAAACAATCTGGTCATAATGCAAAGGATGGAGAAGGAGGATTATTATTTCCAATTTATGTCTCCCTAAGCCTAAGTACAAAACAAAAGAAGTGGGAAAAATAACGGTAGTGGGTTTCAGTATTAATATATTACTCTGCTCCAAGCCCAAGGTGATGTTATAATTGAGACCAGATTTCCAGTATAAACCAATATTTTCAGGGGCTTATCAATTATTTCTTCATAAATATGTAGAGGAAAAATTTGACCTATGATGGCACACTACAAATATTATTGAGTCTATAGCAAAATATTGCTTGGTTTAATAAAGAAATTTACATTATGAGTTCTGGATGCAGGCTGCCTGGACTCAAATCCTGACTCTGTTTTACACTACTTATCTAAGCCTTACATTCCTCAAACGTAATAGAGAAATAATCAAAGTACATTTACCTCATAGAGTTGTTGTGAGAATTAAATGAGTTTGGATATGTAAAATATTTAGAAGAGTTCCTTACACATAGGAGATACTACCTAAATGTTAGCTATTATTATCCATATCTTCCAAAGTTGTTAGGATTGGGGAGAGGAGGAAACATCAGAATAATTGAGAAGCTTTTTCAAACTATGCAGTTACCAAAATCATGATATACCCTCAATCTAGGAAGGAGAGTATGCCCAACATAAATATAAATAACAGCTGTTTTGAACCAATGTTACTGTGTTATGACCCTTGAGTGTGTAGGGGTTAGAAAAGTTGAAAGATACTGATATAAAGGGATGTATATATTTAACAACATACATATAACCTCTGTGTCAGATGCTTTACGTACATTGTGTTAAACTTCATGGCAACACTAACCCTGAGATGATGCATTATTCTCCCCACTGTACACAGAAGGAAATAATAGAGGAAGAGTGAGCATGAATTTTCCAAGGTCACACAGATAATAAATAACAAAACTTAGATTTGAACCCAGGTCTCTTTGTCTCCAAAGGTTTTTTACTTGTCCTTTTATTTCTTTTAAACTCCCCCAGGCAACTGTAAAACATAAAAAAAAAAAATTCCTGAGCAACAAAGCACAACAGTATACAGCTGAGAAATGAATGAACCACTGAATCATCAGTCTGGTTTATGACTTTAAAGAATGGACTATCTTTTTACTAGTAAGGGTTTCAGACCAAGCAAGAATTTCAAAGATAGAGGTCAAAGCAAAACAAGCTCTTTAAATAACTGCAGACATGATTCTGAAGAAATGTCTTTGTACGTACACAGTGTGCAAAGGACCATTGGTCTGACATTAGTCTTTTCAGTCACACTTATACTCACAGATGGGAGGACATCAAAATGTAAATAAAGATATATGTTATCTCTAAAGATCAAACTGAAGCTGATGTCTGTAGCAGAAAAATAATTAGCAAGTGCACATATCAGGAGTTTTTCATATATTATATGAAGGATAAGCTTTTTTGTGTATGAAGACTCTTTCTCTTCTTTTTCTTTTTAGCTTATAATTTACTAGCCAGCACTAATTACTGAACATTGCAGAGGAACTCAATTTCTTAAAGTTAAAGCGAAAAATAAATTACAAATTCATAAATTTGCAAAACATTATTTTCTACTATGGAAACCACAAATATGTTCTCTAGCCATATATCTATCTTTAGCAATTTGGAAACTTTATTTATAAAAATTGTTCTGTATTACTTAAGGGTTTTTTTTGTTTTGTTTTGTTTTGTTTTTGCACGTGTGATGGTAAGTAATAGAAATGTACTTTACCTAGCCTAGCAAAAATAAAACAAAATTTATCAGAAGGATTATAGGAGACATTACAGGGAATCTAAGGTAAAAGTAGCCAACCAAGCCTTTTAAAGTGCAGGAATCAGGGCAGGTCGGTAGACTCATCACCAGGAATTCTTGGACTTACTGTGAAGACAGAGGGCTCTGCTCATAGTATGATTAAGTGTGGTGAGCTCTATTCCCTGTATCTCTAAATGCAAAATTTTCAGAATTGGGGGTCCCAGCCACGTACACCTAAGAGTTTCTCCTACAGAAAAGGGGAGGGGGGGTTATAGTGAGGGGGCCAGCTCTCTGAAAAATGTCAGCTACAAAAACTACTTCATTTAAACATGCTATGTCATCATCTATATTCCCAAAATTATATTTCAAAAATTTTCAAACACACAGAAAAATTAAAACAGTACAAAAAGTACACGTTTATCAACCACTTAGTTTCCATAATTCTTAATATTCTGCAATATTTGTTTTATCTGTGCATACAGCACACACATATACATCACAGTCATATTTTGCTGAATTATTTGAAAGTAAATTTTAATCATCATGACAATTCAACCTTAAATAATTTAGCATTAAACTCCTAAGAACAAGGATATTTTCATAACTCCTCACACCATTATCACACATAAAGAAATTAGCAATTTCATGACATTATTTAATATCTATAATATTGATTAATTAATTCTAATACCTTGCCTTTGCTGAAGTTTCCCCAAGTATTCTTTTTTTTTAACATCTTTATTGGAGTACGATTGCTTTACAATGATGTGTTAGTTTCTGCTTTATAGCAAAGTGAATTGGATATACATATACATATATCCCCATATCTCCTCCCTCTTGTGTCTCCCTCCCACCTTCCCAACCCCACTCCCTAGGTGGTCACAAAGCACCGAGCGGATCCCCCTGTGCAATGTGGCTGCTTCCCACTAGCTATTTTATATTTGGGAGTGTATATATGTAGATGCCACTCTCTCACTTCATCCCAACTTACCCTTCCCCCTCCCCGAGTCCTCAAGTCCATTTTCTATGTCTGCGTCTTTATTCCTGTCCTGTCCCTAGGTTCTTCCACACATTTTTTTTTTTTTAGATTCCATATATATGTGTGAGCATACAGTATTTGTTTTTCTCTTTCTGACTTACTTCACTCTGTAGGACATACTCTAGGTCCATCCACCTCACTACAGATAACTCAATTTTGTTTTTTTATATCTGAGTAATATTCTGTGGTATATATGTGCCACATCTTTATCCATTCATTTGTCAATGGACACTTAGACACGCAGCACTTGAGAAGAAAGTGTATTCTGTTGACTTTTGATGGAATGTCCTATAAATATCAATTAAGTCCATCTTGTTTAATGTATCATTTAAAGCTTGTGTTTCCTTATTTATTTTCATTTTGGATGATCTGTCAATTGGTGAAAGTGGGGTGTTAAAGTCCCCTACTATTATTGTGTTACTGTCAATTTCCCCTTTTATGGCTGATAGCATTTTTGTTATGTATTGTGGTGCTCCTATGTTGGGTGCATAAATATTTACATTTGTTATATCTTCTTGGATTGATCCCTAGATCAGTATGTAGTGTCCTTCTTTGTCTCTTCTAATAGTCTTTGTTTTAAAGTCTATTTTGTCTGTTATGAGAATTGCTACTCCAGCTTTCATTTGATTTCCATTTGTATGGAATATATTTTTCCATCCCCTCACTTTCAGTCTGTAGGTTTCCCTAGGTCTAAAGTGGGTCTCTTGTAGACAGCATATATATGGGTCTTGTTCTTGTATCCATTCAGCCAGTCTATGTCTTTTTGTTGGAGCATTTAGTCCATTTACATTTAAGGTACTTATCGATATGTATGTTCCTATTACCATGTTCTTAATTGTTTTGGGTTACTTATTGTAGGTCTTTTCCTTGTCTTGTCTTTTCTGCCTAGATAAGTTCCTTTGGCATTTGCTGTAAAGCTGGTTTGGTGGTGCTGAATTCTCTTATCTTTTGCTTTTCTGTAAAGGTTTTAATTTCTCTGTCGAATCTGAATGAGATCCTTGCTGGGTAATCTTGGTTGTAAGTTTTTGCTTTCATTACTTTAAATATGTCCTCCACTGCCTTCTGGCTTGCAGAGTATCTGCTGAAAGATCAGCTCTTAATCTTTGGGGATTCCAAATATTAATTAATTAATATTTTAATATTATTGATAATATTAACATTATAATAATTATAATCATTAAATATTAATGATAATATTTAATTAATATTTTCTTTGTATTTAATATTTGGTAATTTCATTAATATGTGTCTTTGTGTGTTTCTCCTTGGATTTATCCTGTATGGGACTCTCTGTGCTTCCTGGACTTG
>NW_020172985.1:1502086-1551488 GCF_003031525.2 Neophocaena asiaeorientalis asiaeorientalis | reverse complement strand
GGACTCTCAACCACTGCGCCACCAGGGAAGCCCTATTTCCTTTCTTATATTAGGGAAGTTTTCAACTATAATCTCTTCAAATATTTTCTCAGTCCCTTTCTTTTTCTCTTCTTCTTCTGCAACCACTATAATTCGAATGTTGCTGTCTTTAATTTTGTCCCAGAGGTCTCTGAGGCTGTCCTCAATTTTTTTTTATTCTTTTTTCTTTATTCTGCTCTGCAGTAATCATTTCCACTATTTTGTCTTCCAGGTGACTTATCCATTCTTCTGCCTCAGTTATTCTGCTATTGATTCCTTCTAGAGTATTTTAATTTATTGTGTTCATTTACTTCATCATTTTTGTTTGCTCTTTAGCTCTTCTAGGTCCTTGTTAAACATTTCTTTTATTTTCTCCATTCTATGTTCACGCTTTTGGATCATTTTTTTTTCTTGTGGTACGCGGGCCTCTCACTGTTGTGGCCTCTCCCATTGTGGAGCACAGGCTCCGGACGTGCAGGCTCAGCCACCATGGCTCATGGGCCCAGCTGCTCCGTGACATGTGGGAGCGTCCCGGACTGGAGCACAAACTTGTGTTCCCTGCATCAGCAGGTGGACTCTCAACCACTGTACCACGAGGGAAGCCCTGGATAACCTTTACTATCATTATTCTGAATTCTTTTTTCAGGTAGTCTGCCTATTTCCCCTTCATTTGCTTGTTCTAGTGGGGTTTTACCTTGCTCCTTCATCTGCTGTGTGTTTCTCTCTTTTCTCATTTAGCTTAACTTACTGTGTTTGGGGTCTCCTTTTCACAGGCTGCAGGTTCATAGTTCCCGTTTTTCTTGGTGTCTGCCTCCAGTAGCTAAGTTTGGTTCAGTGGGTTGTGTAGGCTTCCTTGTGGAGGGGACTGGTGCTTGTATTCTGGTGGATGAGGCTAGAGCTTGTCTTTCTGGTGGGCAGGACTGTGTCCAGTGGTGTGTTTTGGGTGGGTCTCTGACCTTATTGTGATTTTAGGCAGCCTCTCTGCTAATGGGTGGGGTTGTGTTCCTGTCTTGCTAGTTGTTTTGCATAGGGTGTCCAACACTGTAGCTTGCTGGTCATTGAGTGGAGCTGTATCTTAGCATTGGAGATGGAGATCTTGGGAGAGTTTTTGCCATTTGATATTATGTGGATTCAGGAGGTCTCTGGTAGACCAATGTCCTGAAGTCAGCTCTCCACCTTAGAGGCATAGGCCTGACACCCAGCCAGATCACCATGACCCTGACAGCCACATGGCTCAGAAGAAAATTGAGAAAAAAAGAGAAAGAAAGAAAGAAAGAAGATAGATACATTTATTAAAAAAATATTAAAATTAAAGTAATTTAAAAGTAATAAAAAAAAAGAAAGAGAAAAGAGAGTAACCAAACCAAAAACAAATCCACCAATGATAACAAGTGCTAAAAACTATTTAAAAAATAATGGACAAACAGAACTCTAGGGGAAGTGGTAAAATCAAAGCTATACAGACAAAATCACACAAAGTCCACTGCCTCTATTTTGGGATGATTTCTTTTCTGTTCAGGTATTTCATAGATTTAAGGTACATCAAGTTGATTGTGGAGATTTAATCTGTTGCTCCTGAGGTTGCTGGGAGAAATTTTCCTTTCTCTTCTTTGTTTGCACAGCTCTTGTGGTTCAGCTTTGGATCTGGCCCTGCCTCTGCACGTAGGTCACCCAAGGGTGTCTGTTCTTTGCATAGACAGGATGGAGTTAAAGCAGCAGCAGATTAGGGGGCTCTGGGTTACTCAGGCAGGGAGAGTGAAGGGTACAGAATGCAAAATGAGCCTGCCAGCAGACTCCGATGTGACTTTGCAACAGCCTGAGGCACACCATGTGTTCTCCCAGGGAAGTTGTCCCTGGATTACAGAACCCTGGCAGTGGTGGGCTGCATAGGCTCCCGGGAGGGGAGGTGTGGATAGTGACCAGTGCTTGCACACAGGCTTCTTGGTGGCTGCAGCAACAACCTTAGTGTTTCATGCCCATCTGTGTTGTCTGTGCTGATAGCCGTGGCCCGCATCCATCTCGAGCTCATTTAGGTGGTGCTCTGAATCCCCTCTCCTCATGCACCACAGAACAATGGTCTCTGGCCTCTTAGGCAGTTCCAGAATTTTTCCCAGACTCTCTCCTGGCTAGCTGTAGTGCCCTATCCCCCTTCAGTCTGTATTCACACAGCCAACCCCAGTCCTCTTCCTGGGATCTGAACTCCAAAGCCAAGCTAGGGCTTCAGCTCCCATCCCCCGCCAACCCCGGTGGGGACACAGACAAACCTCTCAGGTTGGTGAATGCTGGCCGGCACTGACACTCTGTGCGGGAATCTCTCTGCTTTGCCCTCTGCACCCCTATTGCTGTTTTCTCTTCCGTTGCTCTGAAGCTTCCCTCCCCACCACCTACCGTCTCCACCAGTGAAGGGGTTTCCTAGTGTGTGGAAATTTTTCCTCCTTCACAGCTCCCTCCCACAAGTGCAAGTCCTGTCCCTATTCTTTTGTCTCTGTTTTTTCTGTTTTCTTTTGCCCTCCCCATGTACGTGGGGAGTTTCTTGCCTTTTGGGAAGTCTGAGGTCTTCTGTCAGCATTCTGTAGGTGTTTTGTAGGAGTTGTTCCACATGCAGATGTATTTCTGATGTAATTTGTGAGGAGGAAGGTGATCTCTACGTCTTACTCCTCCGCCATCTTGAAGTTCCTAACACCCCAAGTGTTTAAAATGCCTTTTTAAATTGTGTTTTTTGATTCAGAATCCCATGTGGGTTCATAAATGAATTTGCCTGCTGTCATTTAACTCTATTTTTAATTCAGAATAGTACTCCCATCTTGCTGCTGCTGCTTCTTCTTCTTCTTTTTCCTCTTCATGACAGTAACATGTTGTATAGATCAGGCCTGTTGTATTATAGAGTGTCTTTCATTCTAGATTTGTCTGTGTGCTTGTTATTAATTTATTCACTCTCAGATCCAAAGTCAAGTGCAGTATCTGCTCTGAGATAAGGGACTGGACATTTATCATTTCTCTTTTACAGTGAACATTATGTTAAACTTTGTCAATAGACTGTTAGAAGACATTGAAGGAGGAAGGTGCGATCTCTCTTTTCAGGTATTCTGTATTTTGCTTTGTTTGCTACTCTTGCTGCATTGTCAGAGGTACATATGTGAAAACATCTGTTGGTACCCTGATTCAGCCACATGCTCAGAGTATACAGTCCCTCAGCAACTTCACAGCCTTGGCTCACTTTGTCACTGCCCTCCCTATGAAGACATTGCACATTCTAGACCCCACACTCTCACTCCCTCTGTGATCCGGCACACTAACCTCAGTTCCCCTACATCCTGATGGTTGCTTATGTCTTACATAGTGACTGTGGACTAACTTTCCCCAAGCAACCCAAAAATCTTCCCTACCATCAGTGGACTGCAACTGTACTTTCTCCAGCAAGGTCTGAATGCCAGCTTTGGGGAGGTTATCCCTCCTTCCAAGTTCATCCTTTCTTGGATACTCTCCCTCAGAACGAGAGTAACACTTATAGTTCTCTTTCCATCTTTAGAATTATTTTCCTATCATAGATAATAATTATTTATACTAAAGTTTCCCTTTTTAAATTTACTGTATGGTTTCTATCTTCTGAATGGACCCAGGTTAATACATTTTTGTGTAAATAGTGTGGTATTGTGGTATTGTTTTTTTTTTTTTTTTGTGGTATTGTTTAATTTGTTCCTTTATCCCAGTATTTCCTGGAAGCTAGGTCTAAAGACTTGTCTAGATTCAAGTTTAATATTTTTGGCAAGAATAATTTTAGGTTCTGAAATAATCCATAGCTCCAAGTCTTCTTTTTAGTGAAAAATGGTATTTAAAAACAAAAAATATGGTAGGTGTTAAATGAGCCCACTCTAGTGGACCATGATTGCTTGATCATTGCTAGATCTTTCAGTGAACAGACCTATTTAAAGGTTAATTAGTTTATATTGCTATTTCCAATTTGAACTGAACATTAAAGGATTTTCTTTCAATTCATTGATTTTGTATCATTTATACATATATATAAATGTACATATATAAATACATTAATTTAGTTAAAATATATGCATTGACTACATTAATATATATGTTGTCTATTACTGCATAAAAAATGGTACCAAAATTTAGAAGTTCTAAACAACAAACACTTATTGGGTCACATGCTTCTGTAGGTCAGAAATTTGGCAGTGGCTTAGTTGGGTGATTCTGGTTCAGAATCATACATGAGGTAGTAGTCAACTTGTCTACAGTCTTCTGAAGGCTTGACAAGGGCTGGAGGATGTGCCTCCAAGATGGTGTTCTTCCAAGGCTGTTGGCTAGAGGCCTCTGTTTCTCACTTGCTATTGGCAGGAGGTTTCAGTTGCTTGCCAAGTTGACTTCTCCATAATTATTCCTAAGTAAGCTCATGACTTGTCAGCTGGCTTCCCCATAGAGTGTGATCTGAGAGAGAAGTAATGAGGAAGACTCATGACTGTTAGTCCCAGTCCTAGATGTGGCACACCATCACATCCACCACATTGTATTCATTAGAAGCAAGTCACTAAATCTAACCCACACTCACAGAGAAGGGAATTAAGGTCCACCTCTTGAAGGGAGGAGTATCAAATTATTTATGGTCATATTTTAAAAGCACCATAATTGCTTATTTCCTTATCCTACATCATACATAAGTAGGTACAAATTGCCATAACTATACTAACAAAAATAAGATTAAAAAACTGAAGTGCAGTGAATGAAGAATAAAATTTTATTGCAGTGTTTTTTAAAATATATCCTACTAAGAATGTATGTTCAGAGTATTATGTTCAAAAGTCAGCAATTATTTTCTTTGTTACCAATTTGATATATAATTAAGTTTCTTTGTTTTTCTTTTTGTCAGTTTTAGAATGTTTAATTTTTGATGCAAATCTGTTTTTTTTTTTTTTTGCGTTATGCGGGCCTCTCACTGTTGTGGCCTCTCCCGTTGCGGAGCACAGGCTCCGGACGCCCAGGCTCAGTGGCCATGACTCACGGGCCCAGCCGCTCCGCGGCATGCGGGATCCTCCCGGACTGGGGCACGAACCCGCGTCCCCTGCATCGGCAGGCAGACTCCCAACCACTGCGCCACCAGGGAAGCCCGCAAATCTGTTTTTTGATGAAGCAAAATACATGTATCATTTAAACAAAACAACTATTTTAAAAGATAATCAAAGTTGTCTTGCTTTTCACATTCTGTCTCATCTATTTTATCATTTCTCTGCCTCATTTCTATAGAGAGCCATTTTTAGTATATTTTTCTTATATTTCTTTTTTCAAAACAAGCCCTATAAAAGTCAAATAGTAACTAATCCCCTTTTGATGCTATCTATATATATATATTTCTTCTTGGATTTATAAAAGCCAAAACAGTTACTAATTTATTTTCTCTGGAGAGGGAGATTGTAGACCCTTTGTATTCAATGGCATGGTTAGGTTCCTCAGGTTGGCAGCCATCATGAGCAGCATGCTCTTTTCAGAAGGTGTCCTGCCAAATGAACTGTACCTTAGAGACAATGGACATGGAAGCGGCACAAATGGTAGCATGTTCCTTTCACACAGTTCTGGTTGATGAACCAAAAACAATCACCTTGACAGTGAAATCTATGCCAACTCTATTCAAAACTGTAAGACAGGCAAATAGTACATTTCACTATATATACTCTTATTGTTAAAACAAATTGAGGTTTTCTATGCAGATTTTTGCATGAGGTACTTTAGAAAGAATTCCAAAGGAAGTTTCTGAATCTGTATAAATAGCTTGTTTTTGTAGCCAGGCAAAAGTGGAAAGGGTAGAAAAAACTGCACATCAAGATTGGGCATTGGAGCCCTTTTATAAAAAATTTCAAAAACATATTCTTCAGGTAATTTTGAACAAATAAGCATTAAAATGACATAATGATTATATCTTTTAATCATCAAGGTATGGTCAAGGTTGCTTCACACTACGAGCAAATTACAAATATCTTGCTTTCGAGGCAGAATTGTTTAGGGGAAATGCCAGTGGATTACAAAATAGGGTGCATGAAATGATTTTTATTCTAGCAGGCTTGTTATATTCAATGTCTCACTAAAGTAACAACTAAAGCCATGGCTGAAGTAAATTGGGATTTTAGCCTGTTTTTGAATTACTAAGAGTGACAAATAAGTCTAAAGGGACTTCATATAGTGGAATACACCCCTTCTTACCAATTAATATATTCACCAGTTGTATGTCTCTCTTCTTTCCTTCCTTCCTTCTTTGCTTTGTTCTTTCTCTCATTTGTTTATTCCTTCTTAGTTTACTCACTTATTTATTAATCTTTTCAATTGTTTACTCATTTGTTTATTTACCAGTTCATTTATTCATCCATGTAAAGTAACATCTTCTTTAGCCTGGACCACTACAATAACAAATAGCATTTTAACTAGTTTCCCAGTTCCACTCTGACACCATTACAATCCATTCTCCACACTGCATACAGTGACTTTAAAAATGTAAATTATTTTGCTTCCCTCCCCTGCAAAATATCCCACAATGGCCTACATTGTCACGCAGGGAAGGCTTGAAATTTCTACAATGGCTTACTTAATCTTATTCCTTGCTCTCTCTCCAATTTCATCTGCTTCCAATCCACCTTGCATATATTACACTAGATATATTGGCTTTTTTGTTGTGCCTCAGAAACACCAAGTGGTTTTTTTTTCTATCTTAAATACTTGTTATTCTGTCTATCTACAATGTTCCTCCCTCACATCTTAGTAGGAATGGCTGTTATCATTTCTATTATTGCTCAAATGATAGAGATGCCTTTCTGACTAACTTATCTCAAATTACCTCCTTTCCCTTTCTATCACATCACACTGTCTCCTTAGCCCTTATCACTGTTTGAAACAGATTGTGTGCCTCCCTATATAGAATGTAAACTTTGTGAGCACAAGGACTTTATTTATCTTGTTCACCATCGTATTCCCCAAAACCCAAAATAGTGAGAAACACAGTAGATTTCTAATAAATAATAGTTGGAGGAATGTCTGAGTGAATCCTTCTCTCCCAAAAATATTTCTTGTAAATGTGCTGGGCATTCTGTTTGGCCAAAGGATAAAAGGACAATTAAAATTGTCTCAAGGGACACCATTCTAGTGAAGAGACACACATACAACCAAAAATATGATTACCATAGTGTGTGTTGGTGACAAAATTTCATACTAGAGACAAGTCAATTTAAAGCATGGAGTTCTTATGACTAACTGGGGAGGTCAGATAAAGAAAAAGCAGAATGCTTGGCTTATGTGAGGAGCATCGAGGAGGCCAGTTTGGCTGGAGTTGAGTGAGTGAGAGAACATGAGAGAAGTGACATAGGAAGAGGCTTGAACATTAAATTAAGTTGTATTTATGAAATTTCCAATATGTAACAGCTTTCAAAAACACTGATTAAATCAAACAACAAGAAAAAGTGTTGAGAAGATTGTAAGTTCCTTGAAAAAAGAGACATTTCTACATTTTTTCTTCACCCTTTAACAACATGGGTTTAAACAGCAAAAATCCACATATACATGTTTTTATTTTTTGGTAAATATATAACTACAGTTCTACAAGACCCCTGGATGGTTGCGTCTATGGATATGGAACTGCGAATATGGAGGGATGACTGTAAAGTTATACGTGGATATTTTTGACTGTGCAGATGGCAGTGTTCCTAACCTCTGCATTGTTCAAGGGTCAACTATATTTCCCAAAGTGACTTTCAGAACATTAAACAAACAATAAATACTCAATAGTTGTACAAATTTAGATTTTTAAATGCATACACCCATGTGATACGCCAATTTCCCATCAGTTAATGACTTATTAGTCCCTTGCCTTGGATCACTCTTTTGGCAGAGGTGTGTACCCTCCTTCTATATAGATACTTCATCCAGCTAATAAGAGAAGGGATATTGAAGCTTTCTCTTTCAATACATTTTCCTTTCTATTCTACTTGTTCTTCTCACATGGCTTTGCAGAGAGTAACACGGGAAGACATAAAAACATGCCTCTTATCAATTGATTCCTTAACTTGTTTTCTCATTATTGCTACATAACAACTGGAAAACGCATGCAGCTTACACTAACCATTTTATATTGCTCACTATTTGTGAATTGGAGATTTGGTAAGGGCTTGACTAGGCAATTCTCAAGTGGGGTTTATCCTGCAGCTTGATGTCAACTTGAAGCTATAGTCATCTGAAGGCTTCATGAGTAGAATGTGCAAGATAATTTAATCACATGGCTAGCAGTTGATATTGTTTATCACCTGGGGCCTCAGCTAGTGCTGTTGACTAGAGCACGTACACTTGGCCTCTCCAAATAGTCTGTGCTTCTTCACAGCATGGAGATAATAAAGTAGGCAGACTTCTTGAATGATAGCTAAAAGCTCCAAATATAACTTTTCCAGTAAGAAAGAAACTGGATTATCTTGTATGGCCTAGCCTCAGAAGCCAATGAGCATCATTTAAACTGCATTCTAATGGTTTATGAATTCATAAGGTGAGTTAAAATTTAAGAATTTAAGAGGAGTGAGCTTAAACTCCATGTCTTAGGGGGAAGAATGTCAATTAATTTGTGGACATGTTTTAATACTGCCATGGCCTTCGTTAGTAACTTGACTTCATTTGAAGTGTTTTTCTATGTTGAAAGCCCCTCCTGCAGAAGCTCTTTGGAATCAGCCAGTTTCTGCTTTGATGTTATTTACTGACCTGAGCCAAAAATAAGGGTTAACACTTGAGCTAAGTAGGCTAATGAAAAACTGGTCTAGGTTTGAAGAATGAAAAGATACATGACTCAGCTACTTTTGTTTGGATATGTTAGTTTTACTTCAGTTTACTACCAAACCAGCCAACAAGTAGTGGAAAAAAAAATTTGAAATAAAGATACAAATGAATGGAAGCAGTTCCTCAGTGCCTCCTAAGTTCTTCCCAAAGGCATGCCCAACTTTTGGTGCTCAATGCTGTCGGAGTGGAGTGAGGAACCCTTCATCTCTTTTGAGTTTTATACCTTAGTAGCCTTCAGGGGTTATGCCAACAAGACTGAAGAAAATGCTTGCTGTGCCCAGTTACAAACTTTCCTATTATATATATTTTTTACTCCATCTTTGGCCTGGAGAAAGGCCTGGTCATGATCCACCATGATTCTCTAATTGTCCTAGGAGATATAAGTTGGCTAATTGTTACCAAGATAAGTCTAGAGCAAGTTTTATAGTAATAATTAATAACAATTTTTCTCTCTTGACTCCTACTCCACTTCCTCTCAAAATATTTAGTTTTCAGCTACACTGAAAAACATGCCATTCCTGAAAACAAATTGAAATCTCTCATTTCTACAACTTTCTCAAACTGTCCCTTATGCCTGGAATGCCAGTTCCTTCATGGCAACAATAAATCCTACTAAAGCAAACTTCAAATTTCACATCATCTACCTTCCTAGATCCCTCCCTTTTACCAATGCCACTTATGTAGCGTTTATCACTTTGTCTTGTACTATTTATAGGTATACATGACTATACAATTAGAATGTGAGCTCCTTGATGACAGTGACTTTTTATATTTTTATTTCTTCCTTAGTGTCCAACATAATCCACTGCATATTATAGATGTTCACTTTTATTGATTTACATGTTTGTCAAGTTAGGCACCTAGTCAAGGACAAAAATCAGCTTTGTAAATACTTTCACAATTACTTTCCATAAAACAAGCTTTGTCACGTGGTTAAATGTTTTGGAGGATAAATAGATTAATGCAATTTTTTCACAGCACCAAGTCAATAACCATTTTGGTTTGGAAAAATATATATATAGTTAAGCTAATTATTTGTAGCCATATAGAAAAAAAATAACCTAGGTAGAGTTTTGGTTAGTATTTTATATTAGCTTTTTAGTGAGTTATGTAGACAGTGTTGATGTACAGTCAGGCTTTAGGAGTGGTATGGCATTAAGAAAGAGTTTTTAACTTCTGTACAAGATAACAATTTACTCACTTCAAATAGCACATACCTAATTATACAGGGATCCCATTTATTGAAATTTTCTAAGTCCATAAATTTTCCTGTCTTCCCCTTATAGTCCTTAAAATAAACCCTATTTATTTGACTGAAAACACAAAATCACCTTACAGTTGCAGTCTTTCATCTCATCTTTCTCAGGGTTTATTTATAGGACTCTCAGTCTACATTTTTCTCTTCCAAGAAGAGCCATAAATGTCAGGATTGCAACAAAGCAGAGTTATGACAGATGTGACAGTGACTAATTGTAGCTGATGCTGGCAATATGGCAGAGGGATTTTCTTATTAAAGTTAAGGGTCAGAGGAAGATTTGAGAATGAGAAAGCAATGTAATGGGGTCAGGGCAAAATGACCACCTCGGGCCTGAGTCAACTCAAGTGGAAAATTACTTGAAAAGCAGGTTAGCAATTTGAATCAGGAGTGAAATGTATAAAAAAGCTTTTAACACTTGCATAGGGATGACCATACACATTCTCAAATAGCCTTAAAATCATTACTCGTTCTTACCAGTGAAAGATTTTTCAATGCCTGTTATGATCATTTCTTTCAAAGCCATTGATATATAAGTAATTATATTAATAATTAAATTTTGCTCCTTCTCCATCTTCAGAACCTTTGCATCAACTTTCTCCTCACCATTTCTATTGTCATTATCCTAGTTCAGACCCTCAATTCATCTCCCATGGATCAGAAAGTAGTCTCCAAATGCTTTTTCCAATTCTAATTTTTTTCTCTTCAAAGTTCATTGTCTCTGTGTTCCAAAAGCTTAAAATGGTTCTGCAGTATTTACCAACTGAAATTTAAACCCTGTAGCCTGTTATTCAAGGCCCTCCACATCATGCTCTCAATCTACGCTCTTCTAAATGTAATCCTCATGACTACCCTGAACATTCTCTGTGTTCTACCCACGTGGAGATACATGTTTTCTATATGAATTGATTGTTTTTTTGACTTTTTTTACTTCTTTGCAAATTCATTTTCACATCATATGCATATTCATCCACCTACCTTTTTTAGCCTAAATCAAAGCCTAACTCTTCCATGATGCCTCCACTAATTCCTTCTAGATAGAAATAATTTTCTCTTCCATGAGCGTGGAACTGTAATTCTTTTTGTACTTATCTCATTTGGTCCTCTTCCATTTCCTGTGACTACCACTATCATTGACTCAGTCCCCCCTTATATGATCTTTAGTATTATTCAATATTGTTGATCAAACCCTACTTCTTAAAACACTTTTACTGAATTCCAAAATAATATGTTATTCCTGTTTATCTCTTTTGAATGCTCCAAATGCTCCTTTTCATCTTCTTTGCTCTTCTAACTAGCCTTTAAATGTTAAACTTTTTCAAAGTTCAGCCCCAGGTACTCTGTCATCCTATACCTTCTCCTTAGGTAATATTTCCGATATCTATGGTTTTTATGCATATGAATAGCAAATTTATATCTTTAAAAGAGATTAGCCATGGGATTTCCAGACCTTTCTATTCAACTGACAATTTTGCAACTCATCTTGAATATCAAAAACATTACTCAAACTCAGCATAATCAAAATCATGCTCATAATATTGTTTTACCCTCAAATATGATTCTATTCCAGTGTTCTTTGTTTCAACAAATGACAGTGACATCATTCAGTTGTATAAGCCAGGCTATCTCTGCCAACTTCCTCTCCCTTGCCTCTCATAGCCAATTTGTTGCCGACTCTTGAAGCACTTACTTACAAAGGACACTCAAACCTATTTCTACCTCCCACTGAAAAGTCATTGGTCCAAGCTAACATCATTTCTTACTGGGACTACATTTATAGCCTTCTAACAATCTCTCCTTATTTATTCAGGGACCCTGTAATCTATTCTTCACACTGCATCTAGTTTATATTTTCAAAACATTAATTGAATAACATTAATTTCTTGGCTTAAAACTCTGCAAAGGTTTGCTATTGTTTTATGTATAAAGACCTTAACACTGCTATAGTCTTCTTTCAGGGCATGATGTCATGTTCTGTTTGACCACTTGGCCATTTCACATGTGGTTCCCTTAGCCTGGAATGTATCTCCTTCTCCTTTTTACCAAATCAATACTTATCTATCATAGCTCAGTTCAAGTGTTTCTTTGTTATAAAAGCCTTCCCTGAATACCTCAGTTAGATTATGTCCTCCTATTATAGGTTGCTATTGCACTATGTGCCCCCCTTTCATAATATTTGTCACAATTATAATTTAATGTCTATGTATGCCATTATTTTAGTAATGTCTTATCTTCATCTCTGTAAGCTCTGCCGAGTAAGAGACCAGGTCTGTATTTGTCACCTTTGTATCACCAGCACCTGACACAATATTGAAACAAAATAAATATCCAATTACTATTTGTTGAATGAATGATCTGTAATAGAAATTATGTTCCTTTATTTGACAGATATTTTGGAGTACTTACTATATGTTATACACAGGAATGTGGAGGTTTTGCCTACATTACTTTTATCTCTTCCTTAACACCTTGATAAATGAATGAACGAATAAATGAAAGTAAGTGAATTTGTCTTATCAGAATATTTGATTTCAAATAGAAGCTTCCATGACATGAAAAGTTAAGATTCCGTAAGTGTGATGGTTCTACCTCCAGAAACCTCTTTAAATTCTATTTTATCATAATACTACTACACATGTAAATATCATTTTAGTTCAGTTATTTTGACATACTATCTCATTTGAGTATCAAAACAATTTTTATACTTTATTTATTTTTATTGTAGTAAAATTGCTTTACAATTTTGTGTTAGTTTCTGCTGTACAATGAAGTGAATCAGCTATATGTATACTTATATCCCCTCTCTCTTGGACCTCCCTACCATCCCCCAATCCCACCCATCTAGGTCATCACAGAGCACCAAGCCAAGCTCCCTGCACTATACAGCATGTTACCACTAGCTATCTATTTTACACCTGGTAGTGTATTTATATCAAACCTAATCTCTCAATTCATCTCACACTGCCCTTCCCCCATGTCCTCATGTCTATTCGCTATGTCTACATCATTATTCTTGCCCTACAAATAGGTTCATCTGTACCATTTTTCTGGATTCCACATATATGCATTAATATACCATATTTATCTTTCTCTTTCTGGCTAACGTCACTCGGTATGACAGACTCTAGGTCCATACACATCTCCACAAATGACTCAGTTTTGTTCCTTTTTATGGCTGAGTAATATTCCATTGTATATATGTACCACATCTTCTTTATCCATTCATCTATTGTTGAACATTTAGGTTGTCTCCATGTCCTGGCTATTGTAAATAGTGTTGCAATGAACATTGGGGTGCATGTATCCTTTTGAATTATGGTTTTCTCAGGGTATATGCTGAGTAGTGGGATTGCTGGGTCATATAGTTCTATTTTTAGTTATTTAAGGAATCTCCATACTGTTCTCCATAGTGGCTGTATCAATTTACATTCCCACCAACAGTGCAAAAGTGTTCCCTTTTCTACACAACCCCTCCAGCATTTTTTTTGTAGATATTTTGATGATGGCCATTCTGACTGGTGTGAGGTGACACCTCATTGTAGTTTTGATTTCCATTTCTTTAATAATTAGTGACATGGAGCATCTTTTCATGAGCCTCTTGGTCATCAGTATGTCTTCTTTGGTGAAATATCTATCAGGGTCTTCTGCCCATTTTTTAATTGGGTTGTTTGTTTTTTTGATACTTAGCTCCATGAGCTGTTTGTATATTTTGGCATTTAATTCTTTGTCCACTGCTTCATTTGCAAATATTTTCTCCCATTTGGAATGTTGTCTTTTCTTCTTGCTTATGGTTTCCTTTTCTGTGCAAAAGCTTTTAAGTTTAATTAGGCCCCATTCACTTACTTTTATTTTTATTTTCATTACTCTAGGAGGAGGGTCAAAAAGCTCTTGCTGTGGTTTATGTCAGTGTTTCTCCTATGTTTTGCTCTAAGACTTTTATAGTGTCTGGTCTTACATTTAGGTCTTTAATCCATTTGACATTCATTTTTGTTCGTGGTGTTAGGTAGTGTTCAAACTTCATTTTTTACATGTAGCTGTCCAGTTTTCCCAGCACCACTTATTGAAGAGACTGTCTTTTCTCCATTGTATGTTCTTGCCACTTTTGTCATAAATTAGATAACCATATGTGTGTGGGTTTATCACTGGACTTTCTATCCTGTACCATTGATCTATATTTTTGTTTTTGTGCCAATACCATATTGTCTTGATTACTGCAGCTTTGCAGTATAGTTTGAAGTCAGGGAGCTTGATTCCTCCAGCTCCCTTTTTTTTCTCATGATTGCTATGGCTATTCTTGGTCTTTTCTGTTTCCATACAAATTGTAAAATTTATCATTCTAGTACTGTGAAAAATGCCATTGGTAATTTGATAGGAATTGAATTGAATCTGTAGATTGCTTTGTGTAGTATAGTCATTTTCACAATATTGATTCTTCCAATCCAAGAAAATGGTATATTTCTCCATCTGTTTGTATCATATTTGATTTCTTTCATCAGTGTTTTATAGTTTTCTGAGTACAAGTTTTTTGCCTCCTTGGGTAGGTTTATATCTAGGTACTTTATTCTTTTTGTTGTGATGGTGAATGGGATTGTTTCCTTAATTTCTCTTTCTGATTTTTCATTGTTAGTGTATAGGAATGCAAAGGATTCCTGTGTATTAATTTTGTATCCTGCAACATTACCAAATTCATTGATTAGCTCTAGTAGTTTTCTGGTGGCATGTTTAGGATACTCTATGTATATAGAGTATGTATGTCATCTGCAGTGACAGTTTTATTTCTTCTTTTCCAATTTGTATTCTTTTATTTCTTTTTCTTCTCTGATTGCCATGGCTAGGTCTTCCAAAACTATGTTTAATAAGAGTGGTGAGAGTGGACAACCTTGTCTTGTTCCTGATCTTAGTGGAAATGCTTTCAGTTTTTGACCATTGAGAATGATGTTTGATGTGGGTTTATCATATATGGCTTTTATTATGTTGAGGTAGTTTCCCTCTATGCTCATTTTCTGGAGAGTTTTACGTAAATGGGTGTTGAATTTTGTCAAAAGCTTTTTCTGCATCCATTGAGATGATCATATGATTTTTATTCCTTAATTTGTTAATATGGTGTATTACATTGATTGATTTGTGTATATTAAAGAATCCTTGCACCCCTGGGATAAATCCCACTTGATCATCGTGTATAATCCTTTTAATGTGTTGTTGGATTCTGTCTGCTAGTATTTTGTTGAGGATTTTTGCATCTATGTTCATCAGTGATATTGGTCTGTAAATTTTTGTGTGATATCTTTGCCTGGTTTTGGTATCAGTGTGATGGTGGCTTTGTAGAATGAATTTGGGAGTGTTCCTTCCTCTGCAACTTTCTGGAAGAGTTTGAGAAGGATAGGTGTTAGCTCTTCTCTAAATGTTTGATAGAATTCACGTGTGAAGCCATCTGGTCCTGGACTTTTGTTGTGGGAAGGTTTTTAATCACCGTTTCAATTTCATTACTTGTGACAGGTCTCTTTATATTTTCTAATTCTTCCTGGTTCAGTCTTGGAAAATTGTACCTTTCCAAGAATTTGTCTATTTCTTCGTGATTCTTCATTTTATTGGCATATAGTTGTTTGTAGTAGTCTCTTGTAATCTTTTGCATTTCTGTGGTATCAGTTGTGATTTCTCCTTTTTCATTTCTAATTTTATTGGTTTGCATCCCCTCCCTTTTTTTCTTGATGAGTCTCGCTAAGGGCTTATCAATTTTGTTTATCTTCTCAAAGAACCAACTGTTAGTTTTATTGATCTTTTCTGTTGTTTTCTTCATTTCTATTTCATTTATTTCTGCTCTGATCTTTATTATTTATTTCCTTCTACTCAATTTGGGTTTTCTTTATTCTTCTTTCTTTAGTTGCTTTAGGTGTAAAGTTAGATTGTTTATTTGAGATCTTTCATGTTTCTTGAGGTGAGATTGAGTTGCTAGAAACTTCCCTCTTAGAAATGCTTTTGCTGTGTCCCATATGTTTTGCTTTGTCCTATTTTCATTGTCATTTTTTTCTGTGTATTTTTTATTTCTTCTTTGCTTTTTTCAGTGATCTCTTTGTTATTTAGTAGCACACTGTTTAGCCTCCATGTACTTGTGTTTTTTACAGCCTTTTTTTCCCCCTGTAATTGATTTCCAGTATTATAGCATTGTGGTCAGAAAAGATACTTGTTATGATTTCAATTTTCTTAAATTTACCAAGACTTTACTTGTGACCCAAGATGTGATCTACCCTAGAGAATGTTCCATGTGCACTTGATAAGAAAGTAATCTGCCGATTTTGGATGGAATGTCCTATAAATATCAATTAAATCTATTGGGTCTGTTGGGTCATTTAAAGCTTGTTTTTCCTTTTAAATTTTCTGTCTGGATGATCTGTCTATTGGTGTAAGTTTGGTGTTAAAGTCCCCCACTATTAGTGTGCTGCTGTCGATTTCCTCTTTTATAGCTGTTAGCATTTGCCTTATGTATTGTGGTGTTCCTATGTTGGGTGCATATATGTTTATAATTTGTATATCTTCTACTTGGATTGATTACTTTATCATTATGTAGTGTCCTTCCTTATCTGTTGTAACATTTTTTTAAAGTCTATTTTATCTGATATGAGTATTGCTACTCCAGCTTTCTTCTGATTTCCATTTTCATGGAATATCTTTTTCAATCCCTTCACTTTCAGTCTGTATGTGTCCCTAGGTCTAAAGTGGGTGTCTTGTAGACAAGATATATATGGGTCTTGTTTTTGTATCCATTCAGCCAGCTATGTCTTTTGTTTGGAGGATTTAATCCATTTACATTCAAGGTCATTATCAATATCTATGTTCATATTAACATTTCTTAACTGTTTTGGGTTTTATTTTGTGTGTCTTTTTCTTCTCTTGTATTTCCCACCTAGGGAATTTCCTGTAGCATTTGTTGTAAAGCTGGTTTGGTATTGCTGAATTCTCTTAACTGCTGCTTGTCTGAAAAGCTTTTGATTTCTCTGTTGAGTTTTAATGAGATCTTTGCTGGTTAGAGTAATCTTGGTTCTAGGTTATTCTCTTTCATCATTTTAAATATATCCTGTCACTCCCTTCCTGCCTGCAGAGTTTCTGCTGAAAAATCAGCAGATAACCTTAAGGGGATTGCTTTCTATGTTATTTGTTGGTTTTCCCTTGCTGCTTTTAATATTCTTTCTTTCAATTTAATTTTTATTACTTTGATTAATATGTGTCTTGTTATGTTTCTGCTAGGATTTATCTTTTTTGGGACTCTTTGCACTTCCTGGACTTGACTGACTATTTCCTTTCCCATGTTAGGGAAGTTTTTGACTATAATCTCTTCAAATATTTTCTCAGACCCTTTCTTTTTTTCTTCTTCTTCTGAGACCCTTATGTTTTAATGTTGGTGCATTTAGTGTTGCCCCAGAGGTCTCTGAAATTGTGTTCTGTTCTTTTCATTCTTTTTTCTTTATTCTGTTCATCAGCAGTTATTTCTACCATTCTGTCTTCCAGCTAACTTATTCATTCTTCTGTCTTCAGTTATTCTGTTTTTGATTCCTTCTAGTGTATTTTTCATTTCAGTTATTGTGTTGTTCATCTCTCTTTGTTTTTCTGTTCTTGTAGATCTTTGTTAAACATTTCTTGTGTTTTCTCAATGTGTGCCTTCATTCTATTTATGAATGGATCATCTTTACTATCATTATTCTGAATTCTTTTTAAGGTAGTTTGCCTATTTTCACTTCATTTATTTGGTCTTGGAGGTTTTTACTTTGCTCCTTCATCTGTGACATATATTTTTGTCATCTCATTTTATTTTATTTTTTGATAGGTGAGATTGTGTTCCTGTCTTACTGGTTGTTTGGCCTGAGGCTTCCAGCACTAGAGTTTGTAGGCTGTTGAGTACAGCTGGGTCTTGGCGCTGGGATGAGGACCTCTGGGAGACCTCACTCTGATGAATATTCCCTGTGGTCTGAGGTTCTCTGTTAGTCCAGTGGTTCAGACTTGGAGCTCCTACCACAGGATCTCTGGCCCAGCCTTCAGCCCATTAACCAAATCCTGCAAGCCCCACAGGGCAGCACAAAAAAAATAAATAAATAAAAGGAAAGAAAAAAATGTGCAGAACAATAACAAAGAGTAAAAATTAAAATAAGATTAGAAAACTAACAGATATGTTAGAAAGAATAAAATAATAAAAATATAGATGAAACAACAATCAGAAGGTAAAACAGAACCACAATAGTAAAAATGAGGAGGAAAAAAAAAAGCCAGAAAAGACCTTGGCTATGGGGGTGGGGCTTGGGAAGTGGTGGCGTTTAGACAGTGGTCAGGGCCTATGAGTAAGACCCACAGGGCCTGAAAAGGCCCTAGGGTGTGTGGGGTGAAGCTTAGGTTCTACATAGCAAGAGGCTCCCAGGAATGCTTCTGGCCTTGGAGGTTGGAAGGCTAGGTCCAAGATCCCAGCTGGCTCACTGGGGCCACTTGGGCTAGGAAAATTCTAAGCACATTGTCCCCTGATCCTCTGATCCTGCAGGGACCCTCACCATTTGCATCTCTTCTTCCCCCACCATGCCCCTAGGAGCCATGAAACCAGAGGGGGCTTCTGAAGGCTCAGGACCAGACCCAGAAGCACAACAGGCTTCCTGGGGCCGAGTGAGTAGGGGAAACACCCTCTGCATCCCCCTGAGTCTCTGACCCTGGAGGGACCCTTCCCATCTGCCTCTCCTCCTCTTCTCCCTCCTACACCTGGAAGACCAAAGTGGCCTGAAGGGGGCCTTGGAGTGTAGAGGACCTGGTGTAGTAGCCCTGCAGGCTTCCAAGGGCCTGATTGGGTAGGGGAAATGCTAGGTACGATCCCCCTGATCCTCTGAGCCTCCGAGGTTCCCTCCAGGTGTGGTAACCCCTTGCCCCTCCCAGTCACCCCATAGGGGCACTGGTCCTGTCTAGTCTCCACTTCTCCTCCCCCCTCAGTTCCCCCACATCCTAATTGGTAACTTGGGACCTCCTCCCATCTACTTGGGTGTCTAGGTACCCCACCTGCATCTGGCAGGCACACTGGTTGTGGGGAATCATGAACTCCATGTCTTCCCATGCTGCCATCTTGACTCACACCTTGATTCATCTTGCCCCCTACCTTCTTTAATCATAAATATATAGAGGTTCAGAATGATTAAAGAGACAACTATTAGTTGGCAGAGACAAGATTAAAACTTAGCAGGACTTTTACCTCCTCATCCAGTAGTCTCTACAATATAAGTTTGCCATATATAATTAAAGAAAAACAAAGTATACAAAAGGAGACAAATGTGCTAGTGATTGTACATTTAAATGTTACCCATAATATGTTGGGAAAAAGATTGAGAATTGTTGGTTTAAATAATGCTGCATTTACTTTGCCTTCCCCATCAGTATGCACACCAGATGGTTTTTTGCCATCGTACATTTTTCATCTTCTATTCCTTTTGCATTACAACTTAGGAACAACTTCCATTTATAGGTTTAGCATAGCTCTCGTGCTGGAAATTGAAAGGTACTGAATAATCTTCAAAAGTAGTGAAGGAAAGATTCTATTCAATCAAAAGTTGACACAAATTGTTCTATAATAGGAATTTTTGTCTTACTTTTAGAGGAGGCCATAAAGGCTATATTTATTGGTTACATGTTTTTTCCTCTGTGTCAGCTCCAGATGAGTGAATAGAATACTGAACAGTGATAAAAGTGTTATTATAAAAAGCTGCATTATCTAGTTTTTCAAAAGTGAGTAACCTCGACTTACTATTTCTTTTGGAATGGAACGATTGTATCTAGCATACCCATCTTTAATTATACATCTCAATTAGATTGTTATAAAGAATAAAAATACCAGCAAACAAGTGGAAATTGTATTTATATAATTTAACTGTGAGAAATGTAATCATTTGGAAAAAATCTTTTGTTCTTAAAGCAATCACAACCTTAATATAATTAAGTTTGTTTTCCTAGAAGGAGTTTTACCAGAGTGATGACTGCAAGATGATAAAGTAGAATATTCTGGACTCTCCTCTCCCCTTGGAGTCACTGATTCAACAGTAACACACAGATCAATTCCCTCTGTGAAAAATTCATATACTTGTTTAGAGGCTCCTGTGCCACTGGTAAGTGTGAAACTAGCCACATCAAAACTGGTAGAAAAAGCTGAAACACACTTTTATCATTATCACTATGCCTAGCACAGTGCCATAAGATAAGGAGGGAACCCAGGCAATCATTCACTACCTGAGGAGTGAAGGCTTGGACTGCACATCTAGCACCCCAACTTCTGGATGCTACCAGAGGCTCTGGCTTCTAACTCACCTTTCTCTGAGTTGACAGGGCCAAATATACACTAGTCCCCTGGGGGCTACATACAAGAGAGCTCCCATACAAGAGAATGTTTTCTCAGCAGAAGTCTTACATGCTAAAAGGGAGTGGGATGATATATTCAAAGTAATAAAAGGGAAAAAAATGAACAGCCAATCAAGAATACTCTACCTGGCAAAACTGCCTTTAACAAATGAAGGAAATATAAAGACTCTCCCAAACAAATGAAAGTTGATGGAGTTCATCACCCCTAGTCCTGCATTACAAGAAATACAAAGGAAATTTTCAACTTGAAATGAAAGGACGCTAAACAACAATACAATAACATAAGAAAGTATAAAACTTATTGTTAAAAGTAAATATATAGAAAAATACAAAATATTGTATTATCGTAATAGGGTGGATAAATCACTTTTAACTCTCATGTAAAAGTTAAAAGAGAAAATTATTAAAATATATTAATAAGTATAAACAGGAAGTACAAACAGGTGTCAACTGTGACACAAATAACATATAATGTCAAGGGAGACAGGTTAAGTTTTCATATGCAACTGAAGTTAACTTGTAACCAGCTTAAGATAGATTGTTATGACTATAAGATATTTATGTAATCCCATAGTAACCACAAAGATAATATGCATACAAGTTACAAAAATGAAAAAGAGAAGTGAAAAAATAAAGCATATTAATACAAACTGAAAATAGAAAAAGAGCAACAAAAGAACAGCAAAACAAAGAGAAAACAATTAACAAAATAGCAACAGTAAACCATTCCCTATTAATAATTACTTTAAATGTATATGAATTAACACTCCTACCCCAAGTGAAAGACACAGAACAGCTGAATGGATTAAATAGAAAAAACTTCTACATACTGTCTATAAGATACTCACCTTAAGCTGAAAGTAAAAGGATGGAATAAGATATTCCATGCAAATTGTAACCAGAAGAGAACAGGGATGGCTATACTTACATCAGATAAAATAGACTTTAGGTCAAAAACTCTCACAAGAGACAAAGTAAGACATTTCATAATGACAAAAGGGTCACTCCACCAGGAAGACATAACAATTATACATATATATACACACACACACACACCTATATCCTCAACATTAGAACACCTAAATATATAAAGCAAACACTAACAGAACTGAAAAAAGAAAAAGACATTAATAAAATAACAATAGGAGACTTTAATACCCCACTTTCTATAATAGATAGATCAATCAGACAGAAAATCAACAAAGAAACAGTGGAATTGAATAACACCAGAGACCAAATGGGCCTAACTGATATAAACAGAAATTAAACCCAACAAATAGAATATACATTCTTCTCAAGTGTAGATAGAACATTCTCCAGGGTAAATCATATATTAAGTCATAATGCAAGTCCTAGCAAATTTAAGAAGATCGATACCTTACCAAATACCTTTTTCTTCCATAATGGTATAGAATTAGAAATCAATAAAAGGAGGAAAACTGGAAAATTTATAAATATGTGGAAACTAAATAATGTATTCCTGAATAACAATGGGTCACAAAATAAATCAAAAGAGAAATTAGAAAATATCTCAAGAAAAACAAAATTGAAAACACAACATACTGAAACTTATGGAATGAAGTAAATGCACTACTAAGAGTGAAGTTTATAGCAATAAACATCTACTACATTACCAAAGAAAAAAGATCTCAAATTATCAACCTCACTTTGTATCTCAAGGAAATTGAAAAAGAAGAGAACACTAAACCTAAATGGATCAGAAAGAATAAAATAATAAAGATTGTAGCAGAAATAATGAAATTTAAAAATAGAAAACAATGGAAAAAATAAAGCTAAGAATTGTTTTTTTGAAAATATAATACAATTGAGAGATTTTTTACTAGACTAAGGAAAAAGGACAGAAAACTCAAATAAATAAAATCATAAATTAAAGAGAAGACATTGCAATTGATGCCACAGAAATAAAAATGATCCTAACAGATTGTAAACAGTTAAAAGGTAAAAAAAATGAATAGCCTAGAAGAAATGGATAAAGTTCTAGAAACATGAACCTACCAAGACTGAACCATGAAGAAACATAAAGTCTGAACAAAACTATATTTAGTAAGGACATTGAATCTGTAATCAAAAAACTCCCAATAAAGAAAAGCCAAGGAAGAGATGGTTTTTCTGGGGAATTCTATGAAACATTCAGAGAAGACGATTCCAATCCTTCTCAAAGTCTTCCAAAAATACTGTATTCATTAGAGAAGGGGTGTTAAGGAAAGATCATCTGAATATACAAAACACTATATTCAGATACCCATGTAATCTCAAACCATCAGGATTTGATATACCATTCTGAGGGGATTTTACAAATAATCATTAAGACTGTTGAGGGATATGAAAATATTCCTGCAAAATCTTGTACCTAAAATGTCAGGTGGTTTTCAGGTGGAATATTTAGTGGAAGAGCCTTTATTTTATTTGTAGATAATGAATGTCAGAAGTAAAATGTTATGGAAGCAGTACCAAAATATTTCCAAAAACCCTTACCTTTGGATCAATATTCATTTAGTAGTAGTTTTGTATTGAAAATCAATTAAAATCTTAGTTCCAAAGAGTTTGAAAATATTCACTACTTCATTCTTTTTCTCTTGTTTCTCCATACTCCTCTGTATCCCTAATTTTTTCCCTTTACTTCCTGCTTTACACAATATGATGTGTCTATTGGTGAATGGACATACTAAAAAGAAAAGTATCAATTGCTCAAGCTCTTGATGAAATTTATTATTCAAGGGGTAGAGATAATTGATATAATCATTAATGTTTTGTATATTTTCTAGTTACTGGAACAGGTTTCTCACTGGCAAGATTTTGATTTTATTTTTATTTTCTGAAGTGATGGTTTTTCCTGTATATTATCCCTGGTTTCTGGATTAAACCATAGCATGGCTTGTGGAGCATTAAAGAAAAACAAGTGGTTCCTGCTCAACATTTATATATTTTAATTATTTTTTTGTAGCAAAATAATCCTTGGTTATGGAATATTTTAAAATGATATAAGTTGTTTTCTCTCTGATTTAATAGTATAGCTGAATGTTAATCGTAAGTTGTACAAGTATAAGGGTGATGGATTTAACCAGTAACCTGTGATTTTGTTTTTTTGGGTTGTATTTGTGTCCAATTGAAACCTTGAACAAATGATAAAACCTGCTTGCAGTATTTTAAAAGCTGAAGAGTGTTCAAATAAATACATTACAAAGATTTATTTATTTATTTATTATTTGTTCTGGAGGTGAGATGACCATTAACAGCAGTTTATGATCTTAGCCCCAAATCAATTGCTTTCAACAAGATGATGACTTTTTGAGAACTTCAAAGACAAACAATGTTTAAAAATCTTTTCAAAAATTCAATCTGGGGCTTCCCTGGTGACGCAGTGGTTGAGAGTCCACCTGCCAATGCAGGGGACACGGGTTCGTGCCCTGGTCCAGGAAGATCTCACATGCTGCGGAGCGGCTGGGCCCATGAGCCATGGCCACTGAGCCTGGGCAACCGGAGCCTGTGCTCCACAATGGGAGAGGCCACAACAGCGTGAGGCCCGTGTACCACAAAAAAAAAAAAGAAAAAGAAAATCAATCTGAATCAAATGAGAGGATGTGTTTCAGTTCTATATGTGAGAGAATAGGAAATCTTTCATTAAAACATAAATTAATTCTATGTTTCCTTATCAAACAAACATAAATTAGTTGGATGCAAAATGAGAGCTATGAAAGTCAGCAGAACTAAATGAACCCTTGTAGATCTTAAGAAATTTAATGTTAAAAATAAAATAACAAGTCCCCTTTAACAGTAAGCCTAACAGTTCTATCTGCATTTCAGTTTTCATTCTTTGCTTGGAGATTACCTCTTTTAGAAATAATTATTTTCATATTTACTTCTGCTTGTAAGAAGGGAACAATATTAAATGTTAAAGTAGCTTACAGTATAGCTAATTAACCCAAATTTTCAAAACACAAGTTATACATATAGACTACCTAATTTCTCTTATCCTATAACTAAGTGGACCTCAAAATTATAATTATTATATTTTCTAGAAGCTTTTTTTTTCTTTACAACTCTTCCATTTTTATTATTATGTATTTTCCTAGGAATATAAAATTTTATGTGAACTAGAAATTATAATTAGGGAAAAGGAGATCATTTATTCAGCCGTTCTCAGACATTTTGGTATCATGACCCCCTTAAAAATTGATGACTCCACAAAACTTTGTTTATGTGGGTTATATTTATCAATACTTATCATATTAAAAATTAAAAGAGAAATAAAAAAATATATTTATTTTAAAATAACTGTAACCACCCATTAGATATTACATAAAAAACATATTTTTATTAAAAGTATATGTATATTTCCAAAACAAAAACTAATGAGAAGAGTTGCATACTTTAGTATGCAGCATAAGTTCTTTATCTATATTTCCATTTCATTGTGTAGAATAATAAAAAAGACATATACTATGGTCAAGATTTAATAAAATTAATATTTTTATTGTTTTATCAAGAACATCCTTAAGTAATGAAATCAATATATTTTTTTTATCTGCAGCAAATGTATAATGTTGAAGAATACACGAACTACTAGAACAGCTTTGCGTCTCTAGCTTGATTCATGTTAAGGTACCAGAAGTTTTACCCACTATTGCTTTTTCACCATTAATGTAAATATTAATATATCAAAAAAGCAAATAAAGTCCTAAAATTATTAGTAAAAATAATTAGACTTCCTGAATCTTATGAAAATGTCTCAAAGTTCCATTCACTTTGAAAAAATTCGGGTATATGTTAACCTTACTATCAGTGGCATATGTCATAGGCTTCTAAACAATAATTCTATCAAAAGGAAAAGCATTATTAACTGAAGTATACTCTAGCTCAAAATAGACTTTTCATATGATATGTTGAATATGTACATATATACTCATTCTATATTACTTGTTTAGGGAAAAGAGCTACACTATCACAAAATATCACAAAAACGTGCAGATAAAAAGCACTGGAGCTTCATCTCAAACACTTTTAGGATGATAGGGCAATCGATTTTGCTAATGATGAACTGATACTCTATAAATTTGAAAGCATCAAATTGAAATTGTCTTTCCAACCATCAAAGAAAATTTAATCACTAACATATTTCATTTCTTCTAGATCTAATATATGGAAGCTTTTTACAGTGTGTAAGATATGCAATTAACCTACCTTTCCCAGCTACTCTTTCAGAGCACTTGTGGTACCAATTGTGCTGGCATTTGTTCTCTGGGAAGCAGACACAGTTACAAAGTTAGGAGTGCTCTATAACTTTAAAATATGGGGAAAAGAGTGAGGGAGTTCATGAGCACTTCTTAAGAGTACTAAAATAACTGATTTCAATATATTATTCCCAATGGGTTGTCAATTTAATTATGTGGATGATTACTCCAAAAACATAATGGGAATCAGAAAGACCACATCTAGTCTCTAATATTTCTTAGGCTTAAAAGAATCCTATTGCACCATGTGAAGATTTTCTTTGTAACTGTCCTCCAATCTTACCAAAAATTAAAAAAAAATACTCTTATGTTCCATATGCTGTATTGATAAGTATTGGATTCTGTTTCATGATTGTTGGTGCATTTTACAAGGTCTCTTTAAAAGCAACAAAACTGTAGCTAAAAATATACTCTGCTTATTGACCTTTTGACATATTATGTTGTATAATTCTCTTGTGTAGCAAAACTGATTTTTCTTTCAGAAATTGGAGGCCACAGCTTTCAATTTGAGAAAGAGCAAAAATAACCACACCAACTGTCAGAAAGAGTTCACAGAAACAAAATGTTTAGCAATTAATTTCTTCCCTGCTCTTTGTAAAATATTACTGTCCAGTTTCCAAAACTGCTACCTGTGTTGCTGTTCTTGGTTTGTTATGCCAACTATAGACATCTAGTCTCCAAGTTACATAGAACTACATCTGCAGTAAAGGGTTTATGATTATATATGTTTACAGGTCTGCAACATTAAAAAATAATTATAAGGCTATATCAGCAAAGAGCACACATCATATATAGAACTCACTCTTTGGAATTAAAAGCTTGAAAATTACTTCCCCAAACTGAGGCAGGGAAGAAATTAGCTCCTGGATCATCAGGAATTGTATCACTGCCCTCTAGGATGCTCAATACTATGCAGTGGACAAGTTTGTAGGTATCCTGACATCTCTGTAAAATATTGGGGGAATAAATCTCCAAAGAGTGATAAGAATGAGATAAGAGGTTAGATATATAATTGAAAAACTCAAACTCAGGAAGGGAGACCTCATTTATAACTACCTTGCAAAGAGAAGTGCTTTCAGCATGAAATTTTCCATTTTAGAAAATGCCTTACTCAAAAAATTCCCTAGAGTTGACTTTAAAAAGCAAGAAAATTCAATAGTAAGCTAAAAGAAGGTAATAGATATTCTTATACTATTTTGAGGTAATTTTTGTGTTGTCAAAAGTAGCATATCCAATCCATTTTGTTAATTTATAAAACTTTGTGTGAAGTTACTAAATTTTAACATAAATTTTAATGGAATGAAATCTACATATTAAAAAATCTATGTCCATACTAGATTATTTATCGATGATAAATTATTAGATTAATAATAAAAAGATAAACTACATTTTATAGATACTGTTTTAAGGACTATAATGATAAGGCCATGTTTAGACACATCATATGCCTTATGACAATACAGAAGACATTTCCCCCATATGGATCTTTAAAGCAGCAACAACAAGACCTTTTTGCTGAGTTTCAGAGAAAGAACCAAAGTGAAAGTGTCTATCAAACCTATTTTTCCTTCTCTCACCTAAACCCACCAAAGTAATAGTTTAATAAGTAGTCATCAATACAAAGCATAGCCCAAACTAAGGATGGCAGTGGTACTCTTTACTTCAAGGGTTGTTATGAGAGGGGGCCATAGGGGAATGGGTAGTAAGATTGTAATTTTCTTTATAAATAAAACTATTGAGATCTAATTTTTCCTTATGTAAATGCCAATAAGATGATTATTTTTAAGATATCAAACTCAGATAGACAGCAGAAGATGGCGGAAGAGTAAGACGTGGAGATCACCTTCCTCCCCACAGATACGTCAGAAATACATCTACATATGGAACAACTCCTACAGAACACCCACTGAACGCTGGCAGAAGATGTCAGACCTCCCAAAAGACAAGGAACTCCCTATGGACCTGGGTAAGGCGAAAGAAAAAACACAGACAAAAGAATAGGGATGGGACCTGGAACAGTGGGAGGGAGCTGTGAAGGAAGAAAGATTTCCACACACTAGGAAGCCCTTTCATGGGAGGAGACTGCGGGTGGTGGAGGGAGGAAGCTTCAGAGCTATGGAGGAGAGTGCAGCAGCAGGGGTGAGGAGGGTAAAGACGAGAGATTCCCACACAGAGGATCGGTGCCGACCAGCACTCACCAGACCGAGAGGCTTGTCTACTCACCTGCCGGTACAGGTGGGGACTGGGAGCTGAAGCTCAGGCTTTGGTCTGATGCAGGGAGAGGACTGGGGTTGGCAGCATGAACACAGCCTGCAGGGGGTTATGCACCACAGCTAGCCAAGAGGGAGTCCGGAAAAAGTCTGCAGCTGCCGAAGAGACAAGACACTTTTTCTTGCTTCTTTGTTTACTGGTGAGTGAGGAGAGGGAATTAATAGCGCTGTTTAAAGGAGCTCTAGAGATTGGCACAAGCCACAGCTATCAGTGCAGACACCAGAGATGGGCATGAGATGCTAAGGTTGCTACTGCAGCCACCAAGAAGCCTGTGTGTGAGCACAGGTCAATATCCACACCTCCTCTCCTGGGAGCCTGTGCAGCACACCACTGCCAGTGTCCCGTGATGCAGGGACAACTTCCCAGGGAGAATGGATGAAACACTGCAGGCTGGTACAATGTCATGCCGGCCTCTGCAACCACACGCTCAGCCCGCAGCCATACACCTCCCTCCCCACAGGCCTGAGTGAGCCAGAGCCCCTGAATCAGTGGCTCCTTTAACCAGTACTGTTTGAACAAAGAACAGGCACCCTCAGGCGAACAACACGAAGAGGCAGGGCCAAATCCAAAGCTGAACCTGGGGAGCTGTGGGAACAAAGAAGAGAAAGGGAAATTTCTCCCAGCAGCCTCAGGAGCAGCAAATTAAATCTCCACAATCCACTTGATGTACCCTGCATCTGTGGAATACACAAAAAGACAACAAATCATCTCAAATTGAGGAGGTGGACTTTGAATGCAAGATATATTATTTTGTCCCCTTTTCCACTTTTTGTGAGTGTGAATGTGTATGCTTCTGTGTGAGATTTTGTCTGTATAGCTTTGCTTTCTTTTTTTTCTTAATAATTATTTTTTATTTTAATAACTTAATTTTATTTTATCTTACTTTATTTTATTTTATACTCTTTCTTTTTTTCTCCCTTTTATTCTCAGCCATGTGGAGGACAGTCTCTTGGTGCTCCATACAGGCATCAGGGCTGGGCCTCTGAGTGGGAGACACAACTTCAGAACATTGGTCCACAAGAGACCTCTCACCTCCATGTAAAATCAAATGGCAAAAATCTCCCAGAAAACTCCATCTCAAAACCAAGACCCAACTTCACTCAATGACCACCAAGCTACAGTGCTGGACACCCTATATCAAACAACTAGCAAGCCAGGAATACAACCCCACCCATTAGCAGAGAGGCTGCCTAAAATCATAATTAAGACACAGACACACCAAAACACACCACCAGACGTGGACCTGCCCACAAGAAAGACAAGATACAGCCTCATCCACCAGAACACAGGCACTAGTCCCCTCCAAAAGGAAACCTACACAACCCACTGAACAAAATTTAACCGCTGGGGACAGAAACCAAAAACAACGGGAACTACGAACATGCTGCCTGTGAAAACAAGACCCCAAACACAGTAAGATAAGCAAAATGAGAAGACAGAAAAACACACAGCAGATGAAGGAGCAAGGTAAGAAACCACCAGACCTAACAAATGAAGAGGAAATAGGCAGTCTACCAGAAAAAGGATTCAGAATAATGAAGTAAAGATGATCCAAAAGCTTGGAAACAGAATAGAGAAAATGCAAGAAACATTTAACAAGGGCATAGAAAAACCAAAGAGGAAACAAGCAATGGTGAACAACAAAATAAATGAAATTAAAAATACTCCAGAAGGCATCAATAGAAGAAAAACTGAGGCAGAAGAACAGATAAGTGACCTGGAAGATAAAGTATCGGGAATAATTACTACAGAGCAGAATAAAGAAAAAAGAATGAAAAGAACTGAGGACAGTATCAGAGACCTCTGGGACAACATTAAATGCACCAACATTTGAATCATAGGGCTCCCAGAAGAAGAAGAGAAAAAGAAGGGGATTGAGAAAATATTTGAAGAGATTATAGTTGAAAACTTCCCTAATATGGGAAAGGAAATAGTTAATCAAGTCCAGGAAGCACAGAGTCCCATACAGGATAAATCCAAGGAGAATTATGCCAAGACACATATTAATCAAACTATCAAAAACTAAGTACAAAGAAAACATATTAAAACAAGCAAGGGAAAAGCAACAAATAACACACAAGAAAATCTCCATAAGATTAACAGCTGACCTATCAGCAGAAACTCTGCAAGCCAGAAGGGAGTGGCAAGACATATTTAAAGTGATGAAGGAGAAAAACCTTCAACCAAGATTACTCTACCCAGCAAGGATCTCATTCAGACTTGATGGAGAAATTAAAAGCTTTACAGACAAGCAAAAGCTGAGAGAGTTCAGCACCACCAAACCAGCTTTACAACACATGCTAAAGGATGTTCTCCAGGCAAAAAAAACAAAAGAAGGAAAAGACCTACAATAACGAACCCAAAACTATTAAGAAAATGGGAATAGGAACATGCATATTTAAGGTAATATTAATTACGTTAAATGTAAATGAATTAAATGCTCCCAGCAAAAGACACAGACTGGCTCAATGGATACAGAAACAAGACCCGTATATCTGTTGTGTACAAGACACCCACTTTAGACCTAGAGACACATACAGACTGAAGGTGAGGAGATGGAAAAATATATTCCATGCAACTGGAAATCAAAAGAAAGCTGGAAAAGCGATTCTCATATCAGACAAATAGACTTTAAAATGAAGACTCTTACAAGAGACAAAGAAGGGCACTACATAATGATCAAGGCATCATTCCAAGAAGATATAAAAATTGTAAATATTTATGCACCCTACATCAGAGCACCTCAATACATAAGGCAAATACTAACAGCTATAAAAGGGGAAATCAACAATAACACAGTAATAGTAGGGGACTTTAACACACCATTTTTACCAATGGACAGGTCATCCAAAATGAAAATAAATAAGGAAACACAAGCTTGAAATGATACATTAAGCAAGATGGACTTAACTGATATGTATAGGACATTCGATCCAAAAACAACAGAATACACATTTTTTTCTCAAGTGCTCATGGAACATTCTACAGGATAGATCATATCTTGGGGAACAAATCTAGCCTTGGTATATTTAAGAAAATTGAAATTCTCTCAGGCAGCTTTTCCGACAACAAACCTATGAGACAAGGTATCAATTACAGGAAAAGATCTGTAAGAAATAAAAACACATGGAGGCTAAACAATACAGTACTTAATAACGAAGTGATCACTGAATAAATCAAAGAGGAAATCAAAAATACATATAAACAAATGACAATGGAGACACGACGACACAAAAGCTATGGGATGCAGCAAACGCAGTTCTAAGAAGGAAGTTTGTAGCAATACAATCCTATCTTAATAAACAGGAAACATCTTGAAAAAACAACCTAAACTTGCACCTAAAGCAATTAGAGAAAGAACAAAAAAAAAAAAAACCCAAAGTTAGCAGAAGGAAATAAATCATAAAAATCGGATAAGAAATAAATGAAAAAGAAATGAAGGAAACGAGAGCAAAGATCAATAAAACTAAAAGCTGTTCCTTTGAGAAGACAAACAAAATAGATAAACCATTAGCCATACTCATCAAGAGAAAAGAGAGAAGACTCAAATCAATAGAATTAGAAATGAAAAAGGAGAAATAACAACTGAAACTGCAGATATACAAAAGATCATGAGAGATTACTACAAGCAACTCTATGCCAATAAAATGCACAACCTGGATGAAATGGACAAATTCTTTGAAATGCAGTACCTGCTGAGACTGAACCAGGAAGAAATAGAAAATATGAACAGACAAATTACAAGCACTGAAATTGAAACTGTGATTAAAATTCTTCCAACAGGGTTTCCCTGGTGATGCAGTGGTTGAGAGTCCACCTGCTGATGCAGGGGACATGGGTTCGTGCCCTGGACTTGGAAGATCCCACGTGCCGCAGAGTGGCTGGGCTCGTGAACCATGGCCACTGAGCCTGTGCATCCGGAGCCTGTGCTCTGCAATGGGAGAGCCCACAGCAGTGAGAGGCCTGCGTACTACAAAAAACAAAACAAAACAAAACAAAAGTTCTTCCAACAAACAAAGGCCCAGGACCAGATGGCTTCACAGGTGAATTCTATCTAACATTTAGAGAAGAGTGAACACCTATCCTGCTCAAACTCTTCCAAAATATAGCAGAGGGAGGACCACTCCCCACCTCATTCTACGAGGCCACCATCACCCTGATACCAAAACCAGAAAAAGATGGCACAATGAAAGAAAACTATAGGTGAATATCACTGATGAACATAGATGCAAAAATCCTCAACAAAATACTAGCAAACAGAATCCAACAGCACAGTAAAAGGATCATACACCATGATCAAGTGGGCTTTATTCCGGGTATGCAAGGATTCTTCAATATACACAAATCAATCAATGTGATACACCATATTAACAAATTGAAGGAGAAAAACGATATGATCACCACAACTGATGCAGAGAAAGCTTTTAGCAAAATTCAACACCCATTTATGATAAAAGCCCTGCAGAGTGTAGGCATAGAGGAAAATTTCTTCAACATAATAGAGGCCATATATGACAAACCCACAGCCAACATCATCCTCAATGGTGAAAAACTGAAAGCGCTTCCACTGAGATCAGGAACAAGACAAGGTTGCCCACTCTCTCCACTCTTATTCAACATAGCTTTCGAAGTTTTAGCCACAGCAATCAGGAAAGAAAAATAAATAAAAGGAATCCAAATCGGAAAAGAAGAAGTAAAGCTGTCACTGTTTGCAGATGACATGATACTATACATAGAGAATCCTAAAAATGCTACCAGAAAACCACTAGAGCTAATCAGTGAATTTGGTAAAGTAGCAGGATACAAAAATAATGCACAGAAATCTCTGGCACTTTTATACACTAATGATGAATAATCTGAAAGTGAAATGAAGAAAACACTCCCATTTACCACTGCAACAAAAAGAATAAAGTATATACGAATAAACCTACCTAAGGGCACAAAAGACCTGTATGCAGGAAGATGGTGGAAGAGTAAGACGCGGAGATTACCTTCCTCCCCACAGATACACCAGAAATACATCTACACGTGGAACAACTCCTACAGAACACCTACTGAAGGTTTGCAGAAGACCTCAGACCTCCCAAAATGCAAGAAACTCCCCATGTACCTGGGTAGGGCAAAAGAAAAAAAAAAGAAAAAACAGAGACAAAAGAATAGGGATGGCACCTGCACCAGTGGGAGGGAGCTGTGAAGGAGGAAAAGTTTCCACACACACTAGGAAGCCACTTCGCGGGCAGAGACTGCGGGAGCCGGAGAGGGGAGCTTCAGAGCCACGGAGGAGGGCACAGCAATGGGTGCGGAGGGCAAAGCGGGGAGATTCCCGCACAGAGGACTGGTGCCGACCTGCACTCACCATCCTGAGAGGCTTGTCTGCTCACCCGCCGGGGCAGGCCGGGCTGCGAGCTGAGGCTTGGTTTTCAGTTTCGGATGGAGCGCAGGGAGAGGACTGGGGTTGGCGGCTTGAACATATCCTGAAGGGGTTAGTGCACAACGTCTAGCCGGGAGGGAGTCCGGGTAAAAGTCTGCACCTGCCAAAGAGGCAAGAGACTTTTTCTTCCCTCTTTGTTTCCTGGTGCGCGACGAGAGGGGTTGAAGAGCGCTGCTTAAAGGAACACCAGAGAAGGGCGCAGGCCGCAGCTAAAAGCGCAGACACCAGAGACGGGCACGAGCTGCGGCTAAAAGCACGGACCCCAGAGATGGGCGGGAGACGCTAAGGCTGCTGCTGCCGCCAACAAGGGGCATGTGTGTGAGCACAGGTCACTCTCCACACCCCTCTTCCGTGGAGCCTGTGCAGCCCGCCACTGCCAGGTTCCCGGGATCCAGGGACAACTTCCCCAGGACAACGCACGGCGGGCCTCAGGCTGGTGCAACGCCATGCTGGCCTCTGCTGCCGCAGGCCTGCCCCACATGCAGTGCCCCTCCCTCCTCCCCGGCCTGGGTGCGCCAGAACCCCCGAATCAGCGGCATATTTAACCCCGTCCTGTCTGAGCAAAAAACAGATGCCCTCCAGCGATCTGTGGAATACATGAATAGACAAGGAATGATCCCAAATTGAGGAGGTGGACTTTAGGAGCAAGATCTATGACTTTTTTCCCTTTTCCTCTTTTTGTGAATGTGTATGTGTATGCTTCTGTGTGAGATCTTGTGTAAAGTCTTGCTTCCACCATTTGTCCTAGGGTTCTATCCATCCATGTTTTTTTTAAAAAAAATTTTTCTTAAAAATTAATTTTAATTTTAATAACTTTGTTATACTTTACCTTCATTCATTCTTTCTTTCTTTCCTTCCTTCCTTCCCTCTTTTAGACAACGAATCATCCCAAATTGAGGAGGTCGTCTCTGAGAGCAATATTTTGCATTCCGTACCTTATCTTTAAACCTCATGGTAAGCAGTGTTAGCCCCATTTCTAAAATGAGGAAATTATGGCTCAGAAGGTTATTTAATTTGCCTAAGTCTTCTGCTAATAAACAGCAAATCTATTCAACTTTCTGACTTGAAACTTATCTCGTTTTTTCCCACGATACCTCCCCCAAGCTCAGCCTCAGATCTAGGATACCCTTCGAATGGCCAATAAAAACCTGTCTCTTTTCCCAAGCATTTCCTGCTTTTTACAGTCCAGATCTCTTGAGGATCTCTTGGAATAAACTATCATTTATCTAAAAAAAAAAAAAACACCTGTATGCAGAAAATTATAAGACAGTGACGAAAGGAATTAAAGATGAGACAAATAGATGGAGAGATACACCATATTCTTAGATCAGAAGAATCAACATTGTGAAAATGACTCTACTACCCAAAGCAATCTACAGATTCAATGCAATCCCTATCAAACAACCACTGGCATTTTTCACAGAACTAGAACAAAAAATTTCACAATTTGTATGGGAACACAAAAGACCCTGAATAGCCAAAGCAGTCTTGAGAACGGAAAATGGAGCTGGAAGGATCAGGGTCCCTGACTTCAGACTATACTACAAAGCTACAGTAATCAAGATAGTATGGTACTGGCACAAAAACAGAAATATAGATCAATGGAACAGGATAAAAAGCCCAGAAATGAACCATGCACTTATGGTCACCTTATCTTTGATAAAGGAGGCAAGAATATACAGTGGAGAAAAGACAACCTCTTCTAATACGTGGTCCTGGGAAAACTGGACAGGTACATGTAAAAGTATGAAATTAGAACACTCCCTAATACCATACACAAAAATAAGCTCAAAATGGATTAAAGACCTAAATGTTAGGCCAGACACTATCAAACTTTTAGAAGAAACACAGGCAGAACACTCTGTGACATAAATCACAGCCAGATCCATTTTGACCCACCTCCTAGAGAAATGGAAATAAAAACAAAAATAAACAAATGGGATTTAATGAAACTTCAAAGCTTTTGCACAGCAAAGGAATCCATAAACAAGACCAAGAGGCAACCCTTAGAATGGGAGAAAATATTTGCAAATGAAGCAACTGACCAAGGATTAATCTCCTTGGATTGCTAATAAACACATGAAAGAATGGTCAACATCATTAATCATTAGAGAAATGCAAATCAAAACTACAATGACAAAAAAAAAACCAAAAACAACTACAATGACATATCATCTCACACTTGTCAGAATGGCCATCATCAAAAAATCTAGAAACAATAAATGCTGGAGAGGGTGTGGAGAAAAGTGAACACTCTTGCACTGTTGTTGGGAATGTAAATTGATACAGCCACTATCGATAAGAGGATGGAGGCTCCTTATAAAACTACAAATAGAACTACCATACGACCCAGCAATCCCTCTACCGGGCATATGCCCTGAGAAAACCATAATTCGAAGAGTCATGTACCAAAATGTTCATTGCAGCTCTATTTACAATAGCCAGGACACGGAAGCCACCTAAGTGTCCATCAACAGATGAATGGATAAAGAAGTTGTGGCCCATATATACAATGGAATATTACTCCATCATAAAAATAAATGATATTGAGTTATTTGTAGTGAGTTGGATGGACCTAGAGTCTGTCATACAGAGTGAAGTAAGTCAGAAAGAGAAAAACAAATACCGTCTGTTAACACATAGATATGGAATCTAAGAAAAAATAAATAAAATTGTATAAAGAACCTATGGGTGAAACAGGAATAAAGACACAGACCTACTAGAGCATGGACTTGAGGATATGAGGAGGACGAAGGGTAAACTGTGACAAAGTGAGCGTGGCATGGGCATATATACCCTACCAAGCGTAAAACAGATAGGTAGTGGGAAGCAACTGCATAGCACAGGGAGATCAGCTCGGTGGTTTTTGACCACCTAGATGGGTGGAACAGGGAGGATGGGAGTGAGGGAGATGCAAGAGGGAAGCGATATGGGAACATATGTGTATATATATATATATATATATATATATATAAATAACTGATTCACTTTGTTATAAATCAGAAACTAACACACCACTGTAAAGCAATTATACTCCAATAAAGATGTTTAAAAAAATCAAACTCAAAATAATTTGATTGGAATAAGTACTTTGATTCCGTTTTCTAGAAGTTTAATGATGATTCATGGAAAATTTACTCCTTTATATTTAATAACAACCACTGAATAAATAATAAGAGTTAAAGTTATATGAATAACTTAATAAGACTTTGCTATCTCAAAATAAATCTTTCAGTGAACAATAATTATGATATATAATTTTTGAAACTCTAACTTTTCAAAACAGTTTTGAGAAGCTATAATCATCTGTATCAGGACTCATATATGTGTATGTCTATCTATCTATCTATCTATCTATATGCATGTATACATATATATGTTGAACATATATGTCCAACCATAACACATATATGCTTACACACATATCTATGTATACATGTATGCATATATATTTAGCATACATATGCACACATCTATATAGTGTGTCTATATATATATGTATATATATGCTCATATATGTGAAATATATTTATATTTTAGGGAATTGGTTTATGCATTTATGGATATTGTCTAAGCTAACTCTGCATGGTGGTCTCTGTGTCCAACGCTGGAACACAAAGTCTCTGGAAGGAAGGATCATAAAATGTCTTGAATTCCACAAGCATGAACTGAAACCTGAAAACATAAAAGAAAGAATTCTTGGAAATATAGTTCAACCCAACTAAATTGGCACATTATAAAGATATCAGACCATGTGATATTAAAATATTTCTCAGCACCATAAAACACTCCAAAATATCTGTAATAAAAATAAAATTATAATAAAGTACTTTGCATCCCAAGTCTACATGGTCAACATTTTTAGCTAGTAGAGTGTAATACTATAGTATAAACTAGAAAAACATAGCAACACAAGGGTTCAAAGAGAGAATAATGGATGAGCTGTAACATTTCTTGTCAAAGTGTAAGCTGCGTTTTTGGAAAGAAAGAAAGTATAATAGTTATTGCATGTCTGTTAGATGGAGTGTGCCACTTATCGATTTATTGACTCTCAGCTCCAAATTCACTCTTTAATAATCTATTCTCCTGTAATGGGTAGAATTCCTTTAAACATTTATCCTTTACAGTGAATGTCATGTTGAGCTTTCTCAGTAGAGTCTCAGTAGAGTGATGCTCCCAGAAAACAGTCTTTTGGTGGCTTTGTAGTCCCAGCCCAACCTGATAATCTTTCTAAATCTGTCCCCAAATTGTCTCTGCATGCTCCAGGCATCCTGCTCAAACTGGTACCACTCTGAATCTTTCTTCTTGTCTGTCCCCAAAGAGGTTTACCCTCTATGATCCCTCTGAAGCCATAGCCCTTCCAATATAGACATTAAACTCTACAGCTCTCCCTCCTAGCCACATCAAAAACCCCATACCACTGTACTTAGCCTCTGCTGATGCACATATCCAACGACCTGTTGAAGTTTGTTCTCTGGAGGGTTGCTTATTGCTTGCCCAGCAACTACTGACTAGCTCTAGTCTGGACAAATAGCAAACATCTATAACATCCATTGGGCTACAAATACACAATCACAAGTGAGATCTGAACCACAGCCTTGGGGAAAGTATATTAATCTAAGATTGACCTACTTTGGGTGATATCCTTAAGTCTTTGTGGTATTCTATAACATCTTCTTACCTCTTATAACCTTTCACCATAGTTTAATAATTTTTTATATTAAACTACCCCTGTTTAAATAACTGTGTAGTTTCTGTCTCCTAATTGGACACTGGTTGATACATAGGAAGCATTTTATTTGAGAAAGTGAGAACTAAATTGGTTAAATAACTTTGAAGTGTGAAATACCTTGATAGAAAATGAAGGAAAGAATTGGGAGGTGGGATAAAGATGGCAGAATAAGAAGACGTGGAGCTCGCCTCCTCCCAGGAACACATCAAAGATACATCTATATGTGGAACAATTCACACTGATAATTAACTTGAAACTGGCAGAAGTACTACTATACAAACAAAGCTGAAAGAAAGACATACAGATAATCAAGTAAGAAGGGAATAAAAACAATCAGGTCGGGACTTCTGCTCCTAAGAGGGGAATCAGAGAAAGAGAGAGATTACATGGGCAGATACCAGCCCTGGGGAGTGAGAGATTGAAACCACAGACTGGGCACCCAAGTCCTGGGGTCCTACATGGGGAGACAAGTTCCCTTGGTTAGTTGGAGGACCGCTAGGACAAACGTAAGGGCTGTGTGAAGTCTAGACTCTGTTCATGAAGAGCAGGAGCATGCTTGCTAGACCCCAAGACTGGGCAGAGATAGGTCTGCTATAGGAGCTGCCTTATTTCCTGTGACCACCTCATCACACTCTCCAGCCTGAGTAGAAGAAACACTCTGGCCTTGCTGACTCTGCCTTAGCACAGCACTAAACTTAGGGCAACCACAACTGGGGAATAGACTCAGCTGTGGGAGGCAGAAGCAGCCTGCTCCCAGTGTGGAGCCTGCATGGGTTGGAAGTGACCATTTTTGGCACTTACTCAAGCAGCATACCAGAAGAAGCTCAAAACTCTGACATCAGCCACTGTACCACAGCTTGCCCCATGATACATACTGAAAGTCCACATGGGCTCACATTCTTTGCCAGCAATTCCACAACAGGGTGGGAGCAGCACAGGCTGGGGGAAGTGATTGGCTCAGAGGGACAAAGGGGACTTGCACATGAGGCTGTGTCTGAGCAGAGACACAGGCACCTGCACAGAAAGTGCACTGAACATCTGTCTATACATGGGCTTCACTTGATCCAGCACTACCCTCCTCTGGAGCAAGGATCCCAATGCAGGAAGAAAGAAAATCACACACTTAAACTGAACAGAGCCAGCTTGGTCCGACACTCAGGGCTTCTGCTCCAGCAACTTGGTACTAGACCCCACCCATGATGGGGCAACAATGGCCACTGAACAGAGAGGAAATACTGTTTCACAACTAGAGCCAGCTCTAGCCCCTCTATTTCCACCCCCATCCCTTAACATGGTAATTGCTTCCAGCACACCCCAAGGAAAGATGTGATTGCAAACATGTCAAAGCCAGCTCTCCCACCAAAGGCATTGGGCACACACAGTATATATAGGGACTCTCCCACATAAGAACACCCCTTTAAGACTTCAGTAAGTAACTGATTCACCTACATTCATAGAGGTAGAGAAAGATAAGCAAAATGAAATTGGAGAGGAACAAAAGGGGAAAGAAAACCTGAGAAAAGAAATCATGAAACAGAAATGAACAATTTACCAGATAAAGAATTCAAAGCATTGGTAATAAAAATGTTAAATTAGGGAAAGGAATTGATGTAAACAGTGAATACTTTACCAAGGAACTAGAAAATATAAAAAAAAAAGACCAAATCAAAAATGAGAATTCCATAGCTGGGGAAAAAACACACTAGAAGGAATGAATAGCAGACTAAGTGGTACAGAAGAATGCATAAGTGATCTGGAAGATAGAATAATGGAAATTACCCAATCAGAACAGTGAAAAGGAAAACTAAGTTTTTAAAATGATATCAAGTTAAGTGATCTCTGAAATAATATTAAGCATAACAACATTCACATTATAGGGGTCTCAGAAGGAGAAGAGAAAAAGAAGGATATTGAAAATGTATTTGAGGAAATTATGGCTAAAATCTCCCAAACCTGAAGAAGGAAACAGATTTCCAGCACCGGAAGAACAGAGGATCCCAAACAAGATGAACCCAAACAAACCCACACCAAGGCATATCATAATTAAAATTGGAAAAGTTAAAAATAAAGAGATAGGGGCTTCCCTGGTGGCGCAGTGGTTGGGAGTCCACCTGCTGATGCAGGGGATGTGGGTTCGCGCCCCGGTCCAGGAGGATCCCACGTACCGTGGAGTGGCTGGACCCATGAGCCATGGCCACTGAGCCTGCGCGTCTGGAGCCTGTGTTCCACAGCGGGAGAGGCCACAACAGTGAGAGGCCCGCGTACCACAAAAAAAAATAATAAATAAAATAAAAATAAAGAGATAATTCTAAAAGCAACAAGAGGTAAACAGTTATATACAAGGGAACATCCATAACGTTATCAGCTGATTTTTCTGCAGAAACTTTGCAGGTCAGAAGGGAGTGACATAATATATTCAAAGAGCTGAAAGGGAAAAAATACTGCAACCTAGGATACTCTACCCAGTAAGATTATCATTTAGAATAGAAGGAGAGATAAAGAATTTCTCAGACAAGCAAAAAACTAAGAGTTCATCAAAACTAAACTTACCCTAAAAGAAAAGGAAACAGTTGTACACTGTTGCTGGCAATATAAATTGATGCAGCCACTATGGAAAACAGTATGGGAGCTCCTCACAAAACTAAAAATAGAACTACCATATGTTCCAACAATTCCACTTCTGGGTATGTATCTAAAAAAAAAATGAAAACACTAATTTAAAAGGATATATGCATGCCAGAGTTTATAGCAATACTATTTACAATAGCTAAAATATGGAAGCAGCCCAAGTGACCATCAACAGAAGAATGGATAAAGAAGATGCAATACATATATACATATATATATATATATGAATATTACTCAGCCATAAATAAATGAAATTCTGCCATTGGCAGCAACTTGGATGGACTTAGAGAACATTATGCTTAGTGAAATAAGTCAGAAAGAGAAAGACAAATACTGTGTGATTCACTTATATGTGGAATCTAAAGAAATAATACAAATAAATGCATACAGCAAAACAGAAACAGATCCACATAAGTAGAAAACAAACTCGTGGTTACCAGCAGGGAGAGGGAAGGAAGCAGAGGCAAGTTAGGGGCATGGGAGTAAAAGATACAAACCACTATGTATAAAATAAATAAGCAGCAAAGATTATATAGTACAAAGAATTATACCCACTATCTTTTAATAACTTATAATGGAGTATAATCTGTAAAAGTACTGAATGGCTATGCTATACATCTGAAACTAACATATTGTAAATCACCTATACTTCAAAAAATAATTTGTACATCAACATACATATAGTTCTTTAGCCAATTTGGGAGTCACAAATGAAGTAAAGAGCATGATGTCTTGAACTTAAAATGTAATGTGGAAAAAAGACAAACAAATTGAAGAATAAGAATAGGAAAACATAGCATTGAAAATTCAGTGATATACATAAAATCAATTACAGAAGTATTCACATGCAAAGAGTTGCTAGGGAGAGTAATGGAAAATGGGTTGTTGATGTGGTCCTTTTCAGGGAAGAGTCAATTCCTGTGCAGGATATTTAAATAGGGAAATAATATAGTTCAAGGAAAGGACTTAAGGGTGAATTCTTTGAGATTAACTGTGTTTTTAGAAATTGAATCATGATTTATCTATTTTTGCATGATTTTCATATAAAACAATCCAACATACCTGCTACTGATAAATATCTTACAAAATTAACTTATATTAAAACCTGTCAGTCTCAAGAGATCAACCCACTTTCTGTGTCTTAATGCTATGCCAAGAAATAGTGAACTCTAAGATATATAGATGGCAGTACTAAAATTAGTGGACTGATAAAAAGAGTTTAGTCAATTTATCTGCAATTTTTTGAATACTTTCCAAAAAACCTGCCTGAAATTTAAATATTTCACAGTACTTCAAGGGAAGCATTTGCCTAGAAATCTCCCTTTTTTCAGGCCTTTCTTAATATTAGCAGCAGGGCTTTCTGCATTTAGCAGCAAAAGGTACTGCTGAGACTAATCTACGTGTGTATGTGTGTGTGTGTGTGTGTGTGTGTGTGTGTATGTGTATGTATGTTTTACATTTTCGAATCTGTAAAGGATAAAAAAATAGCTTCAAAATCTCACAAAAGGACTTATCCTTGAGAGAAAACATCCAGTTGTGCTTTCTGATGATCCAATAGTAGTATGAAGTATATCACAGCTAGTAATCAACCCAGAAATTTCTAATGTCTATTTCATGTAGAAATTAAATCTCTCTCCCTATCAGGGCATTGTTAATGAACTGTTATAATTTTCTCCTTAACAACAGGGATGCTCCATGGGAATTAATGAAACGTAATCATGTAGTTGAACCAATTACACTATTTTTTCTGTGAATGGGTTTTCTTGTTATCTCATCATGCACAGCATGGAAATGATGCTATTTTTAGCCCCATGCATCTTAGTATATTAAGAGTAATAAATTTAAATTATTTAAGAAAACTATTTTAGGGCTTCCCTGGTGGCACAGTGATTGAGAGTCCGCCTGCAGATGCAGTGAACATGGGTTTGTGCCCAGGTCCAGGAAGATCCCACATGCCATGGAGTGGCTGGGTAAAAAAAAAAAAAAAAAAGAAAACTATTTTATATTTAGTTACCAACTTTGGAAAATACATCATGACATCATTTATTAGAAATATTTTTTTCCAGTGATTTTTGCATGGGTGCTTCGCTTTTCATAAATGATGGATAATGAAATGCAAATGTGTTTATTTGGGAATTGAGAATCCTGATATGTATTATTACCTTCACTTTAGAGATAACGATAGCAATATTGTTAATAATAACCACATTGTTAAGGATAGCTAGCATTACTATTTACTAAGTACATATTATGTATTAAGATACAGATGCAAAAAGTTACTGATATATAAGTATATATACAAAATGTCAAAATAACTTAGTTCACATTTTCTTATTTTAATGAGAATGTTGCAGATAAAACAATGTGCATATAAAACCTGTAATTTTCAAAAAGAGTTGCATTGTTGATTTTGTAAGGCATAAATATATCATTTTTCTAAGTTGGAAGTCATTTTTGTGATTTTAGGACTTTTATTTAACACTTAATGACTCTGAAGTATATCCATAACAGAAATATTACATGGCCAATAAAAACATAACTAAGAATACAACAAGATCAGAAATGTTAGGATATTGAGAGACATCAAAATAGAAGTGTGACCTTTTTTAACACTAGATAATCTTGATCAAAAAACAAATAATTTCATTTCCAAAAGTAAACTGTTAAATAAAAAATAATAATGCCAATTATTCACTCCAAGAGACAATAATGACTTCTCATTGCTTTATAGTCCAAAGAAAATTTTATTTAGTTCGAATAGGCACAGAAGTAGTGGCTCTTTGAGAATATATAGAGTACATAGGCTAGAATAGAATTTTCTTGATAACTTGAATAAATTAATAATTTCCAAGATACCTAGAGAGTTATTTCTCTGTCTACTAATCTAACCCTAAACCCAACTCTAATCTATATGTTAGAGAAGAGTTTGGTACATCTAGCAATTACACTGTGTGTTGCTTGAAGGAAGAAAAAATAGGAATGTGTCACTTATTTATTTGGCCCATGACTACCACTCCAATATAATCTGTTACTACCCTCCTATTTTTTCATCTGTTTTCATCCTCATTCTTTTTTCTTCCTTCCTTGAATAAACTAAACATGCATCAAAATGTCATTAGCAAAAAGACTAACAGTTAATTTTCATTGAAAACAGTTGAGGTCGGAAAACAATGTGATAATATATTCATAGTAATGAAAGAAAAACTTTGTCAACCAAGAATTCCATATCTAGTAAAACTATCTTTCAAAAATTGAAGTTGAGGGCTTCCCTGGTGGCGCAGTGGTTGAGAGTCCGCCTGCTGATGGAGGGGACATGGGTTTGTGCCCCAGTCCGAGAAGATCCCACATGCTGTGGAGTGGCCGGGCCCGTGAGCCATGGCCACTGAGCCTGCACATCTGGAGCCTGTGCTCTGCAACAGGAGAGGTTGTACAGAGACAAATCAAAATTGTAAATCAACTATACTTCAATAAAACTTAATTTTAAAAAAATATTTAAAGATGTAATTGTATAACAATAATAATACAAGGAATATGTGAGGTAATGGAGGTGTATAGGAGCTACGTTTTTGTATACTACTGAAATTAAGTTGATATTAATCCAAACTTGATTGTGTTAAGATTGTAACTGTAATTGCCAGAGCAACCACAAAGAAACTAACTCTGTAAAATATATATTTATTTCCCATTTCTGCTGCAGCAAATTACCAATAACATAATGGATTAAAGCAACACAAATGTATCATTTTACATTAATGGAATGCAGAGGTTATTAATTGGTTATATGAGGCTAAAGTCACATTCTTAACAAGATTGCATTCCTTCTGGAGGCTGTAGGGGAGATCCATTATTTGCCATTTCCAGCTTCTAGAGCCTTCCCAGATTTCTGGGTAATGGCCCTCTTCTATCTTTAAAGCCCCAAATCACATCACTCATCAACTTCTAACCTATAAGAATCATTGTGATTATATTGGGCTCATCAAGATAATTTAGGATGAGCTTGTCCTCTCGAGATTATAAACTTAATCACACTTGCAAAGCCCCCTTTTCCATACTGCAACATATTCACAGGTTTTAGGACAAGGACATGCACATCTTTCAGGGGGCATTATTCTGCTACATAAGAAACTGAAGGGAAATTAAAATGGTACATGATAAGATATCAATTTAACACAGAAATAGACAATAATTGAATAATAGAGCATTGGGGCAATACAGGTATATATAAAATAAATAGCAAAGTGACAGACATAAATCCTACTTTATCAATAATTACATTAAAAGTAAAGGGAATGAAAACTCAAAACAAAAACCAGAGTTTCAAAAAGTGAATAAAAATAACATGACCAACTCTTTACTGCCTACTAGAGAAATACTTCAGATTCAAAGACAAATATAAGTTGACAGTAAAAGAATGGAAAAAGACACACCATGCAAATGGTAACCAAAAGAGAGCTGAGGTGGTTAAGCTAATATCAGACAAAATAGAATTTAAGACAAAAAATTGTTACTAGACATAAAGAAAGGCATTTTATAATGATAAAAAGTTAATCCATCAAGAATGGGGAGAAGGTCAAAGGGTACAAATTTTCAGTTATATGATGAATAAGTTCATGGTGACTACAGTTAATAATACTGTATTATATAATTGAAATTTGCTAAAAGAGTAGATCTTAAGTGTTTTTACCAAACACACTCACAAAATGGTAACTATGTGAAATAATGGATGTGTTAATTAACTTGATTGTGGTAATTATTTCACAATATATACGTATATCAAACCATCACGTTTTATGCCTTAAATATATACAATAATTATTTGTCAATTATACTGCAGTGAAGTTGGGAAAAAGGAATATACGTGACAATTATTAAAATACACATGTTTATTGCTCAGCAAAGGAAACCATAAACAAAATGAAAAGACAATCTATGGACTGAAAGAAAGTATTTGCAAATGATGTGACCTACAAAGGCTTAATTTCCAAAATATACAAACAACTCATACAACTGAATAACAAAAATAAACAACCTCATCAAAAATGGGCAGAAAACTGAACAAGACATTTCTCCAAAGAAGACATACAGATGGCCAATAGGCACATGAAAAGATGCTCAATATTTCTAATTACTAGAGAAATGCAAATCAAAATCACAATGAGATATTACCTCACACCCATCAAAATAGCCATCAACAAAAAAGAACACAAATAAAAAATGTTGGCGAGTATGTGGAGAAAAGAGAACCCTTTTACACTGTTGGTAGGAATGTATACTGATGCAGCCACTGTGGAAAACAGTATGGAGGTTTCTCAAAAAAAAAACTAAAAGTAGAACTACCTTATGACCCAGCAATTCCACTCCTGGGTATATATCTGAAAAAAACAAAACACTAATTTTGTAAAGATATATGCACACCAATGTTCATAGCAGCATTACTTACAATTGCCAAGATATGGAAGAAACCTAAATGTCCATCAAGAGAGGAATGGGTAGAGAAGATGTGATACAGACACACACACATACACACACACACACACACACAATGGGTTACTGCTCAGCCCTAAAAAAGAATGAAATTTTGCCATTTGCAGCAACATGGATAGACTTGGAGGGCATTATGCTAAGTGAAATGAGTCAGAGAAAGACAAATTTGTGAAAGTAACAAAAAAGAAGTAGACTTGCAGATATAGAAAACAAACTCGTGGTTACTAATGGAGGTCCATATGGGGTGGGGGGAATGGGAGATACAAACTGTTGGGTGTAAGATAAGCTCAAGGATGTATTGTACAACACAGGGAGTATAGCCAATATTTTGAAATAAATGGAAAGTAACATTTAAAAATTGTATAGGGCTTTCCTGGTGGTGCAGTGGTAGAGAGTCCGCCTGCCGATGCAGGGGACATGGGTTCATGCTGCAGTCCGGGAAGATCCCGCATGCCGCGGAGCGGCTGGGCCTGTGAGCCATTGCTGCTGAGCCTGCGCGTCCGGAGCCTGTGCTCCGCAACGGGAGAGGCCACAACAGTGAGAGGCCCACGTAACAACAACAACAAAAAAAATTGTATAAAAAGGTTTAAGATAAATAATTATAAATAAATAATTATTTAAAAAATTAAAATTGAGGTAAGTTGATGTACAATGTTATATAAGTTTCAGGTTTACAACATAGTGAATCACAGTTTTTAAAGAATATACTCCATTTTTTGTGTGATATCACTTATATGTGGAATCTAAAAGAAAAACTAGTGGGTATAAAAGTATTTAATAATAAAAGACATATTGAAAAGAAAAAAAATTCTAATGATGCTTTTGCAGAAATATAAAAATGTATCCTTAAATTTATTCATGGAATCTCAAGGGATCCTAAATAGCCAAATCAATCTTGAAAAATGGGAATAATGTTGGAGGTCTCATATATCTAGGTTTCAAAATGTATTACAAAGCCATAATAATCAAAATAGTGTGGCACTGCCATAGATACAGACATATAGATGAATGGAAATTAAATAGAGAGCCCAGAAATAAACCCTCATACATAGGGTCAAATGATTTTTAATAAAGTTGCCAAGACCATTCAATGGGAAAGGGCAATATTTTCACCATACAGTATGGGGTAAACTAGATATCTACATATAAAAGCATGTAGTGGTATACTTATATACATATACAAAAATTAACTCAAAATGGATCAAAAACCCAAACATAAGAGCTAAAACTATAAAAGTCTTAGAAGAAAACATAGTGGAATATCTTCATTATATTGAATTTGGTAATGATTTCTTGGATACAACATCAAAAGCACAGGCAATGAAAGATAGAGTAGATAAATTGCACTTTATAAAAATTTTAAAATTTGTGCATCAAAGGACAATATTGACAGAGTGAAATGGCAACCCATAGAATGGGAAAAAATTGCAAATTGTATATCTGAGAAGGGGTTAATGTACAGAATATATAAAGAATACCCACAACTGAGCAAAAAACAAACAATCTGATTTTAAAATAGGTAAAGACTTAAAAGACTTTTGTCCAAAGAAAATATAAATGGCCAGTAAATCCTGGAAAGATGCTCAAATTCAACCACCTTTAGGGAAATGCAAATAAATACCACAATGACATATCACTTCATATCCATTAGGATGGCTATTATTAAGAAAAAAAATGACATGTGTTGTCAAGGATGTGGAGAAGTTGGAAGCCTTGTGCATTCCTGGGGGGAATGTAAAATGATGTGAAATGATGATGTGAAATGATGTGAAAAATAGTATGATTGTTCCTCAAAAAAGTAAAATAATATTACCCTTTGATACGGCAATTCCATTTCTGGATACAAAAGAATCAAAGTAGGGACAGTTGAACATCTGTATACCCATTATTCACAATAGCCAAAATGTGGAAGCAACCCGAGTGTCCATTGATATATGAACAGATAAACAAATTGTGTTATATACATACAATGGAATATCATTAAGCCTTAAAAGGAATGAAATTCTGACATATGCTACAACATGTATGAACCTTGAAGACATTAAGTGAAATAAGCTAGTCACAAAATGCCAAATAGTGTATAATTCCACTTATATGAAGTACCTAAAGTAATCAAATTCATAGTGACAGCAAGTATAATGGTGTTTGTCAGGGGGTTGGGGGACAAAGGAATGGGGAGTTATTGTTTAATGGGTAGAGTTTCAGTATTGGAAGATGGTGGTGGAAATGGTCATGATGGTTGCACAAAAATGTGAATGTAATTAATGCTAGTGAACTGTACACTTAACATATTGAAAATGATAAATTTTGTTATGCATACTTTACCATAATAAAAAATAAAGATACTATGTAAATAACGTAACCACAGTTAATTAGCAAATTAATGTCTTTCTTGAAATTAAACACCTAAAAGACCAAAATCAAAAAAGAGAAACAATTTTGGTTTCTCTTTCCTATTTTTTTTCCCCACAGATTAACAATATATTCATAAGATCTTTTTCTTGTGCATTTGAAAAAACTGATCAAACCTGGGACATAGGTAGCAAAAATGTAGTTTCTGTTTCTTTCTTCCTAAGGGTGACATACGGGCATAAAATGCCCTTGGCCATGGCTCCTGATTCCATTGTGATTATACAAGATCAAAAACATCAGTATACCCATTTTCCCCCCTCAGACTGCTTAAACTCATATTTTTCAACAATATATTCTCTGAAAACTAACTAGTATACTTAGATTAATATGAATGAATTATTAACAGAAGTAATATTGGTGTGGGTATATTGACTTCAGCACAATGGGGTGTAAAGTGGAGACTGCAAGCAATGGATGGGAATAATTCTACTCATCTTTTACTACATCCTATTATATTTTAATTTATACTTGAAAATTTACTGAATTTGAGTGAAAATAAAAATCTTACTTCTGTTCACGTAAAGACAAAGAATTAAAATCCACCTTTCTGGGTAAAAAAAAAAAAAAAAAATCCACATTTCTTTCACTGCCACCACCAATAGTGACTGAAATGAAGAGGCATTAAATCTGATTAAGAGAAAACTGTAGAGCAAAATGGTAGAGAGAAAAAGAAGCAAAAGATAGCTCCATTCTGGTTCCAGAGTGTCCCTAAGGCCTAGCTGTGCCCCTGCTTTTTAATT
>NW_020172985.1:1483685-1501978 GCF_003031525.2 Neophocaena asiaeorientalis asiaeorientalis | reverse complement strand
AATATAAATAACATATATTAGAGATATATATAATATTATATAATATAATATAGATAATATTGTATAGTATATATTGACTCCTTCTCTACCTCAATCACCTATTTTCTCTCTGCCTCAGCTAATCCTATCCCCTTCATAAGATGTCACCGGACTCCAGAGCATTCACCCTCTTAAGCTCCTCAGCTGTCACTGACCCAAAAGGCTGTGAGTTAAGGTTTTAACTTATTAGAAATCACTAAACTGGGAGATGAAGGTTAGAGAGGTCTTTACAACTAAAAATGTAATGAGATTATATACATGAAGTATTTAGAATAGTGCTTGGAATATAGGAAAGCCTCAATAGGTAATAGCTATCACATAAAATATAAAATACAGCAATAGTTCTTCCAATTAACACAATCTTCACTAGTTAGGTCACAGGTGATTTCAACCAATTCAACAATGACAGGTTGGAAATACATAGCCAATAACTGACGTGACATTTTATAAATAGTGAACGTTAAAGTAGTGAATTATCTACGGTTACTAATAAATAATAAATGGTAATGTCATATTCATCAGACACACACATACACATACAACCAACCAGATACTCACCTATGAGACACAAGAGGAGCACAATTTTAAGTCAGGTTATGTAAACACACAAAAGCAAGTAACTTGAGAAGATTGCAACTTTTTCCTTATAAGCCTTAAAGATCTCAGAGTTGCCTAGGTTTTAACTAGATTTACAAGATAAAATATCATCAGGTAGAATGGACTAGGTTCTTTCACTGTAATATGTTTGTCACTGATTGCAAATTAGGCTTCTTTGAAATATTAATGAATTCTCAATCTAGTATCTTGGTTAGAAACACCACAAAGATCCTAAAAAGGAAATACTTATTTCAAAAATTATATTCACTGGGGAACATTCTATATGAATACACATTAAAGTGTTGTATTTTCATTCATGTTCACAATTTGTGTGAAAACTACTTCTTGCAAGTAAATCTTGTTAAGTTCTCTTTATTTCAATCATTATTGTGGAATAATTTAAGGCAAATAACACAAGTCATGAAGTAACTATCAGTCCAAGTCGAAATACACATGTAGGGTTCTTTTTACATACAAAGTAAAATAAAAAGTATTTTTTTTAGTACCAGATTAAAGCTGGTTCAGAAATATTTTAATGTATCTTTCCTTAGGTGTGGCATTAGCAAAACCAAAGAGAAAATACCAACTGTTTGCTGGTTTCTGGTGTTTGGTTGCATTCTATTCCATCCTGGGACCAAGCAGAAGGCAGAGACAACACTGTATGTCTCAGTCCAGTATTCCCTGACCAGTGGAATGCATTAAATTAACATCTAGTGTAGCTCAGTTCTATGCTAAGTACAGGTCATGGAAAAGTGACCAAAACCTTGTCCCTGCCCTCAAAAGTTCACATGCCACACAACCTTCTGCTACATATCACCCAAAAGGATATTCTTTCCAAAAATATTTCAAAGTACAATAGATGTAAAACAGTTTTTTAAATCTATTTCCATCAAAAACGTTGAAATGAAAAATAAGCTGATTCATGTTTTTCTTGGTAACATCATGCCATGTACAGATATCATTTCTACTTAGTATGAGGTGTGTCAATTTCTTGATATAAAATTGTTGGAATGTCTGCATTCTAGCTTATGACTACAGGTTTTCATACTGTTTCTAAAGCATTACTTATTTAAATAATTTCCTTTTTATACTCAATATTGCCTTCTTAAAATAGAAAGCATCTAATATCATAAACAAAATATACTACTATTTACAGTATTCATCAAAATTACTACGTGCAAAGCATTTTAATAGACATTGTGGGAAAACCAATGAAGTGGACAGAATGAACTGGTGTAGTTAAGACATGTGCCTGGACAATTTTAACACAATGTAGAATCAAATAGGGTGCCAACAGAGAATAAAAAATATTTTGAGGAAGTTTTGGAGGTGGTAGGTCACTCTAAACTTTTTACTTATTGACTTACTAAAGCACTTCATAATTACACTGAAGTAGATCTACATGAATATAAAGTAAAAATGTTATTCAATAAATAAATAACATAAATGTCAAGAGTTCATTATATTAATGCATCTATTCATTAATTACTTCATTGACATTCATTAACTTTAACCATCTACTTTTCACCAAACACTCTGATAAATACTGTATCATAGTGAAAGAAAGAACATGGTGTGAAAAACCAGATCACATAACAATAATAGAAGGAGGAGGAGCAATGCTGTATCATTCACAAGAACTTCAGTTCAAAAAGACCTCAGAGAGGGCTACTCATTAGTCTGAAGCTGGGAAACATCACACCAACAAACATCAAATTACATGCTTTCTTTTATATATGAGTACAGCCTTAGACTTCCCACTGAGAATAGACAAGTGGTCAGCAGGAGTTACCCCTGACACTCAGGTAGAGGTTACAAGATGAGACTTCATGCTACTCAGGTAGGGAATTTTGCAAAAGTCCTTGTGAGGCTCAGCAAGAGTGGCAGTTGAGCTTACTTGCAGTAAAGAAGCCAACATCAAATAATATAATATCCATCTAAAATGATTCCCATTATTGACTCATACTACATAAAGATTCTTATTTAGTTAGATGAATTTTAATATATTTACTGATATATGTGTGTGTGTGTGTACACACACACACACACACACACACACACATATATATACATATATATACATATATATATACATATATATTAAATGTATATAAATAAAAACAAAATGTATATGTATTTATTTGGGTGAACTCTGTACACGTACTTTGGACTAAGTCTCCTCATTTGTAACATGCTCTACTTCATAGTTTTCACATTGTTTTCTATGCAGCACTAGAGACTGAAAGGTAATTTTAATTTTTTCAAATCCTAATATTTTTCAGTCTAGACAGATATACATATTCCATACCATATGTGTGATTTCTAATTTTATATTTTTATTGCAATGTGAATCACAAATCATTTAAACTTTTAAAAGTTTTAATTTAGGGGCTTCCCTGGTGGCTCAGTGGTTGAGAGTCTGCCTGCCGATGCAGGGGCACAGGTTCGTGCCCCGGTCCAGGAAGATCCCACATGCCGCGGAGCGGCTGGGCCCGTGAGCCATGGCCGCTGAGCCTGCACATCCAGAGTCTGTGCTCTGCAATGGGAGAGGCCACGACAGTGAGAGGTCTGTGTACCAGAAAAAAAAAAAAAACTTTAATTTAGTATTATTTTTATAAATTAACAAACATTTTATTTTGAAACATTTTAAACATTTACAAAATTAGAGAGTAGTTTTATAAACTTCTTCAAAATTTATCACCAAGATTCAACAATTATCAACATTTTTCCACATTTATTTTTCTGTTTCAACTTTATTGAGATATAATAGACACATAACATTGTGTAACTTTAAGGTGTACAACACGTTGATTTGATACAAGTACATGTTGCCAGGTGATTACCATGATAACATTAGCTCCATCATGATACATGATTACCATTTCATTTTTGAAGTGAGCACATATAAGATCCATTCTCTTAGCAACATTCAAGCATATAATAGAGTATTACTAACTATAATCACCATGCTGTACATTAAATCCCTGGAACTAATTCATCTTAAACCTGGAAGTTCGTACCCTTTGACCAACATCTCCTCATTTCCCTCACCCCTCAGCCCCTGGTAACCACCAGTCTAATCTCTGTTTCTATGAGTTTAGCTTTATTACATTCTAAATATAAATAAAGTCATACAGTATTTGTCTTTCTGGGTCTGACTTATCTCATATAGCATATGCCCTCAAGGTCCATCTATGTTGTCCTAAATAATATTTCTCATGTCTGAATAATATTCAATTGTGTGTGTGTATATATATATATATATATATATATATATATAACATTTCACCTTTACCCAGTTATCTTTTGACAGACACTTAGCTTGTTTTGATATCTTGATTATTGTGAATAATGTTACAATGGGAATGCAGATATCTCAAGTTCCTGTTTTCATTTCCAGTGAATATACCCAGAAGCAGGATTGCTGGATTATATGGCAGTTCTATTTTTAATATATGAGGAAGCCCCATAATGTTTTTTGTAATGGTTGAACCAATGTGCATTCCCACCAACAGTGCACTAGGGTTCCCTTTTTTCTACATCCTTGCTAAAATTTGTCATCTCATGTCTTTTTGATGATAGCTGTTCCAACAATTGTGAGGTGTTACCTCATTGTGGTTTAGAATTGCATTTCCCTGATTAGTGATGTTGATCAACTTTTCATATACCTGTTGGCCATTTGAGTATCTTCTTTGGAAAAATCTTTACTGAGTTCCTCAGCCCATTATTTAATCTACATGGTTTTTCTTTGATAGCAGGTTGTATTAGTTCTTTTATATTTTGAGTATATTAACCCCTTATCAGACAAGTCATTTGCAAATATTTTCTCCCACCTGGTAGGTTGTCCTTTTATTTTGTTAAATGCTTCTTTCACTGTGAAAAGTTGTTTGTTTTGTTTTGTTTTGTTTTTGATTAGTCACACTTAATTATTTTTGCTTCTTTACTGTGTTTTTTGTGTCATATCTAAAAAAAAAAAAAGCTATTACCAAGACAATTGTCAAAGAGAATTTTCCCTATGTTTTCTTCTAGGAGTTTTATTGTTTAAATTCTTATGTTTCTGTCTTTAATCCATTTCAAGTTCATTTTTGTGAGTAGTGTAAGATACGGGCCCAATTTCATTCTTCCTTTTGTGGTTATCCAGGTTTCCCAGCACAATTTATTGAAAAGACTATCCTTTCCTCATTGAGTATTCTTGGATATTTTGTGTATATTAGTTGATCATATGCACGGGTTTATTTCCGGGCTCTTGATTCTGTTTCATTGGTGTATGCATCTGCTTTTAAGCCAGTACCATACTGCTGTGATTGCTATAGCATTGTAGTATAGTTTGAAATCAAAAAGTGTGATCCTTCCATCTTCAGTCTTCCTTCTCAGGATTGCTTGGGCTATTTGGGGTCTTTTGCAGCTCCATAAAAATTTTAGGATTGTTTTTTTCTAATTCTGTGAATAATGATACTGATTTTTTTACAGATTGAATGTAATCTACAAATGGCTTTGTAAAGTATGGACGTTTTAATAACATTGATTCTTCTAACTCATGGACACAGGATATCTTTACACTTGTATCCTCTTCAATTTATTTCATCAAAATTATGTAATTTTCATGGTACATATCTTTTATCCTCTTTTCTTTATCTTCTTTTTGATGTTTTATTTATTTTCTTTTATTTTTCTCCATTTTATTATGAAAAGTTTTCAATGTACAAAAAAGTTGCAAGAATTTTACAGGAAAGATCCCTATACCTACTGCATAGATTCTATAATTAACATTTAACTAGATTTCTTTTATTATATATTTATTCATATATCCATCCGGCTACCATCTACAAATCCACCTTATTTTCTCATGCAATTTTTTTTCATATCTTAATGTAATTTTATTTTATTATATTTTTAACATCTTTATTGGGGTATAATTGCTTTACAGTGGTGTGTTACTTTCTGCTTTATAACAAAGTGAATCAGTTATACATATACAAGTGTTCCCATATCTCTTCCCTCTTGCATCTCCCTCTCTCCCACCAGCCTTATCCCACCCCTCCAGGTGGTCACAAAGCACCGAGCCGATATCCCTGTGTCATGTGGCTGCTTCCTCATCATTAGTATATAGGAATGCCAGAGATTTCTGTGCATTAATTTTGTATCCTGCTACTTTACCAAATTCATTGATTAGCTCTAGTAGTTTTCTGGTAGCATCTTTAGGATTCTCTATGTATAGTATCATGTCATCTGCCAACAGTGACAGCTTTACTTCTTCTTTTCCATTTTGGATTACTTTTATTTCCTTTCCTTCTCTGATTGCTGTGTCTAAATGTTCCAAAACTATGTTGAGTAAGAGTGGTGAGAGTGGGCAACCTTGTCGTGTTCCTGATCTTAGTGGAAATGCTTTCAGTTGTTCACCCTTGAGGATGATGTTGGCTGTGGGCTTGTCATATATGACCTTTATTATGTTGAGGAATGTTCCCTCTATGCCTACATTCTGAAGGGATTTTATAATAAATTGGTGTTGTATTTTGTCAAAAGCTTTCTCTGCATCTATTGAGATGATCATATGTTTTTTCTCCTTCAATTTGTTAATATGGTTTATCACATTGATAGATTTGCGTATATTGGAGAATCCTTGCATTCCTGGAATAAACCCCACTTGATCATGGTGTATGATCCTTTTAATGTGCTGTTGGATTCTGTTTGCTAGTATTTTGTTGAGGATTTTTGCATCTATGTTCATCAGTGATATTGGCCTGTAGCTTTTTTTCTTTGTGACATCTTTGTCTGGCTTGAGCATCAAAGTGATGGTGGCCTCGTGGAAGGAATTTGGGAGTGTTCTTCCGTCTGCTATATTTTGGAAGAGTTTGAGAAGGATAGGTGTTAGCTCTTCTCTAAATGTTTGATAGAATTCGACTGTGAAGACATCTGGTCCTCGGCTTTTGTTTGTTGGAAGATTTTTAATCACAGTTTCAATCTCAGTGCTTGTGATTGGTCTCTTCATAGTTTCTATTTCTTCCTGATTCAGTCTTGGCAGGTTGTGCATTTCTAAGAATTTTTCCATTTCTTCCAGGTTGTCCATTTTATTAGCATAGAGTTGCTTGTAGTAATCTCTCATGACCATTTTTATTTCTGCAGTGTCAGTTGTCACTTCTCCTTTTTCATTTCTAATTCTATTGATTTGAGTCTTCTCCTTTTTATTTCTTGATGAGTCTGGCTAATGGTTTACCTATTTTGTTTATCTTCTCAAAGAACCAGTTTTTAGTTTTATTGATCTTTGCTATCGTTTCCTTCATTTCTTTTTCATTTATTTCTGATCTGATTTTTATGATTTCTTTCCTTCTGCTAACTTTGGGTTTTTTTTGTTCTTCTTTCTCTAATTACTTTAGGTACAACGTTAGGTTGTTTATTCGAGATGTTTCCTGCTTCTTAAGTGGGCTTCTATTGCTATAAACTTCCCTCTTAGACTGCTTTTGCTGCATCCCATAGGGTTTGGGTCGTTGTGTCTCCATTGTCATTTGTTTCTAGGTATTTTTTATTGCCTCTTTCATTTCTTCAGTGATCACTTCGTTATTAAGTAGTGTATTGTTTAGCCTCCATGAGTTTGTATTTTTTACAGATCTTTTCCTGTAATTGATATCTAGGCTCATGGCCTTGTGGTCGGAAAAGATACTTGCTACAATTTCAATTCTCTTAAATTTATCAAGACTTGATGTGCAACCCAAGATATGATCAATCCTGGAGAATATTCCATGAGCACTTGAGAAAATCGTGTATTCTGTTTTTGGATGGAGTGTCCTATAAATGTCATTTAAGTCCATCTTGTTTAATATATCATTCAATGCTTGTGTTTCCATATTTATTTTCATTTTGGATGATCTGTCTATGGGTGAAAGTGGGGTGTTAAAGTTCCCTACTGTGAATGTGTTACTAGCAATTTCCCCTTTTATGGCTGTTAGTATTTGCCTTATGTATTGAGGTGATCCTATGTTGGTGCATAAATATTTACAATTGTTATATCTTCTTCTTTGATTGATCCCTTGATCATTATGTAGTGTCCTTCTTTGTCTCTTCTAACAGTTTTTATTTGAAAGTCTATTTTGTCTGATATGCAAATTGCTACTTCAGCTTTTTTTGGTTTCCATTTGCATGAAATATCTTTTTCCATCCCCTTACTTTTAGTCTGTATGTGTCTCTAGGTCTGAAGTAGCTCTGTTGTAGACAGCATATATATGGGTCTTGTTTTTGAATCCATTCTTTGACAGTTTGATTAATGTGTGTCTTGGCGTATTTCTCCTTGCATTTATCCTTTATGGGACTCTCCATGCTTCCTGTGCTTGATTAACTCTTTCCTTTCCCATATTAGGGAAGTTTTCAACTATAATCTCTTCAAATATTTTCTCAGTCCCTTTCTTTTCCTCTTCTTCTTCTGAAACCCCTAGAATTCGAATGTTGGTGTATTTAATATTGTCCCAGATGTCTCTGAGACTGTCCTCAGTTCTTTTCATTCTTTTTTCTTTATTCTGCTCTGCTGTAGTTATTTCCATTATTTTATCTTCCAGGTCACTTATCCGTTCTTCTACCTCAGTTATTCTGCTATTGATCCCATCTAGAGTCTTTTTCATTTCACTTATTTTGTTGTTCATCATTGTTTGTTTACTCTTTAGTTCTTCTAGGTCCTTGTTAAATGTTTCTTGCATTTTGTCCATTCTATTTCCAATATTTTGGAGCATCTTTACTCTCATTATTCTGAATACTTTTTCTGGTCGACTGCCTATTTCCTCTTCAATTGTTAGGTGTGGTGTGTTTTTATCTTGCTCCTTCATCTGCTGTGTGTTTTTCTGTCTTCTCATTTTGCTTATCTTACTGTGTTTGGGGTCTCCTTTTTGCAGGCTGCAGGTTCGTAGTTCCCATTGTTTTTGATGCCTGTCCCCAGTGGCTAAGGTTGGTTCAGTGTGTTGTGTAGGCTTCCTGGTGGAGGGGACTAGTGTCAGTTTTCTGGTGGATGAAGCTGGATCTTGTCTTTCTAGTGGGCAGGTCCATGTCTGGTGGTGTGTTTTGGGGTGTCTGTGGACTTATTATGATTTTAGGCAGCCTCTCTGCTACTGAGTGGGGTTGTATTCCTGTTTTGCTAGTTGTTTGGCATAGGTTGTCCTGTAGCTTGCCACTGTAGCTTGCTGGTCGTTGAGTGAAGCTGGGGGGTGGTGTTGAGATGGAGATCTCTGGGAAATTTTCACCGTTTGATATTATGTGGAACTGGGAGGACTCTTGTTGACCAGTGTCCTGAAGTTGGCTCTCCCACCTCAGGGGCACAGCACTGACTCCTGGCTGCAGCACCAATAGCCTTTCATCCACATGCCTCAGAATAAAAGGGAGAAAAAGTAGAGAGAAAGAATTAGTAGAGGTAGGAAGAAAGAAAGGGAGGAAGGAAGGAAGGAAGAAAGAAAGAAGAAAAGAAGGAAAGGAAAGAAGGAAGGAAAGGAGGGAAGTAGGGAGGGAGCGAGGAAGGAAGGAAGGAGGGAAGGAAGGAAAAGGGAAAGAAAGAAAGATGAAACAGTAAAGTAAAATAAAGTATAATAATGTTATTAAATTAAAAAATATTTTTTTAGGAAACAAAAAGGGGGGATGGGTAGAAAACTTAGGACAAATGGTGGAAGCAAAGCTATACAGACATACTCTTACACAGAAGCATACACATACACTCTCACAAAAAGAGGTAAAGGGGAAAAAATCATAAATCTTTCTCTCAAAGTCCACCTCCTCAATTTGGGATGATTCATTGTCTAAAGGAGGGAAGGGAGGAAAGAAAGAAAGAAAGAAGGTAAAGCATAGTAAAGTTATTAAAATTGATTATTAAGAAAAAAATTTTAAAAAAGAAACGGACATATAGGACCCTAGGAGAAATGGTGGAAGCAAAGCTATACAGACAAAATCTCGCACAGAAACATACAAATACACACTCACAAAAAGAGGAAAAGGAGAAAAAAACATAAATCCTGCTCTCAAAGTTCATCTCCTCAGTTTGGGATGGTTCGTTATCTATTCATACATTTCACGGATGCGGGGTACATCAAGTTGATTGTGGAGCTTTAATCTGCTGCTTCTGAGGCTGCTGGGAGAAATTTCCCTTTCTCTTCTTTGTTCTCACAGCTCCCAGGGTCTCAGCTTTGGATTTGGTCCTGCCTCTGCGTGTAGGTCGCTGGAGGGCATCTGTTTTTTGCTCAGGACGGGGTTAAAGGAGCCACTGATTCGGTGGCTCTGGCTCACTCAGGCCACGGGGAGGGAGGGGCGTGAAGTGTGAGGCTAGCCTGTGGCAGCAGAGGCCGGCGTGACGTTGCACCAGCCTGAGGCCCGCCGTGCGTTCTCCCAGGGAAGTTGTCCCTGGATCCTGGGAACCTGGCAGCGGCGGGCTGCACAGGCTCCCCAGAAGAGGGATATGGATAGTGACCTCTGCTTGCACACAGGCCCCTTGGTGGCGGCAGCAGCAGCAGCCTTAGCGTCTCCCACCCGTCTCTGGGGTCCGTGCTTTTAGCCGTGGCTCGTGCCCATCTCTGGGGTCCACGCTTTTAGCCGTAGCTCGTGCACGTCTCTGGAGCTCCTTTAAGCAGTGCTCTTACTCCCCTCTCCTCACACACCAGGAAACAAAGAGGGAAGAAAAAGTCTCTTGCCTCTTCGGTAGCTCCAGACTTTTTCCCAGACTCCCTCCCGGCTAGCCGTGGCACACTAACTTCTTCAGGCTTTGTTCACGCAGCCAACCCCAGTCCTCTCCCTGCACTCCGACCAAAGCCCGAGCCTCAGCTCTCAGCCCCGCTTGCCCCAGCGGGTGAGCAGACAAGCCTCTTGGGCTGGTGAGTGCCGGTGGGCACCGATCCTCTGTGCGAGAATCTCCCCGCTTTGCCCTCCGCATCCCTGTTGCTGTGCTCTCCTCCACAGCTCCGAAGCTTTCCACCTCCGCCTCCTGCAGTCTCTGCCCGAGGAGGGGCTTCCTAGTGTGTGGAAACCTTTCCTCCTTCACAGCTCACTCCCACTGGTGCAGGTCCCATCCCTATTCTTCTGTCTCTGTTTTTCTTTTTTTCTTTTGCCCTACTCAGGTACGTGGGGAGTTTCTTGCCTTTTGGGAGGTCTGAGGTCTTCTGCCAGCGTTCAGTAGGTGTTCTGTATGAGTTGCTCCATGTGTAGATGTATTTCTGGTGTATCTGTGGGAAGGAAGGTGATCTCCGTGTCCTACTCTTCTGCCGTCTTCCCCTCCGCCATCTTTGATATTTTATTGTTAGTTTTATTGTTAGTCTATAGAATCAAAAGTATTTTCTTTTCTTCTTTTTAGTAATTTATGATTTACTTTTGTAAAAGCAAATTGACAAATATTACAATGTTATATTTGCATTTCGAACATATGAATATAAAATGCAAAATATCCAATGTTTATTTTTTAATTGGGGTATAGTTGTTTTACAATGTTGTGCTAGTTTCTACTGTACAGCATAATGGAGTTCCCTGTGTGCTATACAGCAAGTTCTCATTAGTTACCTATTTTATACATATTAGTGTATATACGTTAATCCCAATCTTCCAGTTCATCCCTCCCCCCCTTCCCCTCTTGGTGTCCATACCTCTGTTCTGTACATCTGTGTCTCTATTTCTGCCTTGCAAACAGGTTCATCTGTATGATTTTTCTAGATTCTACATATATGCATTAATATACAATATTTGCTTTGTTTTCTGACTTACTTCACTCTGTATGAAAGCCTCTAGGTCCATCCATGTCTCTGCAAATGACCCAATTTTATTCCTTTTAATGGCTGAATAATATTCCATTGTATATATACAGCATGTTGTCTTTATCCATTCATCTGTTGATGAACACATAAGTAGCTTCTATGTCTTGGCTATTGTAAATAGTGTTGCAAAAAATATTGGGGTTCATGTGTCTTTTTGAATTATGGTTTTCTCTGGGTATATGCCCAGTAGTAGGATTTCAGAGTCATATGGTTATTCTATTTTCAGTTTTTTAAGGAACTTCCGTACTGTTCTATATAGTGGCTGTATCAATTTACATATCCACCAACAGTGCAAGAAGTTTCCCTTTTCTCCAAACCCTCTTCAGGATTTATTGTTTGTAGATTTTTTGATGATGTCCATTCTAACCAGTGTTAGGTGATACCTCATAGGTTTTTTTTGTTTGTTTGTTTTTTGGGGCTTTTTTTTTTTGCAGTACTCAGGCTGCCCACTGTTGTGGCCTCTCCCGTTGCAGAGCACAGGCTCCAGATGTGCAGGCTCAGTGGCCATGGCTCACGGGTCTAGCTGCTCCATGGCCTGTGGGATCTTCCTGGACTGGGGCATGAACCCGTGTCCCCTGCATTGGCAGTCAGACTCTCAACCACTGCACCACCAGGGTAGCCCCTATAATTAGATTTTTAAGGTTAGAGGGAGACAGAAATGGGTAAACAGGGAAGGAGAAAAAGAGCTACTTCCACCAGGTGTACAATTCTTCCTTGACAGGATTTTTTCTTTCACCAGTTGCTATATATACCATTGCATTGTCTTCTGGCCTGCAAGATTTCTGATGAAAAATCCTCTAATAGTCTTACTGAGGATAATTTATGCATGATGTGTTGATTTTCTCTTGCTGCTTTCAAGATAATTTCTCTGTATTTATCTTTCAACAGCTTGATTATAATGGATTTATCCTAATACTTGGAGTTCACCTTCTTGGATATATGGATTCATGCATTCTAACTTCATTCTTTTACATATAACTGACCAGTTTTCCCAGCACCTCTTATCGAAGAGGCTATCTTTTCTCCACTGCATATTCTTGCCTACTTTATCAGAGATAAGGTGATCATATGTGTGTGGGGTTATCTCTGGGCTTCCTATCCTGTTCCATTCATCTATATTTCTGTTTTGTACCAGTACCATACTGTCTTGATTACTGTACCTTTGTAGTATAGTCTGAAGTCAGGGAGCCAGATTCTTCCAGCTCCATTTTTCGTTTTCAAGATTGCTTTTGCTATTCGGGGTCTTTTGTGTTTCCATACAAATTGTGAAATTTTTTGTTCTAGTTCTGAGAAATATGCCAGTGGTAGTTTGATAGGGATTGCATTGAATCTGAAGATTGATTTGGGTAGTACAGTCATTTTCACAACATTGATTCTTCCAATCCAAGAACATGGTATATCTCTCCATCTATTTTTGTCATCTTTAATTTCTTTCACCAGTGTCTTATAATTTTCTGCATACATCAGGCTGCCCACTGTTGTGGCCTCTCCCGTTGCAGAGCACAGGCTCCAGATGTGCAGGCTCAGTGGCCATGGCTCACGGGTCTAGCTGCTCCATGGCCTGTGGGATCTTCCTGGACTGGGGCATGAACCCGTGTCCCCTGCATTGGCAGTCAGACTCTCAACCACTGCACCACCAGGGTAGCCCCTATAATTAGATTTTTAAGGTTAGAGGGAGACAGAAATGGGTAAACAGGGAAGGAGAAAAAGAGCTACTTCCACCAGGTGTACAATTCTTCCTTGACAGGATTTTTTCTTTCACCAGTTGCTATATATACCATTGCATTGTCTTCTGGCCTGCAAGATTTCTGATGAAAAATCCTCTAATAGTCTTACTGAGGATAATTTATGCATGATGTGTTGATTTTCTCTTGCTGCTTTCAAGATAATTTCTCTGTATTTATCTTTCAACAGCTTGATTATAATGGATTTATCCTAATACTTGGAGTTCACCTTCTTGGATATATGGATTCATGCATTCTAACTTCATTCTTTTACATATAACTGACCAGTTTTCCCAGCACCTCTTATCGAAGAGGCTATCTTTTCTCCACTGCATATTCTTGCCTACTTTATCAGAGATAAGGTGATCATATGTGTGTGGGGTTATCTCTGGGCTTCCTATCCTGTTCCATTCATCTATATTTCTGTTTTGTACCAGTACCATACTGTCTTGATTACTGTACCTTTGTAGTATAGTCTGAAGTCAGGGAGCCAGATTCTTCCAGCTCCATTTTTCGTTTTCAAGATTGCTTTTGCTATTCGGGGTCTTTTGTGTTTCCATACAAATTGTGAAATTTTTTGTTCTAGTTCTGAGAAATATGCCAGTGGTAGTTTGATAGGGATTGCATTGAATCTGAAGATTGATTTGGGTAGTACAGTCATTTTCACAACATTGATTCTTCCAATCCAAGAACATGGTATATCTCTCCATCTATTTTTGTCATCTTTAATTTCTTTCACCAGTGTCTTATAATTTTCTGCATACAGGTCCTTTGTCCCTAAGGTAGGTTTCTTCCTAGATATTTTATTCTTTTTGTTGCAATGGTAAATGGGAGTGTTGGAGTGTTTTCTTAATTTAACTGTCAGATTTTTCATCACTAGTGTATAGGAACGTCAGAGACTACTGGGCATTAATTTTGTATCCTGCTATTTTACCAAATTCATTGATTAGCTCTAGTAGTTTCCTGTTAGCATCTTTAGGATTCCCTATGTAGAGTATCATGTCATCTGAAAACAGTAACAGCTTTACTTCTTCTTTTCCAATCTGGATTCCTTTTATTTATTTTTCTTCTCTGATTGCTGTGGCGAAAAGTTCCAAAACTGTGTTGAATAAGAGTGCTGAGAGTGGGAAACCTTGCCTTGTTCCTGATCTTAGTGGGAATGGTTTCAATTTTTCACCATTGAGGATGATGTTACATGTTGGTTTGTCTTAAATGGCTTTCATATGTTTAGGAAAGTTCCCTCTATGCCTACTTTCTGCAGTGCTTTTATCATAAATGGGTGTTGAGTTTTGTCGAAAGCTTTCTCTGCATCTATTGAGATGATCATATGTTTTTTCTCCTTCAATTTTTTAAAATGGTGTATCACGTTGATTGATTTGCATATATTGAAGAATCCTTGCATTCCTGGAATAAACCCCACTTCATCATGATGTATGATCCTTTTAATGTGCTGTTGGATTCTGTTTCCTAGTATTTTGTTGAGGATTTTTGCAGCTATTTTCATCAGTGATGTTGGCCTGTAGTTTTCTTTCTTTGTGACATCCTTGTCTGGTTTTGGTATCAGGGTGATGGTGGCCTCGTAGAATGAGTTTGGGAGTGTTCCTCCCTCTGCTACATTTTGGAAGAGTTTGAGAAGGATAGGTATTAGCTCTTCTCTAATTGTTTGATAGAATTCGCCTTTGAAGCCTCTGGTCCTGGGCTTTTGCTTGTTGGAAGATTTTTAATCACAGTTTGAATTTCAGTGCTTGTGATTGGTCAGTTCATATTTTCTATTTCTTCCTGGTTCAGTCTCGGCAGGTCCTGTATTTCTAAGAATATGTCCATTTCTTCCAGGTTGTCCATTTTTTTGGTATAGAGTTGTTTGTAGTAATCTCTCATGGTCCTTTGTATTTCTGCATTGTCAGTTGTTACTTCTACATTTTCATTTCTAATTCTATTGATTTGAGTCTTCTTCCTTCTTTTTCAATGAGTCTGGCTAATGGTCTATCAATTATGTTTATCTCCTCAAAGAACCAGCTTTAACTTTTATTGATCTTTTCTGTTGTTTCCTTTATTTCCTTTTCACTTATCTCTGATCTGATCTTAATGTTTTCTTTCCTTCTGCTAACTTTGGGGTTTTTTTCTCCTTCTTTCTCTACTTGCTTTAGGTGCAAAGTTAGGTTGTTTATTCGAGATGTTTCCTATTTCTTAGTGTAGGATTGTATTGCAATAAACTTCCTGCTTTGAACTGTTTTTGCTGCATTGCATAGGATTTGGGTCGTTGTGTCTCCATTGTCATTTGTTTCTAGGTATTTTTTAATTTTTTCTTTGATTTCTTCAGTGATCACTTGGTTATTAAGTAGTGTATTGTTTAGCCTCCATGTGTTTGTATTTTTTACAGATCTTTTCCTGTAATTGATATCTAGTCTCAGAGCATTGTGGTCAGAAAAGACATTTGATATGATTTCAATTTTCTTAAATTTACCAAGCCTTGATTTGTGACCCAGGATATGATCTATCCTGGAGAATGTTCCATGAGTACTTGAGAAAAATGTGTATTTTGTTGTTCTTGGCTGCAATGTCCTATAAATATCAATTAAGTCCATCTTGTTTAATGTATCATTTAAAGCTTGTGTTTCCTTATTTATTTTCATTTTGGATGATCTGTCTATTGGTGAAAGTGGGGTGTTAAAGTCTCCTACTATGATTGTGTTATTGTCGATTTCCCCTTTTATGGCTGTTAGTATTTGCCTTATGTATTGAGGTGCTCCTATGTTGGGTGCATAAATATTTACAATTGTTATATCTGCTTCTTGGATCAATCCCTTGATCATTATGTAGTGTTATTCTTTTTCTCTTGTAATAGTCTTTATTTTAAAGTCTATTTTGTCTGATATGAGAATTGCTTCTCCAGCTTTCTTTTGGTTGCCATTTGCATGCAATATCTTTTTCCCTCCCCTCTCTTTCAGTCTGTATGTGTTCCTAGGTCTGAAGTCGGTCACTTGTAGATAGCATATGTAGGATATTGATTCTGTCTCCATTCAACCACTCTGTGTATTTTTATTTATTTATTTTTTTTGCAGTACCTGGACCTCTCACTGTTGTGGCCTCTCCTGTTGTGGAACACAGGCTCCATATGCGCAGGCTCAGTGGCCATGGCTCATGGGCCTAGCCACTCTCTGGCATGTGGGATCTTCCCGGACCAGGGCACGAACCCATGTCGTCTGCTTCTGGAGGTGGACTGTCAACCACTGCACCACCAGGGAAGCTCCACTCTGTGTCTTGGTGGGAGCATTTAATCTAGTTACATTTAAGGTAATTATCGATATGTATGTTCCTATTCCCATTTTCCTAACTGTTTTGGCTTCGTTATTGTAAGTCTTTTCCTTCTCTTGTGTTTCTTGCCTAGAGAAGTTCTTTTAGCATTTGTTGTAAAGCTGGTTTGGTGGTGCAGAGCTCTCTCAGGTTTTGCTTGTCTGTAAGTGTTTTAATTTCTCCAGCAAATCTGAATGAGATCCTTCCCGGGTAGAGTAATATTTGTTGTAGGTTTCTCTCCTTCATCACTTTAAATATGTCCTGCCCCTCCCTTCTGGCTTGCAGAGTTTCTGCTGAAAGGTCAGCTGTTAACCTTATGGGGATTCCCTTGTGTTTTATTTGTTGTTTTTCCCTTGCTGCTTGTAATATATTTTCTTTGTATTTAATAGTTTGATTAATATGTGTCTTAGTGTGTTTCTCCTTATATTCATCCTGTATGGGACTCTCCATGCTTCCTGGAATTGATTAACTATTTCCTTTCCATATTAGGGAAGTTTTCAACTATAATTTGTTCAAATATTTTCTCAGTCCCTTTGTTTTACTCTGCTTCTTCTGGAACCCCTATAATTCAAATGATGGTGTGTTTAATGTTGTCCCAGAAGTATCTGAGACTGTCCTCAGTTCTTTTTTTTTTTTTTCTTTCTTTCTTTTTTTGCTTTATTCTGTTCTGCAGTAGTTATTTCCACTATTTTATTTTTCAGGTCACTTATCCGTTCTTCTGCCTCAGTTTTTCTGCTATTGATCAATTCTAGAGTATTTTTAGTTTCATTTATTGTGTTGTTCATCATTGCTTGTTTCCTCTTTAGTTCTTCTAGGTCCTTTGTAAATTTTTCTTGCATTTTCTGTATTCTATTTCTAAGATTTTGGATCACATTTACTATCATTATTCTGAATTATTTTTCAGGTGGACTGCCTATTTCCTCTTCATTTGTTAGGCCTGGTGGCTGTTTTCCTTGCTCCTTCAACTGCTGTGTGTTTTTCTGTCTTTTCATTTTGTTTATCTTACTGTGTTTTTGGTCTTCTTTTCGCAGGCTGCACTTTTGGAGTTCCCATTGTTTTGGTGTCTGTCTCCAGTGGCTAAGGTTGGTTCAGTGGGTTGTGAAGGTTTCCTGGTGGAGGGGACTAGTGCCTGTGTTCTGGTGGATGAGGCTGGATCTTGTGTTTCTGGTGGGCAGGTCCACGTTTGGTGGTGTGCTTTGGGGTGTTTGTGGCCTTATTGTGATTTTAGGCAGCCTCTGCTAATGGGTGGGATTGTGTTCCTGACTAGCTAGATGTTTGGCATAGGGTGTCCAGCACTGTAGCTTGCTGGCCTTTGAGTGAAGCTGAGTCTTGGTGTTGAGATGGAGATCTCTGGGAGATTTTCACCTTTTGATATTATGTGGAGCTGGGAGGTCTCTTGTGGACCAGTGTCCTGAATTTGGCTCTACCAACTCAGAGGCACAGCATTGACTCCTGGCTGGAGCACAAAGAGCCTGTCATCCACACGGCTCAGAATAAACGGCAGAAAGAAAAGAAAGAAATAGGGTAAAATAAAATAAAATAAAGATAAAATAAAAAAGGTTTTAAAATAAAAAAATATATTAAGAAAAACTTTTTTTTTAAAGTAAAACAAACAGAATAAACAAACAATCAAAAAAAGGATGGACAGAACTCTAGGACAAATGGTGAAAGCAAAGCTATACAGACAAAATTTCACACAGAAGCATACACATGCACACTCACAAAAAGAGGAAAAGGGGAAAAAATAATATACCCTACTCCCAAAGTCCACCTCCTCAATTTGGGATGATTCGTTGTCTAGTCAGGTATTCCACAGATGCAGGGTACATCAAATTGATTGTGGAGATTTAATCTGCTGCTCCTGAGGCTGCTGTGA
>NW_020172985.1:1482988-1483567 GCF_003031525.2 Neophocaena asiaeorientalis asiaeorientalis | reverse complement strand
TGCCTGAGGATGTCTGTTCTTTCGTCAGAAAGGACAGAGTTAACGTAGCAGCTTGTTCGGTGGCTCTGGCTTACTCAGGCCAGGGATGGGAGGGGTACGGATGTAGGGTGAACCTGTGGCGACAGAGGACAGCATGATGTTGCAGCAGCCTGAGGTATGCCATGCCTTCTCCCAGGGAAGTTTTCTCTGGATCACGGAACCCTGGCATTTGCGGGCTCCACAGGATCCCAGGAGGGGAGAGGTGGATAGTGACTTGTGCTCGCACACAATTTTCTTGGTGGTGGCAGCAGCGGCCTCAGCCTCTCATGCCTGTCTCTGTGGTCCTTGCTGATAGCCCCAGCTCGCTCCCATCTCTGGAGCTCCTTAAACAGCGCTCTTAATCCCCTCTTCTTTTGCACCAGGAAACAAAGAGGGCAGAAAGAGTCTTTTGCCTCTTCAGCAGGTCCAGACGTTTACCTGGACTCCCTTCCAGCGAGCCGTGTTGCACTAACCCCTTCAGTCTGTGTTCACGCAGCCAACCCCAGTCCTCTCCCTGGGATCTGACCTCTGAAGCCTGAGCCTCAGCTCCCAGCCTCCACC
>NW_020172985.1:1456158-1482866 GCF_003031525.2 Neophocaena asiaeorientalis asiaeorientalis | reverse complement strand
TTGTGTTCCTGACTAGCTAGATGTTTGGCATAGGGTGTCCAGCACTGTAGCTTGCTGGCCTTTGAGTGAAGCTGAGTCTTGGTGTTGAGATGGAGATCTCTGGGAGATTTTCACCTTTTGATATTATGTGGAGCTGGGAGGTCTCTTGTGGACCAGTGTCCTGAATTTGGCTCTACCAACTCAGAGGCACAGCATTGACTCCTGGCTGGAGCACAAAGAGCCTGTCATCCACACGGCTCAGAATAAACGGCAGAAAGAAAAGAAAGAAATAGGGTAAAATAAAATAAAATAAAGATAAAATAAAAAAGGTTTTAAAATAAAAAAATATATTAAGAAAAACTTTTTTTTTAAAGTAAAACAAACAGAATAAACAAACAATCAAAAAAAGGATGGACAGAACTCTAGGACAAATGGTGAAAGCAAAGCTATACAGACAAAATTTCACACAGAAGCATACACATGCACACTCACAAAAAGAGGAAAAGGGGAAAAAATAATATACCCTACTCCCAAAGTCCACCTCCTCAATTTGGGATTTCGTCAGAAAGGACAGAGTTAACGTAGCAGCTTGTTCGGTGGCTCTGGCTTACTCAGGCCAGGGATGGGAGGGGTACGGATGTAGGGTGAACCTGTGGCGACAGATTCCGTATGTAGGTTGCCTGAGGATGTCTGTTCTTTCGTCAGAAAGGACAGAGTTAACGTAGCAGCTTGTTCGGTGGCTCTGGCTTACTCAGGCCAGGGATGGGAGGGGTACGGATGTAGGGTGAACCTGTGGCGACAGAGGACAGCATGATGTTGCAGCAGCCTGAGGTATGCCATGCCTTCTCCCAGGGAAGTTTTCTCTGGATCACGGAACCCTGGCATTTGCGGGCTCCACAGGATCCCAGGAGGGGAGAGGTGGATAGTGACTTGTGCTCGCACACAATTTTCTTGGTGGTGGCAGCAGCGGCCTCAGCCTCTCATGCCTGTCTCTGTGGTCCTTGCTGATAGCCCCAGCTCGCTCCCATCTCTGGAGCTCCTTAAACAGCGCTCTTAATCCCCTCTTCTTTTGCACCAGGAAACAAAGAGGGCAGAAAGAGTCTTTTGCCTCTTCAGCAGGTCCAGACGTTTACCTGGACTCCCTTCCAGCGAGCCGTGTTGCACTAACCCCTTCAGTCTGTGTTCACGCAGCCAACCCCAGTCCTCTTCCTCCGATCTGACCAAAGCTGGGGCCTCAGCTCCCAGCCCCTGCCCGCCCCAGCAGGTGAGCAGACAAGCCTCTCGGGAGCACCTATCCTCCATGTGGGAATCTCTCCAATTTGCCCTCCACACCCCTGTTGCTGCGCTCTCCTCCATGGCTCTGAAGCTTCCCCCCTCTGCTCCCCACGAAAGGGCTTCCTAGTGTGTGGAAACCTTTCCTCCTTCATAGCCCCCTCCCACTTGTGCAGGTCCCGTCCCTATTCTTTTATCTCTGTTTTTTTTTTTCTTTTTCTCTACCCAGGTACCTGGGGAGTTTCTTGCCTTTTGGGACATCTGAGGTTTTCTGTCAGCGTTCAATGGGTGTTCTGTAGTAGCTGTTCCAAGTGTAGATGTATTTTTCATGTATCTGTGGGGAGGAAGGTGATCTCCTCATCTTACTTTTCCACTATCTTCCTCTGTCTATATTGTTTGTTTTTTTTTAACATCTTTATTGGGGTACAATTGCTTTACAATGGTGTGTTAGTTTCTGCTCTATAACAAAGTGAATCAGTTATATATATACATATGTTCCCATATGTCCTCCCTCTTGCATCTGCCTCCCTCCCACTCTCCCTACCCCACACCTCCAGGCTGTCACAAAACACCGAGCTAATATCCCTGTGCCATGCAGCTGCTTCCCACTAGCTATCTACCTTACTACGCTTGTTAGTGTGTATATGTCTATATTGTTTTGATGGAACTTTAGAAATTGAACCTACAATCATCAAAGTGATAGCTTTACAATATTAAAATAAAATTAATGTAAAGTACTTTAATTGGAACATACTATTTGCCTATTGAGCTGATGATTTCCTTTAGAGGACTTCGGTAGGGGAAGCAAGGTCAATGTCACCAATACATTCTTCTAAAGAGTTTAAAAGTCTGTATACTTAACCCAAAAGAACAAGTATTATGTAAAAAGAAACATATCATGGTGTTTTTCAGGATATTCAAAAGAACCTTTTATGGTTGGTTTTGGTCTTAAGCACTTTTATTTTTATTTTTTTCATTTTAACATGCACAAACACATAGAAGTAGGAGAAATTCAAATAATTTGATTTTGAATTATATTTAATATTTGTTTAACATGTTCTTCTAATTTTATCTATTAAAAATATAAATACATAATTGATATTTATAGGACACTCCATCCAAAAACAAGAGAATACACATTTTTCTCATGTGCTCATGGAACATTCTCCAGGATAGATCATATCCTTGGTCACAAATCAAGACTTGGTAAATTAAAGAAAATTGAAATTGTATCAAGTATTTTTTTGCAACCACAATGCTACGAGACTAGATATCAATTACAGGAAATGATCTGTAAAAAATACAAAGACATGGAGGCTAAACAATACACTACTTAATGACGAAGTGATCACTGAAGAAATCAAAGAGGAAATAAAAAAAAATACCTAGAAACAAATGACAATGGAGACACGATGACTCAAAACCTATGGGATGCAGCAAAAGCAGTTCTAAGGGGGAAGTTTATAGCAATACAAGCCCACCTTAAGAAACAGGAAACACCTCGAAAAAACAACCTAACCTTGAACCTAAAGTAATTAGATAAAGAAAAACAACAAAAAAACCCCAAAGTTAGCAGAAGGAAAGTAATCATAAAAACCAGTTCAGAAAAAATGAAAAAGAAATGAAGGAAATGATAGCAATGATCAATATCTCTTCCAAAATATAGCAGAGGGAGGAACACTCCCACATTCAATCTATGAGGCCACCATCACCTCGATACCAAAAACAGACAAGGAAGCCACAAAGAAAGAAAACTACAGGCCAATATCACTGATGAACATAGATGCAAAATCCTCAACAAAATACTAGCAAACAGAATTGAACAGCACATTTAAAGGATCATACACCGTGGTCAAGTGGGCTTTATTCCAGGAATGCAAGGATTCTTCAATATATGCAAATCAATCAACGTGATAAACCATATTAACAAATTGAAGGAGAAAAACCATATGATCATATCAAGAGATGCAGAGAAAGCTTTTGACAAAATTCAACACCCATTTATGATAAAAACACTGCAGAAAGTAGGCCTAGAGGGAACTTTCATTAACATAATAAAGGCCATATATAACAAACCCACAGCCAACATCATCCTCAAAGGTGAAAAACTGAAAGCATTTCCACTAAGATCAGGAACAAGACAAGGTTGCCCACTCTCACCACTCTTACTCAACATAGTTTTGGAAATTTTAGCCACAGCAATCAGAGAAGGAAAGGAAATAAAAGGAATCCAAATTGGAAAAGAAGAAGTAAAGCTGTCACTGTTTGCAGATGACATGATAGTATACATAGAGAATCCTAAAGATGCTACCAGAAAACTACTAGAACAAATCAATGAATTTGGTAAAGCTGCAAGATACAAAATTAATGCACAGATATCTCTCGCATTCCTATACACTAATGATGAAAAATATGAAAGTGAAATCAAGAAAACACTCCCATTCACCATTGAAACAAAAAGAATAAAATATCTAGGAAGAAACCTACCTAAGGAGACAAAAGACCTGTATGTAGAAAATTAAACGACACTGATGAAAGAAATTAAAGATGATACAAATAGATGGAGAGATATACCATTTACTTGGATGGGAAGAATCAACATTGTGAAAATGACTCTACTACCCAAAACAATCTACAGATTCAATGCAATCCCTGTGAAATTACCACTGCCACATTTCACAGAACTAAAACAAAAATTTTCACAATTTGTATGGAAACACAAAAGACCCCGAATAGCCAAAGCAATCTTAAGAACGAAAATCGGAGCTGGAGGAATCAGGTTCCCTGACTTCAGACTATACTACAAAGCTAAAATAATCAACACAGTATGGTAATGGCACAAAAACAGAGAGATAGATCAATTGAACAGGATAGAAAGCCCAGAGATAAACCCATGCACATATGGTCACCTTACCTTTGATAAAGGAGGCAGGAATGTACAGTGGAGAAAAGACAGCCTCTTCAATAAGTGTTGCTGTTAAAAGTAGACAGGTACATGTAAAAGTATGAGATTAGATCACTCCCTAACACCATACGCAAAAATAATCTCTAAATGGATTAAAGAACTAAATGTAAGGCCAGAAAGTATCAAACTCTTAGAGGAAAATATAGGCAGAACACTCTATTATATAAATCACAGCAAGATCCTTTTTGACCCACCTCCTATAGAAATGGAAATAAAAACAAAAATAAACAGATTGGACCTAATGCAACTTCAAAGCTTTTGCACAGCAAAAGAAACCATAAACAAGACCAAGAGACAACCCTCAGAATGGGAGAAAATATTTGCAAATGAAGCAACTGACAGAGGATAAATTCCCACAGTTCACAAGCAGCTCATGCAGCTCAATTTAAAAAAAAAAGAAAAAAATCCAGTGAGGATAGACCTAGAGTCTGTCATACAGAGTGAAGTACGTCAGAAAGAGAGAGATAAATACCATATGCTAACACATATATATGGAACCTAAAACCAAAAAATGTCATGAAGAACCTAGGGTTAATTGATACGGTAACATATGTATATGTATAACTGATTCACTTTTTTATAAAGCAGAAACTAACACACTGTTGTAAAGCAATTATGCCCCAATAAAGATGTTAAAATAAAATTAAAAAAAAAATAAAATAAAATATAAATACATAAATGCTTGGGAAAGATGGACTCAAAATTAATGGTTGTTCCTTTTTACTTACTATCAGATATTTAATAATACAACACTTGCTTAGCAATATTAAGATATTTTAATCATTATGCAATGCCCCATAAAATGCATCAAAGCACAGAGTACTTAAAAAGATAAATGAGATTGAGTAGTAAAGCAAGATGCAGCTGAACACTTTATTAAAGTGAATATAGAGGGTAAATCTAGCTTAAAGAAAGTTGTCTCTTGTGTGTGTGTGTTTTTTTAAGTTTAAGATGGCATATTTTGTTAACTTTGAGATGCCCCTCTATGAAAAATTTAATCATAACTCTATTTAAATACTGATTTTAAATGAAACCAATAGAAGACCAAAGTTTTAACTTTAGCTTACTTGTATAGTATTTTTTTTTGTTGTTATTGAAAGACGTTTGTTACAATCATATAGATAAATACTTGTAAAAGCATAAATTAGTACATAGAATATAGAGCAGGGAACATGAGATTGCTTTTAATTTAACTCAGCCTCTGAATTAATAGATTTATTTTCCTTTTTGATCAGATAGGTATTACTTTCAGCTATACTTGTCCTAAGGTCATTTTAATGTCTTCAGATACTTATTCTCAAAGTTAGAAGTCTTAGGAAGGAGACTAATGGGTTTACATTGCTTTAGTTCTTACCTGATTTCATATTTTTCAGTGAAATATTTCATTTTATTAATAGCAAGAAGCCAGACAAAATGGAGCAGCTGGACTGTCTCTAGGTATGCACAGTAATGTAAGGAAAATGCTGATGGGGTTACATTTCTCTTGTTCAGATACCTAAGGGAGACCTACCAAATGTACAAAAACAGAGCAAAAGACTTATAAAAGAGTTATCATGGCAGAATGTACTAAGAGAACTCAATATCTAAATATTAAGAGCTACCCTTTATTGAGAATTCACAATGATTATTGTGCTAATTGTCTCACACAAATCACAAGAAGAGTCTAGCTCCTGGCTTAAAACCCAGGTAGGATTTTTCATATCCAATCATAAGCAGTTAATTACAAAGATTTTACCTGGAAGGCTTCACAGGACAAGGTTGTCTTCTCAATACCATGCTTGGTATATAGCCAAATGTATTGAGTGCCTGAGGGCAGTTGCATTCAAAAACTTAGGCTTCCCTGGCCAGCCATGCTCTTATGAATGTCTGCATTTCTAGCCCAGGCATCTTCATTCAGAGGCTTCTTTATCTGGGCCTTTGACTAAGGCTTTCCTCAGGTGTCCCTGCCAAGACATTCTTATGAGGAGGGAAAGATGGAAGGGAACTTGAAGATACTTTTTCTCCACTCTGACTCAGTACTCTGTACTTTTACACTCTTTCTCTTCTCCTTACCCCAGGTCCTGGTTCCATAAAATGGCATGAGCCTTTTGTTCAATGAAATAATTCCTCACATCAGTGCTCATCCACTGTACCTTAAAGCATCAATATTCCGTTTGAAAAGATGGAACAGTGGGAGTATCAGCACTTTCCCTTGTTTAACCTCTTGCTTATACTGTCACAGTAAGTGATTAAAGCCTTGGTTGTTACTTCAATTTTGGCTTGTTATTTTAACCAACCACTCAACTCTCTCTAGCTCAGCTCAGCTCCTGACATATAAGTTAAACTCACTAACTCCATGAATCATGTGTTATTATTATACACATTTATCTGTGGGAAATACTGGTTTAGAGGAAGGTTTATATAACTTGCTTAAGGTCACACAAGTAATAAGTGATAGAGCCAATATATATGAACTTGAAACTGACTGGACTGCAAAACCAGCACTCATGACCAACACACTCATCAACTTGGGTGAAGAACCAATGTTATCAGAATTGGGTTTCCTTTGATGGATAGGGATTAAGGTGTGACAAGTAATGAGTTCAGAAGAAATAACTGGGCACTGTTTCTCAACTGAGTTAATTGAATCAGCATGCAGGCTCACTAGATTGGATTTGAGAAGTATGTGCTAGAGTAGTTGGGATGCTCCTTACCTAAGTCAGTTGAAATTCTAAGTAGATGAGCATCAAGGGTGCATGGCTTATAGGAATTGGCACTGACCAAGGCAAGAGATCACAGTTTGAACACCTTTGTGTAGACTGCATTGTCAGTGAAAAACCTATTTAAAAAAAAGAAAGTTGCATTATAGTATCTTGGAGATCACACTAATATTAACTTTATCAAAGTGTAATGGCCATTCTAAGTATAATAATTTGATACAGATACAGTGTATTACTTTTCTCTTTGCTGCTGTAATAAATTACCACAAACTAGTGACTTAAAAACACACATTTATTATCTTACAGTATTGTACATTTTATAGTCCAACATGGGTCTCATTGGGTTAAAGTCAAAGTGTTGGGTGGGCTGTGTCCCTTTCTTGTGACTCCAAAGGAGAATCCATTTTCTCGTTTCTTTTTCCCAGCTTCTAGTGGCTGTTAATTGTCCTTGACTCATGGCTTCTTCCTCCATCTTCAAAGCCAGAAACATCAGGCTGAGCCCTTGTGCTGCCAACTCTGTGGCATTCTCTTTTGTCTTCACATGTCTCTCTGACTCTGATTCCACTTTTTGGATGATTGTAACATCAAAGGATGTGCTTTCATGTAAATGAGACATTTCCATTTGGAGGCTCTAAACAGAATTCAGTTTAGAGAAAATTAATGAGACACAGCTCCACTCCTTGGAGAGTCTACAAGCTATTGGAGACTTCTGTGGGAAGCAGTGTAACACAGAGGCTTTCCTGTGTCTTCCTCTTGCTGTTTGCAGATCTTGGAAATTTTCACCTTTCATTATCTATTGGTTCTGTTTTATTTCTCTGGAGAATGATGATTAACAGATATTTTGGTACCCAGAGTGATTTTAGAGGAACAGAATTTTTAGGATGAATTTTCTTAGATTTTCTAACCAGTTAGATTTAGATTTAAACATGTCAATGACTCTTTCCAGTAGTAAAGAGAGCACTAATAGTCCATGCTGTGAGCTGGCAATAGAGATACACAAAATATCTTCATTGGCTACTCCTATTCAAACACTTATGGAAAAGAAGGATCTGGTGACAGTGTATATGATACTTTTGAACAATTTTGGAAAAAAGAAAATATAATGAAATTTGATGGTTGCTCCTAACGTTGCTTGAAAAAGTGAAGCAGAGAAAAGGGTGAACTCAGGGATTTGAATTCCCAGCTAAAGCACTGCATAAATAACCTGAAAGCTTCTATATGTGACCTGAAGGAAACACTTATCTACTGTAGACACAGAGCTGAGATTGCCAAAAATCAAACACAGAATCTCATCTCGTGACTGGCTGAATTACAATGCAGTGGAACTCCCAGCCTCAAAGAATAACTCTTTTTAAAGCAGGAATTGATTGGGAAGGAATGAGATTCTGAAAGTTGAAGTAGGGATATGTGAGAAGTCCATGATGAAGCTGGGGACATTGAGCCCCTAAATTCTGATTAGTCTTCTTCACTAGTGGAAAAAGCCTCTCCACTCCCATGTGAGGGGATTAGCTCTGCATGACCTGGGGAATTTTTAATGGCCTCCACTGAGTTAGTTGCCATTCAAGATAATGGTGATTTTCCTGAGGAACCACCCTTTTCAAGCTTCTTTGCTTCTAGAGCTATACTTAGGCTCAAATCTCAGCAGGTCCCTAGAGGTGAGGTACATAGTGTAACCCCCGAGGAGGTGCACTACAATCCAAATAAACTACTTGAGTTTTCTAATTTATACAAATTTAAACCTGGGGAAAATGTGTGAGAATGAATATTAAGGGTATGGGCTAATGGTGAAAGGAACATACAGTTGGATGAGGCCAAATTTACTGGTAAGTGCTAAGTACAGATTCTGCATTTAATATTGCATGTAGAGGGGGAGTAAAAAGAACTCTAACAGCTTGTTTGGTTGGCAGAAACATGGGCCAAATGGTGGCCAACAGTGAGTAAGTTGAAAAAGGTTGTCCCTGCCTTGGTTTAATGTAGAGGGAGGGATTCAAAGGCTTAGGGAGACTGGAGTATTAGAGTGGATTTTTCATTTAAGACCTACTAACCCACACTGAGAGGGTTATGAGACATACCTTCCACTGTGACTATGAGAAATAAATTTATGAGAGGAGCCCCAGCCTCCTTTAAATCTCTATGATTGCTTTCCTTCATAGGCCAGATCTTACAGAGAGGACTGTAGTCACTGAATTAGGAAACCTAAATGAAATGGGAGTTATAGGATTCTGAGGTGGCAGGGGCCAAGTGTTGGCATTCAAATTTCAAAGGCAAGGTGGGCATGATTACCGTAATGAACAGTAGAGTCAAAGCAGCAACCAGAATAGTCTGACTTATGCAGACCAATGGCATTGACTAGTTGATCACGTGTCCCTGGAAGTGAAATAGGAAGCTTCCTAAATTATTTGTTTTTTTTTTTTTTTTTGTGGTACGCGGGCCTCTCACTGTTGTGGCCTCTCCTGCTGTGGAGCACAGACTCCAGACGTGCAGGCTCAAGCAGCCATGGCTCACGGGCCTAGCCTCTCTGCAGCATGTGGGATCTTCCCGGACCGGGGCACGAACCTGTGTCCCCTGCATCGGCAGGCGGACTCTCAACCACTGCACCACTAGGGAAGCCCAGGAAGCTTACTAAATTCTTACTTGATCTATACAAACAGAAAAGTTCTAGTTCAAGTGAGCAAAGCCTAACCTGAATCATAAAAACAGAGTCAATCTATCCCCATACTTGAGCCAGTTTATATGTCCACAAAACCTTGTATAAAGGAGAGGCTGAGTCCTCTTGAGGGAGGACTCTCATTCACTACCAAAAGTTTATACAATTAATCTTTTTCCCTGCCTCCACCTAAAGGGATCTATGGCCTTGTACCAGGTTAACTGTGCATTAGTGAGAAAGAAATAATCACAACATTTGGGAAATACTGGACCTTGGCTCTAAACTGACACTACTTCTCGGAGACCCAAAAGGTCACTCTGATCCACCTGTCCCATTCTGGGTAGTTATACAAAGAATACAAAAACACTAACTGAAAAAGATATTTGCACTTCCATATTCATCACAGCGTTATTTGCAATACTCAAGATATGTAAATACCCAGGTGCTCATCAACATATATAGGGTTTGAGATAGTGGTCTAGTTTCATTTTTTTACGTGTGCTATTTAGTTTTTCCAACACCACTTATTGAAGAGATTATCCTTTTTTCATTGCATATTCTTAGTCCCTTTGTTGTAAATCAATTGTCCATATACACATGGGTTTATTTCTGGGCTCTTGATTCTCTCCCATTGATTTATGTGTCTGTTTTTCTGCCAGAACCATGCTGTTTGGGTTACTATGGCTTTGTAGTATATTTTGAAATCAGGGAGTGTGATACCTCCAGCTTTGTTATTTTTTCTCAGGATTGCTTTGGCTATTCAGGGTATTTTGTAGTTCCATATAAATTTTAGAACTTTTCGTTCTATTTCTATGGAAAATGTTATTGGAATTGTGGTAGGGATTGCATTGAATCTGTAGATTGCTTTAGTTAATAAGGACATTTTGACAATGTTAATTCTTCCCATCCATGAGCATGGAATATCTTTGTATTAAGTTGTGTCTTCTTTAATTTCTTTCAACAATGCTTTATAGTTTTTATTGTACAGGTCTTTCACCTTCTTGGGAAAATTTATTTCTAGATATATTATTATTTTTGATGCAATGGAATTGTTTTCTTAACTTCTATTTCTGCTAGTTTGTTATTGGTGTATAGAAACACAGTAGATTTTTGCAAGTTGATTTTGTACGCTGCAACTTTACTGTATTGGTATAGTATTCCTAATAGTTTTTGGTGTAGTTTTCAGGATTTTCTATATATAAAATCATGTCATCTGAAAATAGTGAAGTTTTATTTCTCCCTTTTCTATTTGAATGCCTTTTGTTTATTTTTATTGCATAATTTCTCTGGCTAGGACTTCCAGTACAGTGTTGAATAAGAGTGGCATGAGTGGCATTTTTGTCTTGTTCCTGATCTTAGAGGGATAGCTTTCAGTTTTTCATCATTGAGTGAGTATGATGCTAATTGTTAGTTTGTCATATGTGGCCTTTATTATGTTGAGGTATATTACCTCCATACCCACTTTATTGAGAGTTTTTATCATAAATGGATGTTGAGTTTTGTTAAATGTTTTTTTCCTGCATTTATTGAGATGACCATCTGTTTTTTTAGCTTTCATTTTGTTAATGATGTGTACCTCTTGATTGATTTGTGGATGTTGAGCCATTCTTGTGTCCCTGGAATACATCTCAATTAATTATGGCATAGGATCCTTTTAATGTATTTAGTTTCCTAATATTTTGTTGAGGATTTTTGCATTTATGTTCATCAGAGATATTGACTTATAATTTTATTTTTTTCATGTTGTCCTTTTCTGGTTATTGCATCAGGGTAATATTGGCTTTGTAAAATGAGTTAGGAAGCATTCCCTCCTCCTCAATTTTTTAGAAGAGTTTGTGAAGGGTAAGTATTAAATCTTTGAATATTTCATAGAATTCAACACTGAAATCATATGGTTCTGGACTTTTCTTTTTTAATGTTTTTGATTACTGTTTGGGTCTCCTTACTAGTTATTGGTATATTAAGATTTTCTATTTCTTCATGATTCAGTCTTGGAAGATTGCATGAATCTAAAAATGTATCTACTTCTTCTAGGTTGGCCAATTTGTTAGCATATTGTTGTTTGTAGTAGTCTCTCATAATCTTTTGTATTTCTATGGTATGCATTGTAACTTCTCTTTTGTTTCTGATTTTTTTTTAGCCTTCTCCATTTCTTTCTTAGTCAGTCTAGCTACAGGTTTGTCAATTTGTTTATCTTTCCAAAGAATCAGCTTTTAGTTTCATTTATCACTTCTATTATCTTTTAGTCTCTATTTCACTTATTTCCACTCTGATTTTTATTATATCCTTCCTTCTACTGACTTTGAACTTCATTTGTTCTTCTTTTTCTAGTTCCTTTAGGTGTAAGATTAGATTGCTTACTTAAGGTTTCACTTATTCCCTGATGTAGGCCTGTATTGCTATAAATTTCCCTCTTAATAAAACTTTTCCTGCATCCCATGGATTTTGGCATGCCATATTTTTCCTTTTCATTTGTTTTCATGTATTTGTTTTTGTTTATCCTTTGATTTCATGATTGACCCAATAGTTTTTCAGCAATACTTTTGACACTTTTGATATAAAGTGTCTTGGAGAAGGCCTTTTTGCATTGAGATTATTAGCTATTAGCTTCATGGGCTTCTATATCCAGTTCCTTCCCAAGGTTTGGGAAGATCTCAGCTATTATTTCTTTTTTTTTCTATTTTATTTTTTTTAACATCTTTATTGGGGTATAATTGCTTTACAATTGTGGGATCGTTTCTGCTTTATAAATAAGTGAATCAGTTATACATATACATATGTTCCCATATCTCTTCCCTCTTGCATCTTCCTCCCTCACACCCTCCCTATCCCACCCCTCCAGGTGGTCACAAAGCACCGAGCCGATATTCCTGTGCCAGGTGGCTGATTCCCACTAGCTATCTACCTTACATTTGGTAGTGTATATATGTCCATGCCTCTCTCCTGCTTTGTCACAGCTCACCCTTCACCCTCCCCATATTCTCAAGTCTGTTCTCCAGTAGGTCTGTGTCTTTATTATTGTCTTACCCCTAGGTTCTTCATGACATTTTTTTCCATATATATGTGTTAGCATATGGTATTTGTCTTTTTCTTTCTGACTTACTTCACTCTGTATGACAGACTCTAGGTCTATCCACCTCATTACAAATAGCTCGATTTTGTTTCTTTTTATGGCTGAGTAATATTCCATTGTCTATATGGGCCACATCTTCTTTATCCATTCATCCGATGATGGCACTTAGGTTGTTTTCATCTCTGGGCTATTGTAAATAGAGCTGCAATGAACATTTTGGTACATAACACTTTTTGAATTACGGTTTTATAAGGGTGTAGGCCCAGTAGTGGGATTGCTGGGTCATATGCTAGTTCTACTTGTACTTTTTTAAGGAACCTCCATAGAGCTCTCCATAGTGGCTGAACCAAATCACATTCCCACCAGCAGTGCTCCCTTTTCTCCACACCCTCTCCAGCATTTATTGTTTCTAGATTTTTTGATGATGGCCATTCTGACATGTGTGAGATATCTCACTGTAGTTTTGATTTGCATTTCTCTAATGATTAGTGATGTTGAACATTCTTTCATGTGTTTGTTGGCAGTCTGTATATCTTCTTTGGAGAAATGTCTATTTAGGTCTTCTGCCCATTTTTGGATTGGGTTGTTTGATTTTTTTCTTATTGAGCTGCATGAGCTGCTTGTAAATATTGGAGATTAATCCTTTGTCAGTTGCCTCATTTGCAAATATTTTCTCCCATTCTGAGGGTTGTCTTTTGGTCTTGTTTATGGTTTCCTTTGCTGTGCAAAAGCTTTGAAGTTTCATTAGATCCCATTTGCTTACTTTTGTTTCTATTTCCATTTCTGTAGGAGGTAGTCAGAAAGGATCTTGCTGTGATTTATGTCATAGAGTGTTCTGCCTGTGTTTTCTTCTAAGAATTTGATAGTTTCTGGCCTTACATTTAGGTCTTTAATGCATTTTGAGCTTATTTTTGTGTATAGTGTTAGGGAGTGACTTAAGCTCATACTTTTATATGTACCTGTCCAGTTTTCCCAGCACCACTTATTGAAGAGGCTGTGCTTCCGCCACTGTACATCCCTGTCACCTTTATCAAAGATAAGTTGTCCATATGTGCGTGGGTTTATCTCTGGGCTTTCTATCCTGTTCCATTGATCTATCTTTCTGTTTTTGTGCCAGTACCATACTGTCTTGATTATTATACCTTTGTAGTATAGTCTGAACTCAGGGAGCCTGAATCTTCCAGCTCCGTTTTTCTCTCTCAAGACTGCTTTGGTTATTCAGGGTCTTTTGTGTTTCCGTAAAAATTGTGAAATTTTTTGTTCTAGTTCTGTGAAAAATGCCAGTGGTAGTTTGATAGGGATTGCATTGAATCTATAGATTGCTTTCGGTAGTAGTGTCATTTTCACAATTTTAATTCTTCCAATTCAAGGACACGGTATATCTCTCCATCTATTTGTATCATCTTTAATTTCTTTCATCAGTGTCTTATAATTTTCTGCATACAGGTCTTTTGTCTCCTTAGGTAGGTTTATTCCTAGATATTTTATTCTTTTTGTTGCAATGGTAAATGGGAGTGTTTTCTTGATTTCACTTTCAGATTTTTCATCATTAGTATATAGGAATGCCAGAGATTTCTGTGCATTAATTTTGTATCCTGCTACTTTACCAAATTCATTGATTAGCTCTAGTAGCTTTCTGGTAGCATCTTTAGGATTCTCTATGTATTGTATCATGTCATCTGCAAACAGTGACAGCTTTACTTCTTCTTTTCCGATTTGGATTCCTTTTATTTCCTTTTCTTCTCTGATTGCTGTGGCTAAAACTTCCAAAACTATGTTGAATAAGAGTGGTGAGAGTGGGCAACCTTGTCTTGTTCCTGATCTTAGTGGAAATGCTTTCAGTTTTTCAACATTGAGGATGATGTTGGCTGTGGGCTTGTCATATATGACCTTCATTATGTTGAGGAAAGTTCCCTCTATGCATACGTTCTGCAGGGTTTTTATCATAAATCGGTGTTGAATTTTTTCAAAAGCTTTCTCTGCATCTATTGTTATGATCATATGGTTTTTCTCCTTCAATTTGTTAATATGGTTTATCACATTGATAGATTTGCGTATATTGAAGAATCCTTGCATTCCTGGAATAAACCCCACTTGATCATGGTGTATGATCCTTTTAATGTGCTGTTGGATTCTGTTTGCTAGTATTTTGTTGAGGATTTTTGCATCTATGTTCATCAGTGATATTGGCCTGTAGTTTTCTTTCTTTGTGACATCCTTGTCTGGTTTTGGTATCAAGGTGATGGTGGCCTCGTAGAAGGAATTTGGGAGTGTTCCTCCCTCTGCTATATTTTGGAAGAGTTCGAGAAGGATAGGTGTTAGCTCTTCTCTAAACGTTTGATAGAATTCACCTGTGAAGCCATCTGGTCCTGGGCTTTTGTTTGTTGGAAGGTTTTTAATCACAGTTTCAATTTCAGTGCTTGTGATTGGTCTGTTCATATTTTCTATTTCTTCCTGATTCAGTCTTGGCAGGTTGTGCATTTCTAAGAATTTGTCCATTTCTTCCAGATTGTCCATTTTATTGGCATAGAGTTGCTTGTAGTAATCTCTCATGATCTTTTTTATTTCTGCAATGTCAGTTGTTATATCTCCTTTTAATTTCTAATTCTATTGAATTGAGTCTTCTCCCTTTTTTTTTTTTAAACGTCTTTCTGGTGGTGTGTTTTGGGGTGTCTGTGGACTTATTATGATTTTAGGCAACCTCTCTGCTAGTGGATGGGGTTGTGTTCCTGTTTTGCTAGTTGTTTGGCATAGGTTGTCCAGCAGCATAGCTTGCTGGTCGTTGTGTGAATCTGGGTGCTGTTGTTAAGATGGAGCTCTGTGGGAGATTTTTGCTCTTTGATATTATGTGGAGCTGGGAGGTCTCTTGTTGACCAGTGTCCTGAAGTTGGCTCTCCCACCTCAGAGGCCGAGCCCTGATTCCTGGCTTGAGCACCAAGAGCCTTTCATCCACACAGGTCAGAAAAATATTAGAGAGAATTAGTAGAAGTATGAATTAAGAAAGGAGGGAAGGAAGGAAGGAAGGAAGAAAGAAAGTAAGAAAGAAAGAAAGAAAGAAGAAAAGAGGGAAAGAAGGCAAGAAGGAAAGAAAGGAGGGAGGGAGGGATGAAGGAAGGAAGGAAGGAGGGTGAAAGAAAGAAAGAAAGAAAGAAAGAAAGAAGATAAAGTATAATAAAGTTATTAAAATTAATTATTAAGAAAAAAATTTTTTTTAAAAAATCATGGACGGATAGAACCCTAGGACAGATGGTGGAAGCAAAGCTTTACGGACAAGATCTCACACAGAAGCATACACATACACATTCACAAAAAAAGGAAAAGGGGAAAAAATCATAGATCTTGTTATCAAAGTCCACCTCCTCAATTTGGGATGATTTGTTGTCTATTCATGTATTCCACAGATGCAGGGTACATCAAGTTGATTGTGGAGCTTTAATCTGCTGTTTCTGAGGCTGCTGGGAGAGATTTCCCTTTCTCTTCTTTGTTCTCACAGCTCACAGGGTCTCAGGTTTGGATTTGGCCCTGCCTCTGCGTGTAGTTCCTCCTGCACTCCGACTGAAACCCGAGCCTCAGCTCGCAGCTCCGCCCACCCCGGCGGGTGAGCAGACAAGCCCCTAGGGCTGGTGAGTGCTGGTCGGCACCGATCCTCTCTGTGGGAACCTCCCCACTTTGCCCTCCGCACCCACCCCTGTTGCTGTGCTCTCCTCTGCGGTTCCGTAGCTCCCCCCTCCACCTCCCACAATCCCTGCCCGCGAAGGGGCTTCCTAGTGTGTGGAAACATTTCCTCCTTCACAGCTCCCTCCCACTGGTCCAGGTGCTGTCCCTATTCTTTTGTCTCTGCTTTTTCTTTTGCCCTACCCAGGTACGTGGGAAGTTTCTTGCCTTTTGGGAGGTCTGAGGTCTTCTGCCCACATTCAGTATGTGTTCTGTAGGAGTTGTTCCCCGTGTAGATGTATTTCTGGTTTATCTGTGAGGAGGAACGTGATCTCCATGTCTTAGTCTTCCGCTATCTTCCCAGCACCCCCTATTATTTCTTTAAATCAGTGTTCTGCTTCCTTCTCCCTCTCTTCTCCTGTGATATCCATTATCCTTATATTGCCTTTTCTAAAACAGTCAAATACTCTTGTAGGGTTTCATCATTAAAGAAAAAAAAAAACCTTAGTTCTCTCTCCTCTTCTACTTGAGTCATTTCTGGTTTCTACCTTCTAGTTTTCTCATTCTCTCTTCTGTATGGTCTGTTCTATTTCCAATGCTTTCTAATGCATTCTTCATCTCAGTCATCAAGTTCTTCAGCTCCAGAATTTCTTTTGGTTCTTTATTAGAGTTTCAATCTCTTTGTTAAATTATTCCTTCTGTTCATTAATTTTATTCCTGAGCTAATTGAACTGCTTTTGTGAGTTTTTGTGTAGCTTATTTTGTTTCTTAATGACAACTCTTTGGAATTCTCTGTCAGTTAGATCACAGTCTTGCATGGTTTCTGGAGATTTTTCATCTTATTTTTGTGATAACATGTTACCATGCTTTCTCATGTTGCTTAATAAGTTTTTATTCTGCTAGTGTATTTGTAGTAGTGAACAGCTTTCTTATTTAGGTAAAACTTTGTTTACTTTGACTCTAACTTTTCAATAGATTGGTAATTAGAGGTCTTTCCTTTGTTTTTCAGTAGGAGGCACTATAGAACAAGTTTTGTTTTCTGTTACCTAATATGCCTTTGGCTATATTTGAGAATCTGGGCTTTCCACCCTGCACATCCTCTGTCAGAGATGTCCCAGTGTTCTTGTCATTGTCATCACTGCTTGTGTTTCCAAGGTCACTTGTTCCTTCGTGCAGCTGGTGTCACTGACATTGCTAGTGTCACTGTTGGGGGCATCATGCTGGTAAACACCTTGGCTGTGTTCAGGGTCACTTGTGTCTTTGGCACTACCACTGTAGTGGGAGGGCAGAAGGGGAGCCAGGGTTTTTGGTACCTCCCCCCACTCTGGTGTTTTCTACTTTGTGGGCACTGCCACTGTGGGTAGGGGGGCTGGAGTCACAAACACTGTCATGGCTGAGGGATTGGGATCATGGTCCCTACTGTCACTGCTGCCTGAGGCTGGAGTCCTTTGTATCATCTCCACTGCTACTACTGGGTTCTCTGTGCCTGTAATTTCAGCTGCCTTGGCCAGAGGGCCAATATTGTAGGCACCACCTTTTCTGTTCCTCCAGTTCCACTTTCTGTAAGAGTGTTCCAATACACCCACCTACAGATGTACAGATGTGGATCTCTCCAGCATCCTGTGTCTTGGGCAGAGGAACCTTTGCTGAGCTATGGATGTTTTACTAGTTATAGATTGAAAGAGCAAGACAAAGTGAGCATCTTATTCTGCCATGATGCTTGATAGTTACGGTATTCTTATTCAGAAAATTAATGTAATGTTAAAGATATTATCATTATATCTGGTCAAGGTGAAAAGTGATTACCAAAGAAAGTTGAATAGAGTGACCAAAAGTTACTATATTATGATTGAAAAGAGTATGTTAGTGTTTGTACATGTCCTCATTACTTTTTGTAATACCACATGATTAAAAAACATTTTTATATATGTGAACTCCTTTTTAATCTTGGTATAGGTAATAGCTTTCTAATTATGGCTCAAAATGAAGAAATATTAAAAGAAAAGATAGATAAATTTGACTACACAAAAAGAAAGTGTGTGGGAGAAAAACACCCCAGACAAAGTTTACAAACAACAGATAAACTGGGAGAAAATATTGATAGCAAATCCTATTGATAAAGAACTTTTACTGCTAATGAAGAAATCTTAAAATTCAAGGGACAGAGAACTAAAATACTAACAGAAAAATGGGAAAAGGCAAAGAGATAATTCATTCATATCCATATATAAAATGTAAATTAGCCCTCAAACCTATACAAAAGTTTCAAACTCAATAGTAATTAATGAAATACAAATGAAAACAATACTAACAACATATCTCAATTTTCAGATTGGCAAAACTTTTAAAAGTTAAAAACATATTTTGTTGGCAAGTTTGTACAGAAATAGACACTCATATATTGCTGCTAGGAATGCAAATTGTATATTTGCCTGAAAAAATTTCTAAATGAAGTATTGAAGGAGCAGACTTATTTCTTTTGAATGCTTATAGTGAAATATCAGAAGAGAAAAATAATTTAAAAATGCATTAGTTAATCAAAAACAACTTAAAAATTGGGAAATTTGTCAGCCCATCCATATTGAAAGAAATAAGAAAGCTTGTTTGGGAAAGAATTTAAAGGGTGTGGTCGAATTTGAAAAGGACTTTGGCTTGGATCAACTGTTTCAACAGAAGCTAGGAGGTATTCATTAAGACAATGCGGTGATTGGCTATCTAAACAGAAGCCAGAACCTATTGTCCAAGACAATGGAAAAATAACTCAGAAGCATTTCAAAGCTCTTCAGGGTACCCCTCGCATCACAGTCCCAGACTACAAGAGTCTGCAGGGCAGAACATTACAAAGGAGGGACCACCTTGTCTTGGTCTGTCTCACATTAGGGACTCTGTTTCTCACATTTGGGTGCCATGCTCTTCAGCCACCTCAACTGCAGTGTGGGCTAATGTGGCTGCCCTTTTGGAGGAGCATCAGCATTCTCCATCAATGCAAAGAGTACAAGAGCTGTAGGGGCATGACTGTCTTCACTTAGATTTCAAAGGGTGCCCTGAAGAGCCAGAGGGCCCAGAAAGAAAATCTCTGCAGGAGCAGAGCTACAGTAAAAAGTCCTGACTAGGGCAATGCCCAGTGGAGCTGTGAGAATGGAGTTGTCTCTGAAATCCCAGCCTGGGAGAGCTGCAGGCACAGGACTGCAACCCATGAAAGTTACAGTGTGGGCTGTGTCCAGCAAGTATATCTTCACCCCAGTGTGTCTGGAACACAGGACACTTGCCCCAGTGAGCCTTAAATTTTTGGAATTGCCTGGGACCTTTTATCCATTTCTTTTTTTCTTATTTCTCCCTTTTGGAATGTGAATGCCTACCCAATGTCTGTCTTATCATTATATTTTGAAAGCACATAACACATCTTGTTACTGAGCAGGACCCTATGCGGCCTTCCATAGACAGACCCCTCCCTCATAGCCTCTGCTTTAGCCCCTCTCTGAAGTACCTAGATAGTAGTATCTAACGCACATTTCCTGAGTAATTTTACAGATGCCAAAACCACCACTAAATGGAAGAAATTAACTACTTGATAATCATGAGCATGTAGCCCCCAGACCTACTGGCACCTAAGGATTGATAATGTTAACCCCTGTGACACTGCCCTGTTACCTCATCATCAGCCAATCAGAGAATTGTGCATGAGATCATCACATACCCTGGGACCACTCCCTCAACTTATCTTTAAACTGCTTTGCTGAAACCATCCAGGAGCTTGGGTATTTTGAGCACCAGCTGTTCTGAACTCCTTGTTTGGCTCCCTGTAATAACTGCTTCACTTTCCTTCACCACAATCCAGTGTCAGTAGATTGACTTTACTGCCCATGGGTAAGTGAACCCACGTTTGGTTTTGTAAAAGTTTGATTTCATATGTTTACAGCAATCCTTAAGTGCCAGTAGGTCTGGGAGCTATGTGCTCATATGTTTACTGCTAGAAAGCAATTTGCTGTAAGATGAATAGTACCATGAACCTCACCCATATCTGATTTAATTGATATTTAATGAGGCTTTGGACTTTTAGACTTTTGAGTTACATGCTGAAATAATTTAAGACTTTGGGGGCTATTGGGATAAAATTAATGTATTTTGCATGCAAGAAGGACATGAGTTTTGGTAAGCCAGGGACAGAATGCTATGGGATGACTGGTTGTGTCCCCTTAAAATTCATAAGTTGAAACTTATCCCCAAGGTGACAGTATTAGAAATTTTGGCTTTTGGAAGTTGATTAGGTGACAAGGTCAGAGTTCTCATGCAAGGGATTAGTGTCTTTATAAAAGAGTCTCCAGAAAGATTCCTTGTCCCCTCTACCATGTGAGGAAACAAGGATAAGGCACTCTGATCTCACACGTCTCATAGAGGTATTGGTTAACAATTGTGAAACTACTTTAAATGTACACTAAAATTGAGCTATATATATTGATAGCTTCATATATATATACATATATATAAACAGCTAATAAGAGCTGAGTTTTAACTGTTGGAAAAATAAGTTATAGATGAGAAAGAGGGAAAGCTAATATGAACCCTGTTTTGGATTACCATTGGATTAGAATCAGAGATATTAAATATGAATTCATTGACTTTATATGTATAGATGGATAGATAGATAGATATTGAAATAGAGATGCATGGACAAGTGTGCGTTAGCTCTGTCTCCTGAATCAATGTCACTCCAGTAGCAATGAACAAATTTAGTGCTAACATCTTGGTTTCTAAATACCTTTCCACAACACAACAATTCAGGGCTCCTTGAAGAAGTGACTAACTCTAGGGTTGTGGCAGAAAAAAAAAAAAAAACAGAAGAAGAACCTGGGTTAACTTCTGGTTTCAGAAATTAAAGAAGAGGGCTTGTTGAAAGGACAACTAAACTAAAGGAGTGACTAATGGCCAAAGTTGTAAAGTTTTGAGGAAGAAAATAAGTAAAGAGAGTATAGGATAATAATCCAAATAATAAAATAAGTATCCATGAGCTCATACTGTTATAAATAAATAAATAAATAATAACATTTGAGAAGGGGTAACTCTTTCTTATGGAATAATTCCAATTTAAAAAGTTAGAAGAAAATTGGGAAGTAGAAAAATCACCAGTAGGCAAACAACGCAATAATAATTGCTGCAGACAAGTTCCATCGATGGCTGATAAAATTAGTAGCTAAATGTTTTAGGAGAAACAGGATACTTTCACAGTTTTAAAGTAGCTTAATCAAGATAGTAAGTAAAATGGGGGAAATAGTAGCTTTTCAGTTGATAAACCTGGTAAACTCCACATTAACCAAGATTAACATTATCAATAATTAAGCATATCAATATTTTGAGTCCCTGATACAATTTACAGAGAAGGTTATAATATCATCTCTGTGATCTTTGTGTCAATAATCTATATCCTGAATTTACGCATGAGACAATATCAGGCAAAGCCAAATTGAGAGATATTCTACAAAATAACCAAACAGTACTCCTCTAAAAGTATCAAGATCATAAAAAAAGGAAGACTGAATAACTATAACAAACTAGAGAAGGCTAAGAAAACATGTCAAATAAATGTCATGTGGTTTCCTGGATTGAATCCTGAAAAAGAAAATGGATATTTAGTAGAAAAACTGGTGAAATATGAATAAGGTCTGAAGTTTAGTTAATAGTTTTGTGCCAGTATTAATTTCTTAGTTTTGACAATTATACTATGGTTATATACCATGTTCATATTAGGGGAAACTGAGTGAAATTATATAGAAACTCTGTGTACCATCTTTTCTGTAAGTCTAAAATTAGTTCAAAATTATAAATTAAAACAATCAATAAATCAATTAAAATTCTAACTGCATACAAAAACTGTTTGGATCCGAGGATTTCAGTTCATGTCAGTTTGATAAATGGGTATTATTATTTATTATGTGTAAAACACTGTGATAGGCACCTAAGAAGGGTGTGAGAAAAGAAGAAAGATTAGTAAGGCATAGCCCCTATCCTTGAGGAGTTTAGTGTTTAGAAACATGAGGAACAATCACATACTCCAATAATTTTACTCTAATTTGTTAAGCAATAATATAATGGTATGCCCCAGGCATCATTGGAACACAGAGGCAGAGCTCTTAGTCTAATCCTAGAGAATACTTATTGGAATGGACAATTTCTGGGTCAAATCTTTCTGGAGAAATACAAGTTTATTCAGGAAAAACATAGCATATATTTTTATTTTGTACTTTCATAATTCTTTTCATATTTACTCATTAGTTAACTAATTTATTCCTAGTGGCTTATAGATTTTCAGATGTCTTTCTGATTTTAGTGAAAATATAAAAATAACAAAGATAAGTTAGATTTTCCAGCTCTTTTAGCTTTATCTATGCACAGCTATCAACACAAGCTATGATAGTGTTTTGCATATCTTCATAATTGATTTCAACTGCCAAGCTGAATTGATTGATGATCCACAAAAATCATGAACTTTGTGCAAAGAACTGTTTGGGTATGGTGTGTTCTATTTGATAATATTATTGGATAAGGGAGGGTTAGAACTGAAAATTTATATCTCTCCCAATCAATCTTCTACACTTGAAACAAATTGCCATATCAATTGCTACTTCCATATTAAGTTACAACAAATAGTGATTTAACTAATATAGCTACTTAACTTCAGCATTAATGCTTGCTTGTTAGATCAGCAGCTTTGTACAAATTTTATATTCTTAACACTTGCCATGGAGTGAGCCCAATAAGGTCAGCCAGATAATTACCAGCCTTGTCATACATGTCAGCTCTACAATTATTCTTAATTAACTAGAAACCTGATGCAATCACGAGAGGTAATCAACAGTAATCATTCTGAACTGTTCTCCTTTGACTCCCCCAGAGTGGGCTATTGGAGTATTGTCTGATTCTAAGCAAGTAACTATAAAAGTAAGAGTCTGAAATGCTCTTTAATAATTCATTTAAAATAATTTCTCAGCAAACGCTCTCATTAATTTTTCCTAGCAGTTAACACTTTAGAACATTTAAGTGGCCATAATGTACAAAGAGTGAATAAGGTGCCCGGAGTAGTCAGCAAAGATATTGATAAAGCATCTTAGCTTTGTGACAGGTAAGGTAATCATCAATAGAAATAATAATAAAAACATTAAACATTTTATACATTAATAGACATAACTGCTTGTGAATGCTAAGGGGCTTAATTGAGGTGTTGTAAAAAAATATGGCTGGTTAGAGCAGGTAAAATTGAGTGACATTATTAAAAGCAAGCAGATAGAATTAGATTAATCACATGAAAGTGATAGTAGTATATTGTCATGGTTAGAGCAAAGGGTACACTGTCAATGCAAAAAGGCAAGAGTAGCTAAGCAATGGATTTTGGAGGACATTAAAGATCAAAATTAGAGATCATTCATTGTTGTTAAAAGAAATTTTGAGGTGTCATAATCTTTAGAGGAGACTGTAAGTTTAACATGACACCTGGAAACAAGTATTACCTATTTCTAGGCCAATTTAGGAAGGGAGATAGTCATAAAGAAGATTATTCCAATTATTCAAAGTTGGTGAGAACAAGAAAGAGAAGACTAAGGCATCAGCAAAAAGGGATGGATGGTAAATTATATCATAGTCCTGGACAAGATCTGGAGTCATGTACATGACTGTCCATGACTACTAGAGGCAATATGTGTGTAGTGGGATGGTGTATCAGTTAGGGTTGTCGTCAGCCAAATAATAGAAAACTCGCCCAAACAGTGACTTAACAAGTAGTTTGTTTCCTATTTGCTTACCTCATATAATAAGAAAACTTGGGGAAGGCAGTCCACAGTACAGCCATTACACAGTATTGACAAGGATGCATATACCCTTATATATTCCTGCTATATCAATTTCCTATGGCTTCTGTAAAAAAAAATTACCAGAACTTTACTTGCTTAGAACAACACAAATTTGTTCTCTTAGACTTCTGGAGGAAGTCCAAAATGAATCCTATGGAGCTAACATCAAGGTGGAGCCATGGCTGGTGCTTTCTGGAGGCTCCAGTGGACAATCTGCTCTTTACCTCTTTCAAATTTTAGAAGCTGCTGGCATCTCTGGGGAGTCATTATTCATACCACCACATCGTCTGTGCCAGCCTTAATGAGTGCCTTTGGTCATTCTAGTTGCTGTACCTCTGGGCATTGCAAGAAAAAAGACAAAAGAAAAAAAGACGATGGTGGCTAAAGCAAATACTAGTGGAGTGATCTGCAAGAAAACTTTCCTCAAAACTCCCCCAACAACCTCCATTTTCATTTCATTTACCAAAACCATGTCACATGGCCAGTTCTAGGTGCAGGGAAATTTGAGAAGGGCAATATTTTACTTTTCATCTTCTTTATAGGAGGAAAGCAAGAAAAAATGGTGGCTGGGAATGGATGTTAAACAAGCCAACCAAGAGTGTCTTCCATTTTGTGGGAGTCCCAGCATATATGTGTGTGTGTGTGCCTGTGGGGATACATATAAACAGACATAAGTCACATTTCTTCTTCAATTTATGGTGTTTTCTAGTTTTTATGTCCTTGGACTAGAGAGTGAGGTGGAATGGAGGTAGAAAAATTAGTGAGAATAAAATGGATGTAGGGGGAGAAAACTTTTCCTTTCTTTCCTTCTAGATTCATTGTCTAATGATTAAATTGACATGACAGATTAACAAGAGAAAACCAAATTTTGTACATACGGGAGCCCCATAAAAATATGAGACTCCCCAGCAGTCAGGTAATTGAGGCTTATATGCCAACTTGAGCTAAGGAGAAGGGGATAGCAGTCTGGGGCTTCAAAGGGAAGAAGACGATTCACAAGAAGATGGGAAAAGCAAAAGTTTGGTAAACAAATGTTTGCCATGCCATACAGATAAGATAAAAAAAATTCTGATATAGTTATCTCTAGCAATAGCTCTTCTCCTAGTACAGGCCCTTTATCTAAATTCTTATAAACAGTTAAGGGGGAGGTAAAAAGCTCTTCCTGAGTCTGCTTTGATTGTCTTCAGCTGAAAGTAATCCACATGCCAAATGCACATTCCAGGGTGGTATATTCTGCTCCCTGCCCCAACCCCAGGGGTTATGACTAGACTGGTAATAGAAAAAGGAAAATGATGTCAATGAAATGATTAATTTTAGGGTTCTTGAAAATCCACAAAAGACATGTTCTGATGAGGCAATTAACCTATTCCTGATGAACATGTAACAATATCCACAACTGCATAAATACCTAATACCTTAATATAAAAAATACCACAAGTTCCTAAGAAATCTAAATGGAGTTCTCTGGAAAAATATTTTAGCTAAGCTCAAAAAAATGTTTTTTTTTTCTCAACTTTAATATTTTTATTAATTTCTGCTGCCTCAGAAAACATCTTCAGAAAAATCTATATTGGATAACCAACAAAGATAGACATAATTTGCTGGTCATTTCTACAAAGCAGAAATGTTAGCTAGATTACCATATAAATGCTTTTTCTACACTTTCTTGTCAAATAAAAACACACCTAGGACAAAAGACAATGAAAAGTGATGATGCTCTGGGATGTAGACACAAAAGCCTTATTACACACTTTAAATTCAATGGCACAGGTAATGGGGATTATGGAACAGCTGGTCTTAAGCATTTGACTGTGGAATCTTATAGTGAGGATAAGGTCTTATTACTCTAGCTTTAAATTCACATGTTAACAAATATGCTCTACATATTTTTTACTCTTGTTGATTTTTTTTTAAAATTTCCAGTTGAAAGGCAAATTACTTGCTTTTCTCAAGGTAGCACAGGATCCCAATTTCATTTTCAATATACATTTCTACTTTTTCATGTCTCTCTAAATAGAATCAAATCATCAATAAACAAAACATGATAATTACACTTTTACTGATGGGTAATTATTGAATAATAATTTAAGTACTTAAAAAATTTACAGCTGTCAGAAATTTGCAAAAATAATGGTCTCTATGAAACAGCAGCTGTTAGATAATTCTTAAGAAGACAATTTAGCGGGCGGAGACTGCGGGAGGCGGCGGGGAGAGTTTCGGGACCGCGGAGTAGTGCACAGCGACGGGTGCGGAGGGCAAAGCGGGGAGATTCCTGCACAGACGATCGAGAGGGTTGTCTGCTCACCCGCCGGGGCGGGCGGGGCTGCGAGCTGAGGCTCGGGTTTTGGTTTTGGACGGAGCTCAGGGAGAGGACTGGGGTTGGCGGCTTGAACATAGCCTGAAGGGGTTAGTGCACCGCGACTAGCCGGGAGGGAGTTCCGGGAAAAGCCTGCACCGGCCGAAGAGGCAAGAGACTTTTTCTTCCCTCTTTGTTTCCTGGTGCGCGAGGAGAGGGGTTTAAGAGCGCTGCTTAAAGGAACTCCAGAGACGGGCGCGAGCCGCGGCTAAAAGCGCGAAC